>NC_087536.1:5547324-5864268 GCF_963921805.1 Phalacrocorax carbo | reverse complement strand
GGTCCCCCCCGCCAGTCTTTGCCCGGAGCATCATCCCATGCCTGGGTCCCAGCCCCGTGGCTGCTGGACGGTGTCGGCTCAGCTGGCACCGCACCGGCACGGGGGGTGGGACCGTCTCCACCCTCGTCCTTCATTTTCTGGGCTGCAAAACCCCTTTGTTCACCAGAACCTGCTCTAGCCCTGCTCCGCGAGGCTTTCTGGGGAGAGCCTTAGCGGCAGCATCGCTGCAGTAAGAAACTGGAAGGGAAAAGCAGATTTATGCAGGTTTGGGTGCGATGCTGCTGCTCACCTCTCCCTAAAACTCACTTTCTCCCCCCCACCCTTTCCCTCCTTCCAAGCGCAGGAGCCCCACGAGGTTCGTGTTGCACAAGGCAGTTTACATTCAATCCAAAAAAACCTTGTTAAAGACAGGAGAAGCAGGGAAGGAAGGTGGGGGGGGGGAGAGAGGAATCAAACTGTTGATCAAATTAGACAAATTCTCCAAGCCTGGTTTACACGTCCAGAATGAGATGCTAATTAATGAACAGCAAAAAAGCAGCCGGGCTCCAATTTGCATAAATATGCATTGTCAAACTGTTAGGTAAACAAAAGGCGAGTAATGGCAGCACAAGCAGGATTCATTATGCAGCGATCCCAGCGAGGCTGTTCAGTGGGGATTACAGCCTCTGCAGTTTTATTATTATTTTTTTTTTTTTTCTTAATTTCTCTTTCTGTCTCCAGTTAGAATTCAAGCCGGTGTCTATAATCAGCTGCAGACAGAAAACCCTGATGTAAAGCCTTGACACAAATAACGACAAAAAGAAGCCGCCTCCTTTTGTGTTCCTCCCTTGTGCACGCAAACGTGTACGTAGGGGCGGTAAATAAAAATTTTGGGATTTTAATAGGTGCATGTGAAAATGCACGCGGTGGATTCATTCTAATCCTTCTTAATTACAGCTAATTGGGATTCCGATTGTTCTGAACATTGAGAGCTGGAGCAGGGAGGTCAGTCCGTTTGGTTGTTCAGAGGGTAATTACATACACCGGAGTTAATGGGTCACTTGGGAGCTTCCTTCAGTTCAATCCCCGTTGATACAAGGGAAGGATCCTGGTGGGAATGAGCCAGGTCCCTCCCGGGGGGTTTGGGGGACCGGGGACTGTCCCCCCCCCCCCCCCCGCCCAGTGCAGCAGCAGGCATACATCTCATTTCTTGGGAAAACACCTCATTTCTTGGGAAATCTTCTAATCTGCTGGGTTTGCTTCCCCGTCCTTGGGTCGGAGAGGTGTCACAAGAGCTTTTGGGAACAGAAAAAGCACTGCAATGCCCATAAAATAATAATAAATATCCTTTTAACAGCTAATCGAGAATCCTCCTTTCTAACAATTTGTTAGATGGATGGACAGATAGAATTGAGGAATTACGATGGTTTATTATTCACTCTTGGTACGTTTTCATTGATGCTCTCTGGGTCATTTATTCTACCACATTAGCTGATTTTTATTTTGATATTGTAATTTTCATTTTGGTAAAAGCACCCACAGGAACTGAATGGGAGCTCATCAGCATAAACTGAAAGGAAGAAAGAACTTATATTAAACGTAATAATATTTTTCTTAAATAAGAGAAGGAACCAAAATGATGTAAAGATATGGACGCGCAAGTGAATGCAATCAAGCTGCTGCAGCTTGCAGGCCTGAGCTGGGAAAACTCATCATTTCTGTGGTATTAACTTGAACAAGTTGCAAAGTAAAACGCTTTTCTCTGCACTGACTGTCCCCTCCGTGGGCGCGGGCGGCCGTCGGGGCTCGGCGGATGGATGCTAGTTTGCAAACCCGCAGTAAGGTGATGGTGGGTGATGTTGCCGTCCCCTCAAGTGTAGCAAAAATAAAGGTATTTCACCTTTTCCCCTTTGCCCCACCACAGAGGGAGCCAAACCCCGAATCAAGGGGCCCGCTAAGGGCAGGTTTCCCTCCCTGCTCGTGTGGCTGCATGAAACGCCGCCGCCGCGTGCACCAACTGTGCTTCTCAGCTTAAACATCTCCCCCAGACCTGATTTCAATATATCTCAGCTGTGCCCTGCAGAGAAACATTCATGTGTGCAGCTTTCTGTTGGGGAAATTACGTCTGTTCTCCGCTTGAGAACCAGCATGAGCTGGGAGGGCAGCAGGAGAACAATATATTAGCGTGAGCGCGCAGCGGATGCTTTATGGGATCAATTACTGCGGCCAGGCTTGAGCGGCTGCGATACCTCCAGTCATGGGCAGAGTTGGGCAGGTCAAGACTATAAGTGTTTGCATTTTGGGGGGCTGCAGGAAGCTCTAAAGCAGACCAGAACGCCTCGTGTCAAACCTCTCCCCGTCCGCTGACCTTTGTCTGGTTTCGCCAAAGGTTTTGAGCACCAAGTGTAAAATTAAAAAAACTGAAAGCATTTTGCTGAATTGGAGGGGAAACCGGTAACAATTCCCTGGCAGATTTCCCGAAGCCAAGGAAATCGTGTGGAAGATTGCATTCTCATCCTTGGGTGTGCTGCTTTCACCCTGGGTTGGCAGCAGGCTGATACTAAAGAGGAGTTTTCAACAGATGAGGATCCAGTTGGCTCCAGCTGACCCCTCAAAGGGCTTTGCTGAGTTAGGGCTTTCCAGCAGTTCTTTTCAAGTTGCATGGTTATTATTTAGATTTTCTGGTGCTGTCTATTCTGTACAGGTCTGCAGGGTTTTTTTTTTTTCCCCCCACAAGGAGCTCGTCGTTACTGTTGATTCTTTTTTTTCCTACTGCAAGGATTAAACACAAATCATTCTCCTTTGGTGCATCATCCTCTCCCGGACACTGGCCTCTCCAGGCAGGTTGCTGGGCACTGAGATTTGCTCCCTTCGGGGCCATCCTGCAGCTGGTTTTTAGCTGGGGCTCCTTCCCAGGCTTTGTCCTTCCATCAGCACGGACCATGCTGCTCCTTCCTCTCCGCCGCAGGAAGGTGCTGGGGGTGGGAAGTCAGGACACGGTTTGCTCCAGGAGCCAGGCCAGGCGCCTGCCATCTCGCTGTGATCCATCCCCGTGCAGATGTGGCACCTGCCCTGGCCCGGGGGACTCCCTGCCGTTCGGCAGCGGTGCTGCGCTGGGAGCCCCGGGGCTTTGCAATGGGGCTGTTGTAAAGAGATTTAATTTCTTCGTGCTCCCAGGGGCTCTGTGCCAATTCAGGGTTAAATGGACCCCAAAAAAAGGCAAGCTGTGGGAAAGCTCGGGAGGGACCAAAGCGATTTTGCCTCTAAGGGAGGATGTTCCTGGGAAAGCAGCTGGTGGTCTCATCCCCAGGGAAATCCGCTGGTGGGGGTGAGCGGGGGGCATCTCATGCAAGGAAATGCTGTTGCAAAAGGGATAGAGGGCACCTCGCTTGGGTTCAGGTCCCAAGGAGTTAATAAGAAAGGGGAGAAGAGTGATTAAAAACCATGAATCACATCTTCATATCATTCCTTGAAGGTCTTCCAAAAGAATATGAGAAAGGAGGGAAGTGATGGTCGGGCTCCTCGCAAGCTCTTAATCCTCCCTCCTTCCCTTGGCAAAGATTTGTGAAAGAGGCAGATGAGAGATTTCCTGTTTGGCAAAGAGCGGGGAACGGGAGATTAAATCAACCTGCTCGTCTCCGCACTTCTAACACAGTTTGAAAGATGCTTAAATATTTATTTAAATAGAAGGGGGGGGGGAGAGAAATAGAAAGAGGGGGATACATAAAATTAAAATGTTCATTATCTCACAATTCATATTTAATAAGAGTCATCGTTACAGCTGGATAATGGATTTCCTGCCAGAAATGTCTTTCCCATTTCTGCGGGCCCAGCCTTGGCTGGGAAGGGCTGGGGACACCTGGCAGGGGGGAAGGCACAGATGGTGCTGAAATGTGGGAGTCAGAAGAACATGCCCCCAGATCCAACAAATTCTTGCTTTTCTGAGACTATTTCACCCTGTCCTGCCGGAGGGGAGGATGGAGGTGCTGGACTTGAATCGCTGTGCTGCTGCTCCGGGTCTGGGGAGTGCTCAGGGTGTTTGTTTAAAGCAGAGGCAACGCTGGGGTGGTCAATGAGCTCTCAGCTGCCGGTCGGGCCCGTATTCCCATTTTCCCCAGGATCTCCCTCTGGGGACCTGTCAGCTTTGCTTTGAAACAAAAGCTTTTGTTGAGCAAAATCGCAGGTCCGTTGGCTCCGAGAAGGTGCAGCGTAAGGGCTATTAAATATTAACGTGCCAACAACATTAGGAAAATCCGATGGAACTTAAGTGACTTTGAATGCGAAACACTGATTAACTGCTGGAGGGGATTATCGAAGAGATAAATGGAAAGTAACACAGGGAATTGCCTGATATGGATTGATCAGAGGCTCCCTTTGGACCAGGAAGGGCTTATTAGACACACTACCTGATGCTGCTGTTCGGAAGCACGGTTAGCCAAGCTACTTCGGCTCTTTCCTTCTATCAGCTTATTAGAAACCCCCGGGTAGTGAAATATCTCCAAATAGGATGAAGCTGTATTTACTAATTTGTGAGGATTAGTGGGAATAGAATTATTAAGATCCTTATCAGAGGCTGTTGTGAGGTATGTGGCTGCTTTCATTGGATCTCCAACCTTGGGAAGGCGGCAGCAACGGCCTCGGATGCCCTGAGCGGGTTGAGCCCGGGCAGAGGGATGCTGAGCTGCTGTTGGATTTCCCCCTGCCTTCCCAAAATTTTAGTCAAAGCCTCAGGAAGCCAGAAAAAGCTCCCCGAGAACAAGCAAAAAAGGGTAACGTGCTTCTCTGCCTTTGCTCAGAGGCTTTCTGCGGACGTGGCTGTTAGTGCTGCATCTCTGGCAGCAACCTGTGTCCGTCTCCCGTGGGATCCCTGTGCTGAAAGGGCGGCGAGGGGCCGGGAGGAGGTTTGGGGTGAGATGCTCCAAGTGCCTCCTGGGCTCTTTCTCTTGGCCCAAGGTGGATCTAGGGCAGGGATGGAAAGGAAAGAATTGCACCAACTTCATAGTAAATGTCTCCAGCAGGGACGGGTGGCTTTATTAACTCCATTTGTCTTCCACGGCCACACAAATAGTGGCAATAAATCACCCAATCACCGACGTTAACGGACAGAGCTCACGGGGACAGCCTGGCCCTGATCCCTGCCCACCCGTGCTCCTCTCCGGGAGGGTGCAGCCAGCGGAGCCCATCGTGGCTTTGCAAATCGGGGAAAAAATAGGTTTGTTGCCAAAAGTGGCAAAAAGTTGGTGGTTTGCTGGGGAAAAACTACTAGTCCAAGGTACACGTGGGCGGATGCAAACCCTGCTTTTGACCTGTGCCATGCAACTCCCCGGGGAAACTGAGGCAACGCTATTGCAGGAGATGACTGGCAGCAAAAGCCCCCACTCCTGTTTGTACAAGAGGGCTTGTGCACATGCAAGCTGGTGACTGCAGCAGCGTGGCCTGGCCTTCAGACACCAATCCCTTTCCCGCAGCAGCCAACGCACGTGCTGAGCTGCTGTGCCGGCCTCTAAATGCTGGAAATACAGGTTAAAATGTGGTATGGGCCAGGGGCACTGGGGGGCTTTCTGGTGGAACGGCATGGGCAAGCTGTGGGCCAGCGGGGTGGCCAACTTGGGTTCCAAGCAAGGCCCCCGGCACATCACACCGGCGTGGTTTAACCCGGTGCTGCACAGCGAGAGCCTCCGAGGAGGCACTCACACAGCGCAGGGCTCCCTGCTACCAGGCTGCCGCTCGCCTGCTTCCCCCCCTCCACCCCCAAATGTAGGTTTTTATGTTTGCTTTAATAGAATAGTCTTGTCTTATTGATTTCAACCCGCGTGCCGGCGTGGCCGTGCGTAGCATTGGAAGGCAGAGCGAGCAATCGATGGGGATCCCAGGGCGCAGCGCTGCTGCCGCCTGCACTCGTGCATTGCTTTGCTCCTTGCTGCGGTGGGAAGAGCTTGTCGTCGTCATCCCCCCCGGCTCCAGGCTCAAACAACCCTGCCCGTCTCGTGCTCCCAAGGGCTCTCCTGGGACATCCGACACGTAAATCTGGCTGCTGTCCTCCCTCAGAGGTGGAGGAGCTGGGTCCCCAGCTCACATCCAAGACAAGGCAATCCCTCCCGGCCAGTGAGATTCAAAGGCTCGAAGCCTGGGGCCAGCAGTAATAGCAAACTAAAAATATTTTTTTTCAACTTTATTGCTACAATTTGTCCTCTTTCAACTCCTATCTTAGAGAGGAATATAGCTTTGATAATGGATTGACTGTTTATGTTTAATATTGCTACGTCATCAGAAGGGAATCTCGTTTTTGCTTTCTAAAAAAAGCCGGGAAGGGAAGCGGGGTTTCCAAACGCCACCTGGGAAAATCCGAGTTGGATGTGAATGGGGATGGGAATGTAACCACCAGCATTTCCCAGGGAACTTTGCGTTTCTATCACCCCACCTTCCAGAGCATCCATTTGCTGGAAACCATCACCGCTCTCCCTTGCTTCAATGCAGAGCCAGAGAATAGTGTGAAATATCGGTATTTCCTCTAGAAGGGAGACCTGCTCTTTCCCCAGCCTGCCAGGGCTCCTTTCGTGTGGCACAGCACGAAGCTGCCCTGCAGGTCTGCCCCTCGGCTTGCCCCCCCCATCGCGGTCCTCAGCCTGTCAGCCAGAGCACGGGGTTGTGAAGACAAGGGCTGCAGGAGGAGCGCAGCCCTCCCGGCAGCCGGAGCCGCCGGCCGTTAGGTGCGATGCCTCCAGACACCGATCCGCAGAAATTCAGGTGTTGTTTAATGCTGCTTTTGGGGTGATGGATAACAGGGAACACCTGTGGAGCTGGTACATGGTCCCTAACACTGCGGTGATCTGCCTTCGTGGGACCTGGGGCGAGGGAGGGAGGGAGAGAAGGCTCCTTATCTGTCTATTTATCTGTCTGCTTTTCTGGCCAAGGAAACCCTGATTTAGGTGGCAAGGTTCCACCTTTTTAGATCTGGATGAATGAGACTTCAAGGGAGGACTTTATTTCATCTGTATTTCTTTTATTGCTTCACCATATCATAGCCCTGTCCTTCTACAGCATTAATCATTCTCGTTCCTCCTCCAAGATCACTAGTCTTTCTAATTCCCTGATGTCTTTTTTCGGCTGCAGAGCTGTGAACACAGTAGGTATAATGCAGATCCAGGGACTCGGAGTGGGTTTTCTCTGCTCAGCTCTGCCTACTTCTGCCTTTGGTTGCAAATACCTTTTACTCCTGCCTGCAGTCCCCAGCTGCCGGTGCTGAGCAGAGGAGCTGCAGGTGGGTTTTTAGCTGTTGCCCCTTTTTTCAATAAATGTGTCCGTGGAGTGCTCTGGGGACACTGGGGTGTCCTGGTGGATGTTACTGGGTCGCTGCCCCTGGAAAGTGGATACAGCCCCCATCCCTTGGGAGCTTTGATTCCTCGGTTCAGGCAGTTTTGCTTCTCACGGTCGGCTTTGGCAGGTCGGAGGGCCTGTGAGGATGTAGCCTGGATGAAGGACAGCACAGGACAGCACAGTCCCTATGCTAGTGTGTGATGTGAAGCATTAAACATCCCAGATAACTCCCCCTGGCCCACCTCAATCAGCAAATCCTCCCTGGCCGTAGCCAGCACAGGTATTTCTGCTATGCCTTTGGGTACCAGTGAACATCTCTTCTTTATATTTCTCTTGTAAAGCACGTGAAAAGAATTATTTTATATAAAAACAAAGACCCTCCCAGCAGGTTTGGATGATATGGGGAGGGGATGCTGTGAGCCCTGCAGGGATGGCTGTTGTGAAAGGATCACACAGAAGAATTGTGTTGGCAACCGTGAGCACCGACAATGGGGTTTGTTTTACACTTGTTTTTATTAGCACCCATTCAGCTCCAGAGTTGAAGATCCCCTGGATGAAAGTGCATCTCTGAAAGCTTCAGCTCTTTCCCCCCTAATTAAAGTTCAAGGCAGCGATCCATATGTCTGAGCCTTCCAAGGGCTCCTGCAGGAAAAGCAGCCTTGACATCCCCGCTATTTTTAAGTTTAGAAATAAAACCTGTCATCACCAAGAACCGCAACTTTTCCCTTAAACACAAACAAGCGAGAGGAGACAAAGATCTCTCAGACCTCGTTGTATATCACAGAGCTTCTTAAACATCAGGGCCTTTAAAAGAGATTTCCTAGCAGCGTCGGCACGAGGCGCTCTGCAGGGGGAGGCCAGGCTTCTCCGCACCCATCGCCGGGGGGAACCTGCTTCTCCCCTTCCTCCAGTCCCCCCCCTTCTCATCCTCGTGGTGCTTTGCCCTCCCTGCCCCGTCACTTCCCGGCGTATAGCTGTGTGCTTTTCCCTTCCAGCCAAGGCTTTCCCCACTTGGAATTGTTCTCTTATGATATTTTTTGTTTTTTTTTTCCTTGCTGCCTTACTGCCCTGGGAGGCTGAAAGACCCCCGTGTGTCCCAGGGGCCCCTGCCCCGCGCACGCAGGATGCCCCTCGCTCCCCGCGGCTCCGCTCAGGCGCGCGCCTGCCCGCGCGCTTCTCTCCCCTGTAATTTTTCTTTGAGCAATCGTGCTTGAAAAACGTCTTACGTGTAGATCTCTAGAATGGGAGGGGGGGGAAAAAAGTTGAGTGGGTGGATTCAGGGGGAAATAAAGGGGTTTATTCTTGGTGCCAGTTAGTGAAATTAGAAAATGGAGAAGAGCTTGCCTAATATCATACAGGGAAAGATAAAATAGATTTTAAAAAATCACAATGCTGCAGCTCTCTCTAAATGTCAAAATATTACATTTTTTGGGTGATAAAGATGGAAGAAATAGCTGGGTTTCAATTTCAGGTGCCACATCATATCTCTTACCCTCTATAATTTTTATTAAAATGTGAATGTTCCAGGAAGTCATTATGTCGTCTTTATTATGTTTGCATAGGAAATAAAAAGTTTATTTGAGGAAAGTGCGTAGAAACAAGGTCTGCACGTATCATCCTTCAGGGAGAGTGGTGTGGGCGATGACTGCTCGGCTGTCCGCCCTCTCACCCAGCGGGACCCTGGCCGCCGTGGCGGAGGGTTCAGCGTCACCGGGGCCACCGCCTGCTCCCGGTGTACATCCAGTGTACGCCCAGTGTGTATCCAGTGTGTATCCAGTGTACATCCACGCATCCGGTGTACACCCAGTGTGTATCCAGTGTGTATCCAGTGTGTATCCAGTGTACATCCACGCATCTGGTGTACACCCAGTGTACACCCAGTGTGTATCCAGTGTGTATCCAGTGTACATCCACGCATCCGGTGTATGCCCAGTGTGTATCCACGTATCCAGTGTATATCCATGTATCCAGTGTATATCCAGTGTACATCCACGTATCCAGTGTATATCCACGTATCCAGTGTATATCCAGTGTATATCCACGTATCCAGTGTGTATCCAGTGTACATCCACGCATCTGGTGTACACCCAGTGTACACCCAGTGTGTATCCAGTGTGTATCCAGTGTACATCCACGCATCCGGTGTACACCCAGTGTACGCCCAGTGTGTATCCACGTATCCAGTGTATATCCAGTGTACATCCAGTGTATATCCAGTGTACATCCACGTATCCAGTGTATATCCACGTATCCAGTGTATATCCAGTGTACATCCACGTATCCAGTGTATATCCACGTATCCAGTGTATATCCAGTGTACATCCACGTATCCAGTATATATCCATGTATCCAGTGTATATCCAGTGTATATCCATGTATCCAGTGTACATCCACGTATCCAGTGCATATCCATGCCCCCCATCCATGCTCCCCGGGGAACAGGCGCAGGTGGGATGTGCAAAAGGCTCAGCAGTATAAACCCACCACTGCCCGTAGCTACTTGTTGGTTGCAATAAGGTTGTGCTTGAAATCAATCCCAGCATCAAGAGCGCTTATTCCAGGCAGCGGTGAGGGTCTCGGCCGATGATTTTGGCCCAGCAACCTGCTTCGTGCCAGCAAAGAGTCGGGGTCCCTCCGCTGCCAGACTCCCCTCTCCCTGCCTTTAACACCGGTCCCTTCCCCCACCCTCGGCTGCGCTCTGGGTTTCCTTTTCCCCACTGGGTTGCTCTAAGGGGAAGCACCAAAGAGAAGGAAAGGTGCTGTGGTTTTACTTTTTCATTGGTTTTCTACATTTCTCTTTTCCTGCGGCTGCACTTATGTTACGCGTTTGGGCAAATCTGTGGATGTCTCTTGGTTTTGCTGCTTGGTGGGGTTTTTTTATTTTTTGTTAGTAGGAAAAAAAGCTCAGTGAGATCGTTTGACTTTTTTCAAACTTTCTCAAGGCAAGGCAAAAAGAAGCACATTGCATTCATGATACAGGCGCTCTCCCAGCCAGGTCCCTCTGACCTCGCAGGGTGCCTGCAGACAGCTCTGCATGCCCAGAGCCTGCTTTTCCTTCTGCCTTGCCCTGACGGAGGCGTTGAGGCGTAGAGGCGGCCTGACGAAGGGTGCTGGCAATGAGATATAAAGCTTTTAGCAACCATGGCTGGAAGACACAGCCTGCCACATTCACATGAGAAGTTAGGTCCATTTGAGGTGTTTATTGCAGGGAGAGTGATGAATTGGCTCAAACCCCCTGGGAAGCGGGAGGTTTTCTCCGCATCAAGCTCCCTGGAAAGGTCGCTTTTGCCAAACACACCCTATTAAGCTCAGTTCTCGGGCAGCAGATGAGATTGAAGGCTCTGTGATCTGGAGGAGGTCAGCCTGTGGGTGCTGATGTTCCCTCCTGGCTTGAAAGAGGACGAGTCGATGAATGTCACGGGTGCTAATTTAGCTCAGATTCATAATGCCTGAGTGTCGGTGTGAGAGGAGGCAGATGGATTTCCAGCCCCACGGTCTCCACTAACACTTGTTTCAACCCTCTTTCGGCAGCCAGAGCAGAGAGGGCAAATAGCAGCCAGCCTTGCATCGCCCACGACACCCACCTGCAGCCACTCGGATGCAATTAAAAGAGCCCCTGAATCCTGGAGAGACTCTAATTATTGCAGCCACTTCTGTGCATCTGCCAGATTGGGTAGGAGGGAGAGGGAGATCCCTGCCTTCGGGGCCAGGGCTGCAGGGAAAGGGATGCTCGGACACGGCGCACGACTGTCCTTTCGCAGTACGGCTGCTCGCCGTACCACGGGTCTCGAAGCAAAGCCTGGAAGTAAAAGCCTGGCTGCACAACTGAGCGCATTGGTGGGGTTTCTTGGAGGGAAAGCAAGGGAAGCTGAGCTTGTACGAGGGCCTGATATATTCCTATATATTGTGTTTTGGGTGGGAATACTGTCTGTGTGGCTGGCCTGCCTGGGGCTGGGGCTCTGTGGCTCCTGCAGAGCCAAGCGCTGGCATGCTTCCAAGCAAAAACACACTTCAAAAAGAGTATTTTACTTCCCAGCACATCGCGTGATGCCGCAGTCATGCAACCTTTCCCCTCCGTGCCATCGAGGGAGGGGGTCTGCCTTGGGTTGGCGCAGTGAGCAGGGGAATTAGTGCTTGGCGGAGTCTTGTTTCTAGGGGATTATAGCTGTTTTTACAGAGCTCAGCTTGCAAATGCTGGGCTGGGGCAGGGTGGGCTGGTGCCCAACACAGCAGGCTGGGGGCTCCTGGGGTTCAGCCTGTCCGAAAAGGGATGGAAAACACCCTCCAAGCAAACAAGAAAGGGGCATGGAGTGAGGATGCCGAGGATGGGCATCTCACAGCCAGTGCAGATCCCTAATTGCTTCTTCTATTAAAGGTAAAATCCTTCTGGGAAAGTATTCATGGGTATTGACTGCAGTAACAGAAAGGGACAGCTCGGTGCTCCCAAACTACTGTATAAATTGTTGAGTCTGCTAGCTGTAATATCAGCTTTTAAATTTAATAGCATTTAGAAATAAGTCATATGTTTCTATGAGATTTACTTGCACAATTAGAAGCCTGGAGGGATTTGGTTTTTTTAATTCAAAGCATTGTCATAAAAGCTTTTGGAAGAAGAGGGAGAAATAGAAGCATTTTAACTCTTCTTTTTAGTTCCTAAATAAAAGTCTTTAAACTGGATCATTTTGGAGTAAACTTTCCAATAAACGTTAAAAGAACGTAGCCACAGCTGGAGAAGTGACAGTATAAATATAATGATACGCATCCATGTATATCTCCCTTTAATAATTTCTGGATTTATCCCCTGTAAAGAGAATAATTTTCTCTCTGCCCCCGACACAGGCACAACCTGGGCTCCGGCCCCGTGGTGCTCCATGCGATCGGCGCTGGAGCTGGAGCTGTTTCCAGCCCCTGCGTTAGAAAATTAGCTGTAATTAGCTTTTCCACGGCACCTACAGGGAGCAGAAATAATTTTGTGAAGGAAGAGAGCACTGGCCTTGTTTTACAGAAGGGTAAGCTGAGGCAGCGTGCAGGGTAAGGGAAGGATGAGATAGCTTCGAATTGAAGGCAAGCGTTTATAAAACAAGAAAGTCTTGGGGGCTCGCTGCAAACCCGGGCTTGTTTCTGTCGATGGGCTGAGTGCCACGAGCCTTTATCCCTCTCCATCCCACCCTCATCCCCAGCTCCCCCCTCGCTGGCGATAAGCTGAGCTGCCGTTAAAGTGAGGAATCACCAGCACCACCGGTTATTTTAAATCTTTAATAGACATATTACCTTACATTAAGGCTTCATCATCTGCCTCCCTGTATAAGCACAAAGAGAGCATCCATCACAATTAGTGCAACATCCCAAAAGGCATAAAGAAGATGGACGCGAGCGCTGGAGGGAGGCACGAAGCGCTGTGCACCTCCTTTCCGTGGGGCTCGGGCACGGCTCCAGGGCAAACCCTCCTCCGGGCTGCTGCGGCAGGGGGCTGGCAGGCAGCGCTGCCCGAGCGGGTACCAGACATGAGATGCTGCACACGTGTCCGTGCCGCTGTGCCGTCTGCCCTCCCAGCCCCGCCGGTGTTTTCCGCAAAGCCCTGGTGCCTGGAGTTATGCTATTGTGTGAGAATCTCAGCTTTCATTAAATAATAATAATAATCATCATAAAAAATAACAGTAAGTTTCCAGCCCTTGTGATTCCCATTAAAAGCTAGAAATACGACCCGTCCCTCTTAAACCAAGAGGAAAAGAAAATGCAAATCACATTTTTTAATTGTTATAAAAGGTATCGCATCTTTAGGACCAAATTGAGTTTTAGGGGGTAAAAGAGGCCAGGGAGGAGGCTGTTTCCTGGGTTTCTGCCTCCTCTCCTTGCTCTGCATCCCTCACGTCTCAGAGCTGGGTTTGTTTCTGTGTCCTGGACCCGTCTGACACCACGAGCATCCACAACCCCAGTCCCGAAGCTGCTTCCCGTGATATGGGGAGGTGAAAGCAGGAGAAGAGAGGGTCTGATGATTTCTGCAAGGCCTGACTTTTCAAGGGCTTCCTAAGCAGGAAAAGCTAAAAAATCTCCCACAGATATCAGATTTCTGTATTTTTATCCCAGGTTTACTTTAATGATGCTTCTCTCCTGATCCCAGGGTCTGCGGGAGGGTAGCTAGAGCAGCTTTCCAGAAGCAATGCTAAGCCCTGGATCCCAGGCAGGAATATGAAACATTAAGGAGCAGCTAACTAGAGGAGAATTGAAAGGAAGCTTTCCCCAGCAGAGATGAGTGGACTTGTAAAACAAAAAGCCCAGAGGCGCTTAGGAAAGAAGCAGCAGCCGGGAGATGCAGGCGGCAGGGCACCGCTCCTTCCTTGGCCTCGCCGGCTCCCGGCAGCTGCCAGGCAAAGCCGGAGGGATGCTGGTGGAGGGGATGGTTTTGTGAAGGGGCTGCCAGGTCCCTGGGGACCTCCATGGTGGAGCTCTTTGCCCTTCTTGTCAGACAGGCTCAGGATCTCCGCCTTCCCCGGCAGAGAGATGTGGACGTAGGCTTTTCAAACGGGAGCTAAAGAAATAAATAACTTTTGTCTTGTTAATTCAGTATTTTGGTAAGGCAGGAACAGGCTTCATCCGATCAGGGCTGCGGTATTATAACAGAGCATGTCATCACGTCCTCAAAGCTTAAATGAATAAAAAGCAATTAAAGTTCCCAAACCTGCTGATCTGTACATGGCTTCCTCCCCTCCCACCGTTTTTTGTGTAGGTCTGATCCATTAAAGAAACTAATTACTTTCTTTTTCCTTTTGTAGAATAGCTGGGTTGGGACGTGAATGGGTAAGCCCCGACTCGCTGACCCCTTTGACTTGATACCAAGTGCAGACCAAAATTAGTCTTCCTGATGAGGCTTCCCCTTCCCGCCAAGCCGGCGAGAAGAGGAGGAGCCAGGCCCGGATCACACCACTGAGAATTAAAAACACGTCTCCAAGGCCTGCGAAACAAACCCAGGCAAGGAACCGCAGGAGCTGGGCTTTGCACAGGAGGGTGGGAGCATCCCTGCCTGCGTGGGGACGTGGGAGCCCGAGAAAGACAGAGGGGAGCTCTCACGCCGGTAAATTTTTAATCAAAGGTGGCATTACTGAAGTCCCTGGGTTTGCAGCGCTCTTTTATCTCTGTCGAAATGCTTGGAGCTGGAAGGATCCCCTCTACCTGACCTGTATGATTTATACATCTGTAGGCAGGAGGCGGCCGAGGTGCGAAGCGCCAGCAAAGCCAGGATGGCTTGCTTCCCTCTGCTCTCATCTGCGTGCTGCGCTCCCATCGCAGCTCCGCCTCGGCTGGGCTCGCTTGCCCTTCGCGCCCCATGACCAATTTCCTCGCTTTTCCTCTTATTCTGAATTGGCAGCTCTGGTATGGTTTGCTTGGCTGGGAAGCCCAGCCGGCGTAAGGGAATGAAGCGTGAGAAATCAGGGCTTTTTAACCCACACAAACATTTGCATCAGCATTTTCAGGCTTGAAACATTTTCAAATCTCTACATTTGAAAGTTTCCTCTGTTTTTTTTTTTTTTTTCCCCTCATATTTCCATGTTAAAGCAAACACGGATGTTTCTTGCAGGAAGCAATCCCGTTTTGAGGAGAAAAAATCATAGATATTTAAAGTTTCAAAAGGTGTTATTAGGTCCTGGTGGCCTCCTGAGCATCCCAGCCCTTGCGTTGCGCCCCAGGTGCCCTGCAAGCTGTGTCTGATGAAAGCATCTCCCTGACTGGTCTCGGTGTGTTCGTGGTAGTTTGTTCCAATGGTTTATCACCATCACTATAAAAATTTGAATACTTTATTTCCCATTTGAATTTGTTTAGCTTTAGCTATTTGCTCTTGCTGTGCCTTTCTCCGCTAGATTAAATAGCCCTTTAGCACCCTGTATTTTTTCCCTTTGGAAAAGGTCTTATATGCTCTAATCAAGTCACACCTCATTCCTCTTTGGGATAAGCTAGGCAAACTGAGCTCTCTAATTCCTCCACGGCAAGGCATTTGCCCAGCTTTCAGACGACTCGATGCCACCCTCTCCTTCTCTCCCAGCATTTCCAGCTTTAACCTGTGGTGTGAAGCCCTGGAAAACCTGCGGTGTGCTGGGGATGGAGAAGTGCCCTGTGCGGTGGGACATACACATGACCCTCCTCTCCCTGAGCCCTCCTGCATACGCCCCAGCCCTGCTTATCTGCTCCCCCAAAATATCTCCTTTTCCCCTAAAAAAAGCCCAAACCCACCTCTGAGCCGCAATAGTTTATTTAGCTCTAAGATGGAGGCAAAGCCAAAGCCGTTGTTTGCTCCCTTCTCGCAACACCTTCAGTCGAAGGAAGGCCAAGAAGCAGCTTTTATTGAATTTGTTTTTCCCCTTTAAAACCAGGGATATTTTTTTCCCGAGGAGGCGGACGCACACGCGGGCCAGCGTGCTCTGCCGGGGAGTGTATAAATAGCCGGGGCTGAGAGCAGAGCACAATAGCTGTCACTCGACCGCAGCAGAATGGGGACATGAGTGGTAGCAGATGAATTTCCTAAGCAACAAAGATCCTGTTTTCATGCAAATATCTCTTAGTAATAAAATCCAGGAGAAAAGAAAGACAGATAATGTGTTATATAAGCAGAATTATCTTGGCACAGAACGCTTCTTTCAAGGGCTCGGTTTCTTTTTTTTTTTATTACTTTTTGGAGACATCAGCAGCCTTTCAGCAACTTGATTTGGGCTGCGAAGGAGAGCAGTGGTGAATGATGTGCAGTAGAGAAAGTGCTTTAGTCGCCTACAAAGCACTGTATGAATTTAACACGAGCAGCAGCTAATGCGAATAAAACTCAGCAAAAGATTCCTTGCCATGATAACACAGCCTCTCTTCCCCATAGGATTTCTGAGCACTTTGCAAACATCCATTAATTAAGCCTCAAAGGAGATCCCGTCCCCAGTTTTGCAGCCGTAGCGAGATGAAGTGTTCTGCTCTACTGCAACCTCTGGGAAGGCAGAGGGCATTGGGATGCGACGGAGCCGGGAGCCGGACCCCCTTTAGCCCCTCTATCTGCTGCAGAGACAGCCGGAAGGAGGAATTTTTAAATTCACAGCTCTTGGCCTTGTCAGGCTGGTCTGAGACCGATGCCCTGTGTCCCTTCTGGGATGTTTCCATCTCTGGTGTCACCCTAAAACTCCAGCATGGAGAGAGCAGCGATGTCCGTTCATTCTTCCATGGAGACACCTCCATTCCCAGGCAGCTCTCTGCTATTTCTCCTTCTGTTTTCCTTTATATTTTTAAGATTTTATGTCTTCTTTTTTTTTTTTTTTTTTGTGGGGTCTGCGACAAAGCAGCCTCATTTGTAAACATGCAGGCGATACCCTGAGTCTGTACCTTGGGCAGAGTGGGCTGACGCGCTCTGCACGGGTGCGCAGCCACCTCTGTGAATGGATTAACCATGGGGAAAGCAGAGGGAATATCTGACAACCAGGAATGCCAGTCAATAGGCTGATGAAGAGGCCAGGCATGGAAAGCAAGAGGGAATGCAAGAGATAGGTACCCTCACTTGCAGACCCAATTCAATATATGCCCAGTGCTTTGGCACATCCATACCCTGTGCCATCTGTCTCTATTTATCACAAAGTGCTTGGATTTCCTCACTCGCGCCCCTCATCCTGACACGCATTACAGTAACTTGCCTCAGCCTGTTATGATAATTTAGTGTAAAAACTGATTGAGATGGTGGCTTTCAAATAGAGCACTGCACACATCCAAAATTCAGGTCCAAAAAAATCCCAAATTTCAAACCCTGGGGATGCTTGAAATGCAAACCCGTTTCCAGAACCGAAGCCCAGGCCTGTTTATCTTTGAAATCTGACATTTGGAAGCTGAACCCCAATTTTTGAGTGTTGAGCATCCAAATGAAATTCAGCTGAAAGCACAGAGCTTGCTTGACTTTAAACCTCCCCCGAGCCCTTAGGAGCTGGGCAGCTAAAAGCACTCAGTCGTTCCTCCTGTTGTTTTTGCTTTGAAAGGGGGGTGTCACCCTCCCTTCCTCATTTCTGCGGTAATGAAGCTCTAGAAATGTGGTCTCTGCAGATATTCCGCTGTTCCCCAGCTCTCCCTCACGTCCCGCGCTGCGGCACCTTTCCAAGTAGTAACCCTGCCGCTCGTGCTCTCTCCGAAGGAGTCAACGGGGAGCTTTCAGCTCTCCTGGTTTTGTTGGTCTCCTGGTTATTAGTGCACTTGGCTCCAGTGACAAGTGTTTCTTGAAGCCCACAGGAGCTTTTACGTAGCTAAAGGGTCTCTTGTGTTGTCCTTAAAAGTGTGCGCCTCCGTCCCGCTGCCCCCTGAGCACGGCAGCCTCGGAGCACCTGCTGATGGGGAGCATGAAGTCGGTCTGTTCACTGGAAGATGAGTTCATTTTTCTTTTCTAATGAACGCAAGTTTGGGGCAGAACTGATGTTTCTCTTCCCCATTGCTTATGTCTTTACGTGCCCGTGACAGGTTCAAGTGCAGAGCCGATGCGGTGTCTGTCTGCAGACTGGGGCTCCTCCCCGTGCCACTTATCACAGAATCCCAGGCTGGAAGGGACCTCAGGGATCATCTAGTCCAACCTTTCTGGGAAGAGCACAGCCTAGACAAGATGGCCCAGCACCCTGCCCAGATGACTCTTGAAGGTGTCCAACGGGGCCGAGCCAACCCCTTCCCTGGGGAGATTATTCCAGTGGTGACTGTCCTCACTGTGAAAAATTTCCCTCTCGTGTCCAATCGGAATCTCCCCAAGAGCAGCTTGTGTCCATCCCCCTTGTCCTCTCCATGTGACTCCGTGTAAAAAGGGAGTCTCCGTCTTCTTTGTAGCTGCCCCTTAAGTACTGGTACACCGTGATGAGATCCCCTCTGAGCCTCCTTTTCTCAAGGCTGAACAAACCCAGCTCTCCCAGCCCATCCTCGTATGGCAGCTTCCCAGTCCTCTGACCATCCTGGTGGCCCTTCTCTGGGCCCCTTCCAGCCTGGCCACATCCTTTTTGTACAGCGGGGACCAGAACTGCACACAGCGCTCCAGGTGTGGCCTGACCAGCGCTGAGCAGAGCGGGATGATGACTTCTTTCTCTCTGCTGGCGATGCCCTTTTTGATGCAACCCAGCGTCCTGTTGGCCTTCTTGGCCGCAGCAGCCACTGTTGGCTCATGTTGAGCTTCCCCCCACCAGGACCCCCAGGTCCCTTCCCACAGAGCTGCTCTCCAGCCAGGTGGATCCCAGTCTGTGCTGCGCTCCCGGATTGTGTTTTCCCAGGTGCAAGACCTTACACTTCTCCTTGTTGAACTCCATAAGGTTCTTGCTGGCCCACTCCTCCAGCCTATCCAGATGTCCCTGCAGAGCAGCTCTCCCCTCTGGAGTGTCTGCTTCCCCGCTCAACTTGGTGTCATCTGCAAACTTCATCAGGATACACTTGATGCCATTACCCAGGTCACTTTTGGTGCAAATCATCTGGTTGCTTGAAAAAGTTATTTACGCCCCGAGAGCGTGCTGCGGCAAGCCTCGCTTTGTTAGGGACTGGCGCTAACGGTCCGTGCGGGATCAGGAGATATCCTAAAGCTGTGATGATGGGGGGAGAGGGAGGGGAAGGTGCTGACGTGGGAAAGTGGTATCTGAATAGGTACCACCATGGTACCACCACCGTGGGAGGTGTGGGCAAGCACTGGCATGCTGGAGGTTGCTGGAGGAGCTGGGAATAGGCCAGCTCACTTTGCAGAATGCCATTTGGAAACGAGAGTGGTCCCCATTTACCTGTGCGCCCCGTCCCGGTTCCAACCCGGCACTGTTTTGTTTGTTTCTTCGTGAATAAACTTCTGAGCTCCTTTGAGACCTTCACTGGGTGAAGGAAGAAGGAAATTTATGCCAGAGGAGAACAAGACCCTCCAGTGGCAGCGAAATTTTGCGATCTGTATTGCCATCATCGTGGAGGAGGTTGTCATGGTGACTTGAGGTGTCAAGAGACTGCTCCGGAGCCGGGAGCAGGGGAGCAAGAAGCTGGCGGAGGGAGGCAAGGAAGAAGGGGAACAGGGTGAAATAGGGAGAAAGCGGAAAAAAAAGTTCAGGAAAGAGCGAAGAGAAAAAATGTAAAGGAATGGGGAGGAAAGAGATTGAAAAGAGAGTGCTGCAGGGAGATTTGCACTTTATTCCCTTCCCTTTACGCATCTGCTGGGCTGGGATGAGCAGAGCACGGCGGGGGGTCAGGATTAGGCGCTGCCCACTGGGCTCCGTGTTTGGGAGGCAGCAGTTTTGCAGCCTGTGCCCCAAACGCCCTTCACCTACTCATGGCCCCCGCCCTGCTCCAGCATGGGAAGGTATGAAATGGGGATGGATGTGCTTTTGGGGCGAGGGCAGCTCCGTTAAGGAGCTTTCAGGCAGGTCTTTGCAGGGATGTGCCAACTCTCTCCCCCTCCTTTTGCCCTCTCCCCCCAGCAGCTCCTGCCGAGCCCCCTTTCACAAGCACTAAATCTGCAAAGTAAACCCCAGCGAGAGCACTTTCCAAGGGCTGCCGGCTATGACAGATGTTATTTTATGGAACACGGCACCAGAGATGTGAAATACATAGTTCATAAATGTCAGGAGGAAGGAAGCAATATCCTGGATTGAGGTCGTTTGACTTCCTTTTTTTTCTCTCTCCTGAAAGCATCTTTCCAAATAAACAGCAATCCAGGCCTTGCTGCCATTTGGAGTGAGGAGCCTTGGAGAAGGCTCCGGCACCTGGGGGAAGGTGCCTGAACGCGCAGCTCGTCTGAATGTGAAAAGGATTTTTTTTTTTTTCCCCCCTCGCCCCATTGCAACATCTGTCTGAGAAACTCAACATCAGGAGATAAGGCTGAGGCTTTTCTTAATTGAAGTCTCCAGGGAGGGTGTTGCAAGTGTGCATCTATAGGTAAAGACTGTGTGTGTGTGTGTGTGTCTATATATATATGTGCATATGGAACTGCAATTAATTACGCCCTCACTTAGTAACAAACTAGCAGGGTTTCCACCATTTCCAAAATGCTTCATGATTAATGCTGGTTTTTACTCCTCTGGATGCTCTCGTGGTCTGTGTTAATGCTCAGCTTAATTGCCCCCCCTCGCCCAAGCCCCGAACCCCAGCAGCGTCCCGTGGCCGTGATTTCCCCCGTCACCCCATGCCATTCCTCCTGCCCTCAGCCACGGCCGTGCGGGTGAGTTCGAGAACCAGAGCTGACAAACCACCCCCTCTGAGGTAGTTTTTAATACAAGGGTGTCAGAAAGCGTTATTGAAACACTGCAGCTGCTTGGCAGGGCGCTGGGGAGGGCAGGGGACAGCCTCATGTCACCCACATCTGCCCGCCTGTCTCTGCCGAGCATCGTATGCCCGGTGAAATGCATTTCCACGCAGGCACGGCTCAGAAGCCAACAGATGTGGCATTTAATGCTAATCCCCGGTGACTGGCCTCCCCCCAGCCCCTCGCAGCTCCCTGCGCTGTCACATCTGCTCAGGAGGGGCCGGCCGGAGCGTGCGCGGCACGGCCGGGCTGCAGCTGGGCAGCGACGGCGTTGGCCACGCTGACCATCGGCTTCCCTGGGACAGCATCGTGGGAAAAGCGTACGGGATCATCTCCAGGCTTTTTCCTTCTTGGCTACCATGAAAAACATCCTGTTGTTCCCAGAAGATGCTGCATCCCTGAGATTTTTGGAGTGTGGGGGGGTGTCACAGTGCAAACCGTCAGATTTCTATTTCAAAGGGACAAAAAAATCTTAAATTTCCTTGTGCTCTCGCAGCAAAGCTACTTTTGGCTGGAAAATAGGCCAATTTCCACCTTATCTAATGCCTCCAGCTGTGATGTGAAAAGCTCAGAGGAAAAACCGCATCTATCACGTTATCTCTTAACTGCAAAGTTTAATTATCCTCAGCTCCTCTGCTGAAACGTGGCCATGCCCGGGCTGCGCCGAGCTGGGGAGCGTGGCACGAGCAGGGGCTGGAGATGGCACTGGGGGCTTGGATATGTCAATGCCAAGGCAATAATACCTTCATTTTGGTGCTTGAATGGGGCAGGTAGGAATATTCTCCTTTCTCCTCCCATCAGCTCCGAGTTTCTGTGATGAGAAGCACAAATTTCCCCTTTTCTTGTTCCCCAGGCTCTGTGCATCTTGTGTGCACACGCACAGAAACCTGTGTGGGATCTGTACGTAGCTGAGATGTCCATCAATTATTTATAGAAGGAATATATTCATTTTGCTCTTAATTTATTCACCATTAGCTTCATGGTAAATAGAAGAGAATAAAGGGCTTACGTACTCATGTGGATGGAGATATTGAATAACTCTACAGAAATAAATCCACAAAAGAGGGACGAATGTTAGAGAATGTGGTAGGGAGGAGACAAGAGTTAGAAGAAATAAAAAGCTTTAATCTAAGCAGGGCTTAAATACACTTGCAAATGTCAACTCCTTAATAGCTTGTCCTAAATCTCAGCATGATAGGAAATAGAAATGATGGAGAGATCCTTCTCTCCTTCCCACTAGCTAACATCAGTAGTTTTATACACCTACATCTGTTCCCCTGGACTACAGCTGGCCTCTTAGGTGGTTCGTTTGGATTGTTTTTAATTCATTAATTTCTGTTTGGATGAGGCTTTCTTCTTCCTCCTCCTTCTTCTTCCCCAAACTCCTCTTATTTCCCTTTAGGATTCAGAAAGAAATTGAATTCTTGCAGCCGATGCTTTCAGAAGATCTGGGGAGCAATATGGTGTGATGTCTTTTTGTTTTTTTTTTCTTATTTTTTAAACAATCCACTTTGCTTTGGTAACACATGATATTACATTAATGAAATATTTAATACAAACAATAACAGAGGAAACTGGGGGAATTTTGTTCCTCCATTTCACTTTAGCCGACCCCTTGCGTGGAGGTCTCTTCGCAGCCTGGAAAATGAGCTCTTGGAGCCTGAGACCTGCTTATACCTCGCGATGAAATGACCATAAATGCCCTGGTGCAGGCAGGGAAAAGCTGTGCCGGGGCCCTTGGTGGCTGCCCTGCTGCCCAGCTTGGGGTGGTGATGCTCGGGTGGCACTAAAAAGCCTGGAGACAGACGTCTAGTAGGGCCTGTAGCAGTAGGACAAGGGGTGATGGTTTTAAACTAAAAGACGGTAGGTTCAGACTAGATCTAAGGAAGAAATTGTTTACAATGAGGGTGGTGAAACCCTGGCCCAGGATGCCCAGAGAGGTGGTCGATGCCCCAAGGCATCGCTCAAGGCCAGGCTGGACGGGGCTCTGAGCGACCTGATCGAGTTGAAGACATCTCTGCTCACCGCAGAGGGTTGGACTGGATGGGCTCTAGAGCTCCCTTCCGACCCAAACCAGTCTGTGAGTCTGTGAGTCTGTGGCTACGGCCTCACGCATGCCGTGCAAAGGGCTCAGCAGGCGCCCGGCGCTTACCCCGCTGGGTATTTGGGTTGTTACTGGTCCCGGCTGGAGGGACGCGGTTTCCGCTGGCCCACCCTCAGCACCCGCGTCGCCTCGTGCCCACCCGCGTAGGTGCCGCCTGGCCGTACGGAGACGCAACGTCTCTGCAGACCTCTCACACCCGCGGGAGGGGCGAAGGGGTGAAAAGACCCCTCTCTACCACCCCGCCGAGCTGTTGATGAAATCTCTTTTCCCTTCTTTTCTCTGCACCAGCTGGGGTTTCGCTGATCTGCCGGAGCGGTGTTATGTAGGTTTTATTTTTTTTTTTTTCTTTTTTTTTTTCCCCTTGCAGACTAGTATTTCCTCCTGGCTCTGTGGCATTTTTTTTTGTGTATTTGTCAAGGACACCACTGTTTAGGAAAAAAAAACCACACCCGCCAAACCCAAAATACACAACACTTGAAAGACTGAAAGATCAAGATCTCTGTCATCTAAAGGAGTAAACTAATAGTGTGATTGTAAAAAGCCCCCGTGAGGATCCTATCTGTCATATCGCTGTCAGCTTTGTACTAAACATCCATTAAAGAGCATTTACATGAAAAACATGCAATCTTCTCTCCAATCAGATGGTAACCTAATCCTGCCAGCAAATTGAAGGTGAGATCTCAGGCGAGTCTGGCCTTTTCAAATGCAACAGGATCTTTTCTTCCCAGACCTTTCCTGGGGTGAGAGCTGCAGGAACAGGGGCTGCATCCCATCCTCCTTCCCTGCTCAGCCCCACACAGCATCTGGCATCCTCTGAGAAGAGCTAATTCTTCTCCTCTTGCCAGTCACACCAGTATACAAGCTGGGAGTGAGGGTCCGACTGCCTGTTTACACCAGTCTTGCTCCTAATCCCCAACGTGGTTTCTTCTCCTTTGGGCAAGTGCTCTGAATCCCTGACTGAGGAGTCATGTACATGGGTGGAAAACGGTGGCAGCCTTCAAACTGGGAGCCTGCATGTTGTGCAGCTATAAAGCCAGTATCCCGAGGCTGTGATTGGTGGAAATTCTGTCATTAACAACCAAAACATTGGATTTTCCAATGCAACAATCGTCTTTGCTCCAGCCTTACATATCCCCGACAAGGATGCTCTGCAGCTCTAGACTACACTGAATTTTAATCCCCCTGAAATCAGTTGTTCCAACCACTCTTTGAGGCCCCTTGGCTCTGGCTGGGGAGCTTTGCACTTCTGGTTGCAGCTAGCAACCCCAGGAAAACGCTCTGAGAGTCTTGTAAAATTAAATTGCGTCTCTGTATTCACGGGGGTGGGGGAAAGCTCAGCATAACCCCTTGGAGGAAAAAACCCACCAAGGTCCCTGGTAGGTGAGGGACTCAGGTCAGCACACTTGGGACTAGCTGTGGGGGATTTTAAAGCCGAGGAAAGGGAGCGGTGCCCAGCCTCTGCGTCTGGAAGCGAAATCAACCAAGCTCTAACAGAAAGAGAATCCGTGCTTTTATCTGGCCTGGTAATTAATCATGGGATCCATTACCAAAGGTCAGCTGCCTGCTTCTTTAAAAACAGAGTCTCACTCCATCCACAGGCAGTTGTACTTGAGGTGGGAATCACTGGGTGAATTTATACGGCCCTCATCAGGCAAGGCGTCAGGTCAGGTGTGGGAAATAGCTCCTTTTGGCCTTAGAAATGACAAATCTGTGAAATCCAAAGCATTTTGGCGGAAGTTTAACCCAAACTCTTTCAGCTCCAGGCACTGCAGCTCTTTGTCCTGCCCAGTTTCGTGTAGGAAAGGAATAGAAAAAGCAAGAAGATGAGAAATTGCTGGACCGCACTGCACTGCCACTCGCAGGAGCAAAGCCATAAATAGGAGGTAGAACAGCAGCCAGGTGCCAGAGGACTCAAGTTACGAAGACGGTTGAGGGAGACAAATGTAGGATAATAACAGCATGCACGTCTTCGCAGCACCCGTCCTGCCTTATGCGAGGGATCAGGGAAGAGGCTCAGGAGTGAAGAAACAAATCTTTGTCTGTTATTAATGAACAAAGAGAGCAGAAAACACTGACAATAGAGCTTTCTGCATAGAAAAGTCGATGCCTCTGATGGGCTCTTAACGCTTAAAGGAGCTGAAATTTCTCCGCAAAGCCGTGGGATTTTCAGTTGAGTTCCTAGTTCTATGCTGATATGTAATAAGGGCTTTGGGTAGGTTTAATATCAGCCTTATATCAACTGTGTCATCGTGTGAGGCTACAGGCACGCACTGCAAGAGTCACTTGCGGTGTGAATGTCTGGTGAGACGCCGAAGCGAAGAGGTGGGATGAGCAGCAGCATCGGGAAATCCAAGTCACGCAGCCAGAGACCTCGCCAACTCCATAGCAAGGCTGGGGTTAAAATCCCGCTTTCCAGGGCCGAGTTTTAGCAACACCTTGTTGCTCAAGGCCACTTGCGCCGAGTGCTCACGGGTGTTTTCCATATGCAGAGAAAAGCAAACAGAAATAAAGCGCCGGCTTCTGCCTCTTGTGCCCGGTTTGGGCTGGGAACACGCGTGTGCTGCTCACCACCAAACCGCCCAACCCCCAAACCTCCCGACATGCAGTGCTCAAAAAAATAGCAAGCTAAAAAGCTGGGAATTGTTTAGCAGAATAAATCAGCCACTAACTAAAATAGTTACAGCAGCGGAGGAGGTTAATGCACGCGCTGCAGCCAGCCCACAGGCTGAGGTATTTGCAATATAATATTGAGAGAACACAGTCCACCTCTCCCTTCCCGATAGTCCAGGGAGAAGTTTCCATCTTGCCAACAAACACTGTGCCTTTCTATAGCAGACAAATTATTCCAAATGGCTTTTGTGGAGTCATGATGACATATGTTGAAACATATTTCCAAGATGATGGGAGGCTGCAGGGGAAATGTGCAGGAAGCTCTTTCCCAGAGGAGATGCTTTTAAAACTTGCTGTGAAAAATCTGCTGCAAACGCATCCAGGTCAGAGTGTTTGACTGTGTAAATCAGCGTAACTCCAGGGCCAAATCCAGCTCCAGCAAAACGCGGGGAGCTTCGCCCACCTCCCTTGCCTGGGGAGCCACTCGGGTTGGTACCAACCTCGGAAACGACCCACGATTTGCAAGGTAATAATTCTAGGTTTAGAGGGAAAGGTGAATTTTGTCTGTTGACCAGGAAGTTAGGCTAGAAAAACAAATTCCCTGAGCTTTTATCACTTTAATGCCTGCGAATCATTAACGCCTTTGGAGAGCAGAGGATATAATATAGTTTCTCCATCAGAGTACGGGGCTTACGTGCAGTTTCTTTCCTTCTTCCTGTTTTAAAACAAGCTCCCTCCAAACAGGGCATTTTGAAGCCAGCAATCCCATCTCCTTCATATTCCTTAAAATATTTAAAGATGGTCTCCTCTCCTCCCAGAGCTGGGTGTTAAACTCCCTTTCTTGGGAAAACCCAATGTGAAAATCATCCAAACAGGTTTCCTTGACTTGCAAGTTGTGTGGAGGGCTCAAAACCTCATCCTGTCCGGGACATTTTCACGGCAACTTTGCTTAGGGTTGAAAATCAGCTATTAAATCCCAAAGGCCTAGTAAAGAAAGCAAGCGAGCTGGGTTGCTCTCCCTGCTGTGAGCTCTGGAGCCAGGAGCTACATAGCTACGTTATGGAAAACAGGGAATTTCTTCCCGTACTTCACTGCTCTGTAAAATTGTGGTTCACATGTGGATCTCTGGAGACTCTCAGTCCTTGGGGCTGGCTGATGTGCGTCCCACATCACTTCTCTTGCTGTCAAACGTTCCCTCCGTGCAGTAACTGAAATGATTAGGTGTCTCTCCAACAGGGACCGGGAGTGAGGGTGTTGGGAGCTGTCAGTGCTGCTCTCCGGAGCAATTTGTCTGCATCAGGTGGCTGCCAGGCCAGGCAATCTCTTGCTAACAGAGTTATTGGGGCGTTGGGAGAGGTGAACAACTCCCGGATCCGGTCCTGAGACATCCCTTTCCCACCCTGGGGAGTCCTTTCTCCAGCAGCCCCCCCGAGGCTGCTGCTTTATCCTTAATAATTAACCCCCCTCTAAGCATCTTCCCCAGAACCATGGGGTTTTCTGCTGGGAACGCTGGGCTGAGCTTTGCTTAGGGGCGCCTCACTCATTTTATCTTGTTTCCCTGCACTTGCAATCTCTTGCTCGTTTTTAATCTGAAGGACAGATTTTGCAATGATTTATGTCTTGGCCAGAGCGAGAAGGGGACCAGACATGGAAGAAAGCTGGTCAGGGCAGAGAGGCTGCCAACATTTTATAACAGATCAAGGCATTTTGTTTCTCTGCCATGTACTAACACAGCTAAGATGTTTCTTTCTGCAGATCTCTGAGGCAGGCAGCCACGGCCAAAGATTAGCCTAAATTTGCTTAGCCCCTGGTTCAGCAAAAGTATTTAAGCAGATGCTGGATGATGATGTTCAGCACACACGCAGCTCCTCGTCGGGGAAGGGGGGGACGTCGTGATGTTGCAATACCAGTTCCTTGCTGGCATCAGTTCTTTTTGGCACACCAGGACGTTCATGTTCAACGTTTGGTGTCGAGTTTTCTTCACTGCAAGTGTTCTGGAGAAAACCCATCATTTCTGGGTGTGTATAATCAAAGAAACTCTTCTCTGATTAACGTATAGTATCCTTGGGGAAGGGGAAAAAACGGAAAAGAAAACAAACAGAAATTGGACCCAGGATCTTTCCACATAGTGCTCAAGGCAAACAAATAAAGGATGATAGATAACCAAATACAGGAGAGGAAATTGTGCTCTTCTCTCCTCTAACAGTACCACAAAAGGCCCATCTCTCTAGTTTCCTGGTAATTACCAGCCTCTCTGTCAGTGGGTTACCTTATATTAATTAACATTATTTATTGCTGTTGGCAGAGTGACTGCTACAGTAAATCAAGCAATTAGCAGCCTCGCATATTGCACTCGGAAGAGAAGTAACCAGGTGCCAGAAAGGATTTACTTTCTGCTTCATGTTTTATTCACGGACTCTCCATTTAACGTTGCATTTCTCCATCGCAGCCACCATTGCGCTGCAAGACGGCGTGGAGGAGCGCGTCGTGTGGCAGCACCGTTGCCTGCTGCCTGCGCTGCCGGCAGCTCGCAGGCAGCAGATGATCTCCTGGAAGGGAAGGCTGGGATCCCCGGTATCTTCTTTGGCCTTGGTGTCCCCACCTTGGCCAAGGAAAGGGACACCGTGGCACCGGGGCAAGGGTTTTCTCTCTAAGGAGGAGAAAAAGTTCATAATTTTTCCTGCTGGTGGTTATTAAATTTAATTGCTTGCAATAAATAAGAAGCAAAAACTGGCTGGCAAATGGAAGAAGTAACTCTGCACGGTGTTGTAAATGCTTGTAGAAGTTGGTCATGGGTTGTTATCTCCAAAATTGACCCTGTGAGCAATGGGTGAGACCTCAGGTGCTCCCCAGCCTGGGTGAGCGTTCGCACCAAACCGCTGCTTTCTTGCCTGGTGAGGGTTTTGTCCCTTAAAGAGTTTTGCTGGCTGCCAATTCTGATTTAATTATATGGTGAGAAATAAAATGTGAAGAAAAGACGGGGGGGAAAGCCCGTGCAGGCATCCCAAGGAGACACTTGGCTTGTTAGAGCAAGGCGATCGCAGTTTGCTGCTAATTACAGGAAAAAATACAGCAGTCCCTGGAGGAAATGGCAAAAGAGAGACTCATAAAACCCACAGTATGAGTATGAAATGTTTTCTGGCTGTGCAGAAGCAGGGCACAACAGCAACAACCTGCACTGCTCTGAGCAGGGGATCCCGTAACTTTTGCAAAGAGCTTTGCACCGCGGTCGCGTGCGATTGCTGGGCACCGGGCGCGCGGTCGCACTTTGCCTGTAGCTCGGTTGTGTCGGGGTGTAGTTCAGAGATGCCTGATGAGATGCTCTGCTGGGGTGGGGGGCCAGGAGGTAGTTCCCTAAATATTGAATAAAGGATGGGTTTTGCCAGCTGCTGAAAGCAAAGTACCTTGGGATAGTTCTGTAATGTACTTCTATTTCTTTTCAATGTGCAGAATTGTAAAAGAAACAGAAACTTCCCATTCAAGAGTTAATGTGGGGGGGTGGAATCTAGAAAACAGTCTTTGGAAAAGCAGCTGCGAGCCTGGGCATCCTTGTCCCCACCACCCAGCTCTCTGCTGTGTATCAGGGACCGACCGTCGGAGCGCTGCTGGAGCTTCATGTCGGGTTCAGCCCTTCTTCCACTTTCTCTCAGCCTGTCTCAGCTCCCGCCAAACCCTCGCTGCCTTATCCTTCTCCTCGGCTTTGCTGCACGGTTTCGCTGCCGGTTTGTGCCTTCCCAGCTGCCCTGCCTGTCTCCATCAGCGTCCAGCATCGCCGCTCAGCCGGTGGATGTCAACGCTGGACCTCGAGGGTCTTGAGGTGGTGATGGAAAAAGCCCAGAGCTTAAAACCTTTCCATTCCCATCTTGCACTCCCTGCGTGAGACTCCGCAGGTGAGAAACATGCTGTCCTCAGCCAAACGCCTGCTCTCGTGCATTGTTTGAACAGTTTCCTAAACACTTCTCCGAGAAAGTCCTGTAATGAAAGGAGTGGTTTCCTTTGGCTCCCTTCCCAGACCTACCCAAACAGAAGGATGCTGACCTAAGGCTGTTAAACACTTTGATGTATGGCTGTGTCTCCTTAAGTAGAAGATCCATATTCTTAAACTAAGCTGCCATGACACAGGGACATTATGAACTCTCTGAACCAACTGAATCCTACAAATGAGCCATTAGTTGGCTCTACGGCACATTGGCTTCCCTGTGCCGGAGGGGGCTCCCGTTGAATAAGACAATCATTGCTGTCCACGCGCCCGGCAGGCTGCTATGTGTTAATTTTAATGCAATTTGTCTTGTCCCCTTTCCCCCCCTTCCCCTGAACATAGCGGTCAGGAAAGCCCCATGCCGCTGCGCTGGGGGAGGCCGTGAGCTTGTTGTGCTCCGTGAACAGAGGTTCAGCAAGTTTCTTTCCACGGGAGGAACCAGACACCTTCCTCCTTTGATTGCCGGGGAGGAAACTTGAGGAAAATCCCCTGTCACATCAGCAGCCATCAAAACCCGACTTCCTTTACCCCTGATGACAAATAGTTTGCCCTGCTCCTAAACCAGCCCCTAGTAACCTGCCTCTAACCGAGGATCAAAACCTTACCGAGGAGGGGTCCTGGGATACTTCAAAGCTCCTGAGCATCCTGTGAGCACCCCAAATAGCTGACATCACCCTGCTTAGCCCCCCCTTTTGCACGGTGCTGGCGAGGCACCTTCTCCAGCTGTGCTGTTAAGCCAGTCGCAGGTTTGAACAGCAGCGTTCAGAGATATTCTCTGGGTAAAAACAGCACTGGGGAGTCTTCATGTAAAAAAATAGGGGGAAAAAAGTAAAAGAGAAAAAAAAACCTGAACAAAAGCATGGTGTAAAAATGAAAGATTTCATCGTAAAGAGGTAAAATACCCATGCAGCAAGTCCAGCCCGAGGGAGGTGCCCCGGAGGGTATTTACACACCCAGCACATTTCAGAGGCATTTCTTGTCCCTTCGACATGCGCCGCCTTTGCTCCTAATGTTTTTGCTCCCTTGATGGATCTAATCTGCCTTGCAGTGTTGTCTGCATGCAGACGTGTGAACTGGGGGTCATCGTTGCGGAGAAGAGAGACGTACGGGTAATTTATTGCATGGTAAGAAAGCGAAAAAGGAGCCCAACTCCTGAGAGTCGCGTGCGTAATTACAGTTTTACTCCCCGACCTCCTCTGGAGCCTGCTTCGAGGAAACTCTGGTCATCTGAAAATGGAAGCAAAATATTTGCTTTAGATGATGAGGCTTTTAGGGCCTGTCGCTGCCGTGTTAGTGATGGGAGCGGTACGAGAAGGAGGTCCTCTGTCTGTACAGATCAAGGCACGGGAGATATGTATTTGCGAGGCATCGGTCAACTGCTCTTCAGACAGCTTGCTTTGCTCCCGGGAGGGAAACTCATTGCCAACATTTTCCTTTGGCTTACAGGCTTTCAGAGACACCTAATCCTCTGCTCCATCCTCCAAGGCCAGAAGGGCCTTTTGAGAGCTGGACTGGAAAGCATAAATGACTCAATACTGGCCAGAAATGGCCATGCTGGGTGACCTCCTGAGAACTTCCCCGCCTTCTGCTCCCACGCAGCACGCGAGGCTTGACGCTACGGCAGCTCCCGGGGGCTGCAGCCCTCCGGGATCGATAGCGGAGCCGCCTGTGTCCAGGTGGATCTGGGTGGAAAGGGATTTTTCAGATAAGCTGGCAAGATACTTTCTGTTTCTCTGAAGTTCGATTTGAACACGCAACACTTTTTCTTCACTCAAAATTGAAGAAAAATAAATAATCGGGTACCCCCGGGTGCTAATTACCCGAATTTATTTATGTATATTGTGAATAGCAGATGGGGCCGTTGTTCTCTCCGTGGGTAACTCCTGACCATCATGAGCAGGTGAGAAAACTGGCCCAATGTAGGGCAACAGAAAAAAATAGCTCCCCGTCTCTCTCCCTTTCTGGTGAAGGATTAAGGATTTGGACGACTGGTTCGCAAGAAACAAGTGATGTCTTCACCCTCCTCTTTTGATACCTGATCACCCACGGCGTTGAGAGCATCGGGCTGCGGCAGCGAGCAGCCGTGGGTCCGGTCGCCCGCCCGCTCCTGGCTGCGGAGGCTTTGGGATGCTCTCGCGGCCGGGCTCTGCTCCAGCCGGCTCTCAAATCACATGGTGGCTTCGGCCAGGGAGCAGAAACAGCCCTGGCCATTGTAGAGCGGGCTCACGCTTGGCCAACCTGCCGAAACCCAAACTGGGTTATTTTAGCTGAAAAGCAAGGAAGACCCTTGACAGGCAGAGCATTTGCCTTCATTTTACTCTGATGTATTTGTGGTTGGGATTCCTAACAAATATAAGCTTGCACAGCAATTAAATTACATTTAATTTGATTAGATTAGAGCTGAGGGAAGCACTCTTCTCCCTCTACAATGTAAGGAAAAGAGAAATGAAACCTTTCAAGACAAAAACATGACTTGGGCTTGGAAATGCAAAACAACCCCAAATTTATCTAGATGAAGAAAGGGAGATGTAATGAACTTCAATTGAGCAGGAAGCCTTGAGAGAGAATCCAAAGTTTGGGGGATTCATCGGAGGACATAATTGCAACATGTATATTGATTTTACAGAGATAAGAAAACAAATGCTTGTGGAGATTGGACTTAGTTTATTACATTTATTTCCCCACAGAGCTGATGTTTCTCCATTAGAAAAAAAAAAAACCAAACCAAAACCGATGTTCTTAAACGCATTGTTTTTTCAGAGATGCTTATTAAGTTATTGCCTGATCCCACTGGCTCTATCTTTTTGCAAATTGGTTTGTCTGGAAGAAGGTTACACTTTTCAGGCAGCTTATGAAGCATCCTCCCCCCCCCCCCCCCTTAATTGTTTGCATTAAAGGACTGGGATCTTGCTGTGCCCATCGCTCCCCGGGAGCTCAGTGAATAAATCCCTTTTCCTAAACGCTTGCCAAAACCCAGGGCTCGGGCCAGCCCTGCCTGAGTGCGTGGGGACGCCCGAGCCCCTCCTGCACGTTCATCCTGATAACTGCCCACTGACTTCTCACGTGCCCTTAAAATACTCCATCCTGCACCTTTTTCATGCGACGAAGAGAGAAACTGAGGCACCAGCAGGGAAAGGACCTACCCGCAGCCCCGGCGCCCAGCTGCGGCACCCCGTCCTCGCCATCCACCTCCCAGGGGGGCCACGAAGCAACGCCGGGAAAACCTAATCGGAGAGGTGGAGGTTTCTTTTCATTCACCGCCGCGATGACTTCGGGCATGTACGTTATTCAGCGTTAATCCCGCACGCTCCTAAGTCTCCTGGTGGCTTTACAGGGCTCGCTAATACCGCGGCTTAATCACAGCTTAGGCACCGCTGTCTATGTCGGAGAAACAACACTTCCAGGTCTGATTGATTGGGATTTAAGTCCTGATTTCTCTTAGAGCATAATCAGGCCTGAATGGGGAGATTTTTACAGTGACAATTAAAATAATGAAAGTGAACTTTAAATGACATTCAAACACTGTCACCTGCTACCAGCTCCACTCTCCCCTCTGCATTCTGGGAACTGCAATTTTGAGCATCATTCACTGCAGGGTGATTACAGCTGCATCTATTCAGTGAGTCGAGCTAAAATACTGCAGCAGCCTGAAAGGAAGCATTTTCAGGTGTCAGGACTTGCCAGTGCGCCTGATTTCCAGGAAAGCTCAATATTTTGACTGCATGGTGGGGGCTGAATACTTACAAAAACCTGGAACAGATTCTGGATTAGTTTTTCTCTATGTGGCATTTACAAATTATAATGAATTCATATTATGTTCGTGGCGCATAATAGTAAGGGGTTTATTGATTTACAGATCATTATTTTACTATACATTCAGATAACAGCAACCTGTGGAATTACTCCTGTGGCCAGGGTCAGGGGCTGTTCCAAAGCTGCCTCTTATCTATTCTGTTCAGATCTGGATCTGGATAAGTCAAAGCCCAGCACGAACAAGCTTGATGTTGAGGGTAAATGAGAAGCAGGGTGCTCCGACGCAGGGGGGTGCTCAGCACTTTGCATGGTCTCGTTTAGGGGTGCCCACGTTTAGGGACCCTGCCAAGCAGCTGATGGGGTGTCGATGCTAAGGGAGCGGGCAGCAGCAAACCCCGTTTGCAGGCTGTGCTCCAGGGCTGGGTGGGAGCGAGCACGGCCCTGGGGCAGAGCTCTCCGGAGGCGCTGGTACAGCACGGAAAAGGGTAGGAGCAAGGTCTCAGCGAAGACCCAATGGTTTGGCCTCCTTAAGAAAAATTTGCTTTAGCATTTTGAGGCTTGCACCTCATCCAGGTGACTCAGTTACAAACTCCCGTCTCTCACTCTTGTTTCTGGCAGGGGATTACCTGCCTCCTGGCAGGATCCCCCCCTGCAGCCCAGCAAATGGGACTGATCAGGCACAGAAAGGCTCCCTCCTGGGCTTGTCAGCTCCTTTGATGAATTAAAAGGGTTCAAGGGACTCAGTGAAGCGGTGCTTGTACGTCAGCGCCAGCAAATAAGTACTCAGTGACTTCTGGGGAAAGGGGATGTTAAAAGTCACAGCTCCTAAAGGCGTGCACAGAGCAGCCTCCGTGGGCTGCAGAGGGTCTGAGCTGCCAGGCTAAGGGTGAGAGAAACCTCCTGCACCAGGGACGGCTTTCGCCCCCATCCCAGCCTGTCCCCGAGGCTTTCCAAAGCAGCTGCAGCAGTCCTGGCAGCGGGTTGCTGCTCCGTCTTGGCCGCCTTCTCTATGAAACCAGCTTCCAGACTCTGATGCTCTCGGTCCTGTATTTTGCTCAGGGAAAGGGACCCAAATCCAGCCATCACGCCCCATCACTCCAAACCTTGCAGTGATGCAAGATCGAATAAGTTTCCTCTGCCTCCTTCAGATCCCAGTCTTCCCCCGAGATGCCGGCGTGTGCGCCTCAGGGTTAAGGAGGGCTTTGGAGCAGCTTTCCCGAGCAAAGGAGCTGTGCCAGCAGAGCTCTGCCCTGCTCAGCCACGGTGCTGCAGTGGGCACGGAGGGATTGCAGAGCGAACTCGAGGCCTGACCCCCTTCTGGGGGCACACAAGGAGCCTGACAGCGTGGTACAACCCTGCCCCGCTGAATGCAACAGGGCTACTGACAGCAATGATAAATGACAACGGACAGGGACCCCACGGCCACCTCCCTGCTGGCAGTACCTCCCAGCCCTGCCTCGTGGTCCTGGTCCCCCTGTAAAACTCTGCTGTATAACCTGTAGCTGACGGCTGGGTTGATTCTGTGAGGTGGGAGCAGAAACGATGCAGTACGAGAGGCGACGTTGCTGGTTACATCCCTGCAACCTGTGGCCTCCAGTGGGGTCGGTGCCCTGCCGTGCCGGCAGCTGTATGTGCATAGCAGAGAGCTCTGGTCCAGCACCGATGCCTTCTGCAAGATTTTCCCGTGGTGGGAGAGCACAGGGGCTGCCCACAGCAGATGTACATATGGAAAGAGAGGCAGGGGCTGCCTCGGAGACATGGTGTTCCCAAGGCTGGGAGCGCAGCAGGAGGCAGCCAGGGCAGAGGGACGCAGGAGCCAGGTACAGGTTGCAAATAGGTGAGGAAGATGATGGTACGTCCAGGTGGGAGTTGAGGGCAGAGGGTGTTGCAGCACGTTAACCTGCATCTCGCAGCCGAAGCAGGAAACAAAACCAAGGCTCTGTAACGCTACATGAGCGCTGTAGCTGCAACACCGGTTTTTCTGAGATGCTTATGTGAGGGATGTCTCGTCCCTGAACTCATGCCATGTTTTCTCACCGAGCGTCTCTGCCCTCTTCCCCAGCCAGAGGAGCCGCTGCTGGCTTTATCTCCTGCTCAGCAGGAGGGGTGTTAGCTAGAAAAGGCTGCCAGCTGCGAGGCAGAAGCCTGTCTTCGGTCCCTGGGAATCTCCCATCAATCTGCTGTTTGGAGATGATAAAGCTTTTGCTCGGATGTTTCCAGCATGTTTGTGTTTTGGTCTGGGAGCTGCAAAGATGCGAAAGCCCTGGTGCCGCCAGCTGCAGTGATTTGCGGGGCATTTGCAAACCTCACACGTGCTGCTGGTGGGACCGAGGATGCCAAAGGGCTCTGCAGGGCTCCAAACCAGCACAGCTCTGCCGGGGCAGTGGTTTTATGTCCGCTCAGGCTGCAGCTGACGGGGACACACACTCTCGAACGCCCCAGCATTAAAATTCCTCACCGAGCCCTGCTTGTGCCTTTGATTTTGGTGGTTGTGCCTTGCTGAGGGACAACACGCTGCTCTGTTCATTTGTTTTCTGATAATCTCTGCTGCTCTCCAAGGCTTCTTTCCCCCAGCTTCAACTGCTGCCTGCTAATTTCCATCCAAATCAAGCGGGGCTCTTGGCTGCTCATTGCGCAGGCACAGCTTTTAACCAGTTAGCCCAGCTTGCCTTCCAAAGAGGAGGGATGTGATGGGCGAGCGAGGATGCTTGAGAAGTTATGGGGAATGCTGCTTGCTGGGAGGCAGGGACAGAAACATCCGCTGCTGTCACGGGCAAAGAACAGCATCATGTCCCAGCTGGCAGAGTCACTTTTGAGACGTTACCGTAAGAGGCAGAGGAATCAACTGAGATTCTTCGCAAGGCTCACTTGCACGAGTCCTGGCCTGGGTGTCTCCAAAAAGAGGATGCAGAGACCCTGGGATGGCACAGGTGTGTTAGTGCAGGAGGGCTGGGGGTGCAGGGCAAACACTGGGGATGCTGCGTGTCTTGGGGAGGGAAAGGAAAGATGAGGGATGAAAAAACAATCTATTAGCATCAAAAATCAAGACAGCACAATTGCTGTGATCGCCTATCTGCAACCGAAGCAGCTTTGCAGCTCTTCACTTCTAATTACCCACAGATAATAAGCAAATACAATAGTGAAGGATATTAGAATAATTTAGTGTTCATCAAAGAAAAAAGATTGGAATCATTTGCCTTCAGTGTATCCATTTCTGTAACGAGGATCCTACCCAAGAGACCTTCCAATCAGCCCCTTCTGACAACTCTTGCCAAAAATCCGTTACAGCTATTAGCAACAAAGTTATTAGCTGGTAATTAACTCTGTAATTAACTTGAAGTGACTTCAGCAATCAACAGTGAGATCTAATGCGAACATGTCATTAAATCAAGTGCCATTAATGTGTGGGAAGATCTCTCCACGGTGGCTGCGATGACAACAACCCAAGGTTACCACGCGGCTGGTTCGTTGGCGTTGGATCGTCTTGCAGGGAGCAGGCGGCAACAAGTGGGATGCAAGAGCTTTGCGGAGAAGATGCAAGAGCTTTGCGGAGAAGCTGCCTTCTGCTCCCTCCCTGAACAGGTCGGCTAAACCCCGCCACAGGCTCAGCCATCACTTTCTGCGTAGGCTTCCCCGAGCATCCTGTGTTTTCCAACTTCTCAGCCACTCTCGACGCTAATTGCGCACAACCCCATGACTCTTGGGGATTTTTTTGAACCGGAAAGCATTGCCTTTTAATTCTTTGCATGAAGCATTGAATGGATTTCTTCGCCTCCTTCTTTATTAACAAAGATGTTGTCACCTTCTGATCTTCAGGCCAATTTTCTCTCTGCTCTGCCTTGCAGCACAACCAGACACTCCAGCTCAAGTGGGTTTTATCCCCCCCAGCCTCTCTCCTCCCTGTCCCTTCCCTCTCCACCCACTCTCTCCCCGACACGCTTAAAAAAGACACAATTGAGTCGCGTTACTACACCCAGCTCTCCTACGTGAGAGTTATTCTGTCTCATCGCGGATACAGAGGGAGAGGGAACAGATTTGGCATTTAATAGAGCTATCCTCAAGGACACCAAGGCAGCTATTCAGGAACGATCAAATGACGGGTTTGAATATCAAACAGCAGCCCTGACAGCCAGGGAATCGGAGATCTCTTGCCGTACACCTGATATCCTAATCTGAAATGAGAATCTCGGGGGACGTGCATCCTTTTCAAAGGGTGCTTTTTTTTTTTTTAAAAAAAAAAGGTAACTTCTCCTTCTGCCTTCAGAAGTTTAACGAAAGTGCATCCATTCAGAGAAATCATTTATCTCCAGTGGCAATCAGCTTAAATATGTCCCATTATCAAGCTGCCTGCCACTGTACATCGGCAGGCGCTGTTAGGACACGTGGCTGAGCGTGGATAACATGCTAGTAATTTCTTGTCTTTGCAAAATAACTCCAGCTGATGAAGAGGAAGGGCGAGACGGCAAAGCAGCTAAAGCCAAGGGAGACGGAGCAAGCGTGCGGAGGGCAGGGAGCGGCCGGGAAAGGCTTGACATGGAGGTCCCCTGCCTCCCACGGCTTGGTCCCGATGGGGCTTGCCTGGTGTGCCAGCGCATGGCGCAGCATCGCCCCAAGACATCCCTCTCCTCCTCCAGCCTTAGACTCTCCAAAATACTGAATTACCTCCAACCCGCGTCGGAGCTGCGACGCCCACAGCTGCTGATGGACTCGTGTTTTTGCAAGTCACCCTCCTGGTGAGGTTCGGCTCCGCGGGGTGGCCGTGCCCACCGGCCTCTGCCGGGGAGCTTTGCAGGAGGGAAGGCTCTGAGTGCCTAAACCAGGGCAGCAGATACCTGGCTGTGAGCAGAGACACACACACAGGCGATGGCAGCCTTCCTCATTTCAAAAACCATGTAAGCAGGACTGTATCTCTATACCCTATATGTATATTCCTTGATATATAAGTTAATAAAACTTTATGGACCTAGGATAAGGAATCCAGGCTGAATAGATGAACTGGGATTGAAATATGGTTCAATTAAGTCTGTAACAGGGCTGGCTTTACTTTGAACATCCTCCAACTTGAAATGAAATCTTCACTGAAGGAGATAAATCAGCCAACATAAACTGCAACCCCGCTTCTGCACCGCTCCCAGACGAGCAGGGATCAGCCCAGCCTGCAATTTTTGGGAGGCAGAAGATGGATTCCTATCGGGGTGCGCCCACTCGCAAGGTGTTTGCAGCCTCCTCCCCGTGCCTGGGCTCGGGCAGCTCCTCCCCAGCCTCTCTGCGCCGGCTCTGCCAGGCCCCTCTCGCTCATCCCCGCAGAAAGAAAACAAAACAGCAAATTGTTTTGCCGTCATGTTCCCACAGCTGCAATTAGCACATTCGTGCGTTAGTTTTATTTCCCCTTATTTGGCATCCTCTTTTTTTCTCTTCTGCCGCTGCTTCCAGAAAAGGAGACTATTTTTAATTACAGTTTTACACTCGATTAATGAACGTCGACGCTGTGCTAATGAACGGGACTGCGGCACAAGGACACGATGCGCTTCCGTGGCTTTCAAGGGGTTTCTGTAGGCATTATTTATCTCCGGGCTGCCCCTGTGGAGACTCGGAGATGGGGAAGGACAAAGAAGGCAAACAGCAATGTTATATTCTCCTGGATTCAGGCACATAAAGTGCTCAGGATGCAGCGGTCTGAAATGCCCCAAACATTGACCCAACGTGGTCCCGGGACGGGTCTGAGCATCCTGGGGGCACCGAGGCGGGGGCTTTGCTGTTGGTAATGGCCATTTCTTACGTCCCGTCATCCACTTGCAACTAGAACAGTGTTAATGAAAGTTTTATCCTGATGTCATTCTGCATAGTCAAAGAAAATACCACTGCTCTCATTTTCTGATTCATGGTGATATCACCCGTGGAGTTTGAGGCTTTGTTTCTCATCAAAAGCAGCTTTACTCTCCCCACCCAAATGCAAGAAAAGGTATGGGTTTTCTGCATGTGGAAAAGGTCATTCCATCATAAAAACCTGCCGCCTGACATGCTGTTTTTATTGAGGTGAAAGGCAGAAGTATTGAAATTCTGCCAAGCCAAATGAAAAGAGAAAGCAAGCTCTCCAAAACAAATAGCAACCATCCAAAAACCCGAACAAAAACCCTACGCACACATTTCTGCAGGGATGAGACCGTGGTTTTCGGAGGCAGCCCAGATCCGGCAAGCTCACCCTCTCCCCAAGCCTTCGCCGTCATGTCATCTTTGCTCGATGTCCTTCCGTCTGAGGGGGAAACCGGATTTAAATCCTAGTGGAAAACACCCCGTGGGCATCCCTACTGCTGCAAGGACTTCATCCGTCCTTCCTCCTGGCCTCTCCTCCTTAAATCCTCTGCAGAAGCCTCCTGCTCCTCTCCAGCTTGCGGCTCTCGAGCTCTGGGTGCCCCTGGGTGCTGTGTCGACACAAAGGGGCTGGGAGGAGGGTGCGGGAGCACGAGCAGAGGTGGGGGAGCGCAGCACCCCGATGGCACCCACTGCGCCCTCCCCTCCGTGCGCCGAAACAGCGCCCTAAACCCCTTGTATTTACCGAGCGCCGTCGGTGTAACACGGTTCTCGCTTTGTCAGGGAAAATCGGCTTTGGCCGAGCACGGCGGTGCTGTCAGGGTAATTAGGCAGCATCTTATGCTTATTGTTACTGCTATATTTAGGGTTTTTGGTGTATTTATTACATGATAGGTATAATAATGGCAAACCCTGCTTGGGCTAAAGAGAGCCCAGAGGCGTGGGTATCCTCCTGGCCATCATCCCCCCAGCAGGTGCCAGCCTCACATCTGCAAACCTTTCAGCACAAGGTCTGTCAACTTCTTATTTAAATGAGAGACGAGATCCTCGTAACACTGCGGAGATGTCTGGAAGAGCTTTAAAAAGCCAGGAGCTATCACAGGAGTCCTGATGAAACCGTAAAAGTATCTTATCTCCTCTTTACCTACCTCCCCTTGAACTGAGATTGTATCCATCCATCCATCCATCTATCTATCTATCTATCTATCTATCTATCTATCTATCTATCTATCTATCTATCTATCTATCTATCTATCTATCTAATCTCCTTAAACTGAAGACCTGTGACTTTGCTGTACATAAAGCATGCATGCCAAAAAGAAAAGCTGAGTATCAAAACCACTCTCCCCCTTTTTCTCATGTTTTTTTTCTGATATTTTGAGAAATACAGGTGAGGACTTTTAGTTTTATCTTTAAAAAAACATGCTGAGTTTGGCTGGTATATTTTTACAGCAGCATTGGCCCTTTAAGTAAGAGATGTATTGAGTTCCTGCAGTCACTGAGCCCAAACCAGGTTGGACAGACATCCCACCCCCCTCCCCCCCCCAAAAAAAAAAAAAAAGGAAAAGAAAATGCAACCCAAAGGAAAAAGCAAATAAAAACTGTATATATTTGTTTGCCTCCCGCAGAAGGGCCCTACACTCATCCTATCTCCAAGGCTCAATGCGCATATGTCCCCAGCATGATAAGGCTCCTTTGAAACTGTTTTCAATCCCCGTGCTCCGACACCATTGGCTGCCTTGTTACCGAAAATTTACCATGAAAGGAAAGGGGAAAAAAAAACCAACCTAAAAAGACTCTGGACTGAGTCAAATCTATTTACTCATAATTCACCGAGCATTTTCCCTTCCTTCCCCGCCCCCAGGAGGGATGCAGATGCCAGCACCAGGCTGCGGGGTGCAACGGGGTCCGGGGTCCCCTTCACCCACGGGGCATGGGGGTGAATAAATAAATCCCTCAATAAATACAGGGTCATGGACGGGGTGGGGGGATGAGGGGGTGGGAAGGGCCGGGGAGCCTGGTGTGGAAACCTGAGGTGGAGTTAATGCCGCAGTTGTCAGTCGCTTTATTATTTATGAGCCTGGAAGCCTTTTATGACGGGAACATAGTTTGATCCCTCAGCTAGAAAGAGGCAAGTATCTAATGCTGTCTAACCCTTTTCCATTTCATTCAAGAGCAGGCTGAGTTTGCCGACACTTTCTGTTTTCATGTGCAATAATTGCTTAATGGTGACGATTAAGCTTGGCAACACTCTGCAAACTGTCACTCTTCGAGAGCTTGCAATTTTTCCCCGGTTTGGCTGCTTGCAAGATTTTCTGCCTTTTTTTTTTTCCCCCTTCTTTTCTTCCAGCAGCTCAAAACCAGAGAAATAATTTGGTTTCAGTTTTAAAAGAGGGGCTGGTGACCCGCGTCCATATTTGCAAACCGTGACCTGCAGGGAGACCTCTGTGCAAGCTCTTGAGCTCTGTACTGAGAGGACTAAGCTTGCAGCTGGTGTAAATCAGCAATAGCATAAGTATTTTCAGCTCCAGGGGTTTAAACTCATCAGTCTGCATCTGCCAGGATCTGGGCTTTGAAATCATCTGTACTTTGCTTTTTGGGTGGTGGCAGCAGGGCTGGAGCAAGCCAGACATACAGCAGGATGTTAAATACCCAGCAAGGCGTTTAACTCATACCTACATCACTTAAACAATTATCTTGTAGTAACATTTGGGGGGTTTTGTGCGTTATAAGGTATATTAATGATGAACAGGTTTTGGAACTGAATTCCCAGGCTTTAATGGGCTGCTTCCCTCCACCAGCAGATGTGAGCTGACTCTGTTTATGGCCATCCTTTTGCTGAAAAGGCTTCGTTTCAGCAAGAGGGGAAAATGGCCCATGTCACCCTGAAATGTTAGCAGGGTAATCAGGAAACACAGTGAAATGAAACACTAAAACACCCCATAAAACCTAAGTGCTTCATCACCGTAACTAATGAAAATATATGATTGCCTAATAAAAAGCCCTTTGAATGGGTCGCACATGGTGGCCTTGCTTTTATTAACACTTGTTAACACCTGAGCAGTGGCTGCAGGACAGCCGTGGTGGCTGCGGGGACAGCCGTGGTGGCTGCGGGGACAGATGTGGTGGCTGCAGGACAGCCGTGGTGGCTGCGGGGACAGCCGTGGTGGCTGCGGGGACAGCTGTGGTGGCTGCAGGGACAGGTGTGGTGGCTGCGGGGACAGCTGTGGTGGCTGCAGGACAGCCGTGGTGGCTGCAGGGACAGCTGTGGTGGCTGCAGGGACAGCTGTGGTGGCTGCGGGGACAGGTGTGGTGGCTGCGGGGACAGGTGTGGTGGCTGCTGGGACAGCCGTGGTGGCTGTGGGGACAGGTGTGGTGGCTGCAGGGGACAGCTGTGGTGGCTGCGGGGACAGGTGTGGTGGCTGCGGGGACAGCTGTGGTGGCTGCTGGGACAGCCGTGGTGGCTGCAGGGACAGGTGTGGTGGCTGCAGGGACAGGTGTGGTGGCTGCGGGGACAGCTGTGGTGGCTGCAGGGACAGATGTGGTGGCTGCAGGACAGCTGTGGTGGCTGCGGGGACAGGTGTGGTGGCTGCGGGGACAGCCGTGGTGGCTGCAGGGACAGATGTGGTGGCTGCAGGGACAGGTGTGGTGGCTGCGGGGACAGATGTGGTGGCTGCAGGGACAGGTGTGGTGGCTGCGGGGACAGCTGTGGTGGCTGCAGGACAGCTGTGGTGGCTGCGGGGACAGGTGTGGTGGCTGCGGGGACAGCTGTGGTGGCTGCAGGGACAGCCGTGGTGGCTGCGGGGACAGCTGTGGTGGCTGCAGGGACAGGTGTGGTGGCTGCGGGGACAGCTGTGGTGGCTGCAGGACAGCTGTGGTGGCTGCGGGGACAGCTGTGGTGGCTGCAGGGACAGCTGTGGTGGCTGCAGGGACAGGTGTGGTGGCTGTGGGGACAGCCGTGGTGGCTGTGGGGACAGCTGTGGTGGCTGCGGGGACAGCCGTGGTGGCTGTGGGGACAGCTGTGGTGGCTGCGGGGACAGGTGTGGTGGCTGCGGGGACAGCTGTGGTGGCTGCGGGGACAGCCGTGGTGGCTGCAGGGACAGCCGTGGTGGCTGCAGGACAGCTGTGGTGGCTGCAGGGACAGCCGTGGTGGCTGCAGGACAGCTGTGGTGGCTGCAGGACAGCCGTGGTGGCTGCGGGGACGGGGTGGAACCGGCCAGCTGCCCTGTGCCGCCTCAGCGCAGCTCCCACCTGCAGAATCGATGGATGTGCTGTTCCTCCCGTCCTGCGCGATGGATGAAGGCTTGGCTGGACTCGTTCTTTTAGCCCCGAAATAGATTTTTTTCCCCGTTGCTTTCTGGCAAATCTCGTGTTTTCAGGTCTGGGCTCTCACGCAGTTTTATCAAGTCCATGTCCTGATTTTCCTGGGGTCCTGCGGCTCCCACCAGGCTCTCCTTCTCCTCCTCCTCCCCATCCTCCTCCTCCTCCTCCCCATCCTCTTCCTCCTCCTCCCCCTCCTCCTCCTCTCCTGCATCTTTGCTAGTCTTTAAGTTGAACAGAAATAACAGCGCTGTGGAGAAATAAGATTTTTACTTAAAAAACCCCACAACTCATTTTATTCATAGTAGATAATTCCATTAATTATGTTATGATGCAATTAAGCATTTCATTTCCTAGCTATTAAAGCTTAAATTATTTATTAATAATTACAGATCATTAGCTGATAATGTTCTTTCGGCAGCTCGGGAGCTGAATAATTCATCTACTTTGAGTAGCCCCCCCCCCCCACTTGACATTTGTCTGTAATTTTTTCTCTAAGTTTGGACATTTGTTTCCCAGTTGAGGGAAGAATCCCAACCTCCAGCAAGCTCCAGTGCTCCCAGGAGGGGCACAGCCCGGTCTCAGCCCCCCCGCCCAGCGCAGAAAGCCCCTCACGGGCCCCCCCCAGACCCTTTTCCAGCTTATCTTATGGCTGGAGGCAGAGGAGCCCCGTGATTTCCCTTCTGCCAGGACAGCGGCAGCCCTTTTGGCTTTCTGAAACTCTTATTAGCATAACCAGCCCAATAATAATCAACCAACGACGATGATAATGAGCAAACCAGCTCAGGACGGGCTCTGGGGTCGCTGCTTCGTTAGCTGGTGCCGACGATGCTGTGGGAAATTATGCTGTGCCCCGTGCCCTGTTTTGCAGGCCAACAGCCACACCTGCTAACGGGGATATTTTCCCCCCAAAGCTCAAAAATATTCCTTTTCTTTACACGTTGGCCTTGCAAAAGGGAGCTGGGGGTCGCGGGGGATAACCGAGGGGCTTCTCCTGCGGGAGCAGGGAGGGATGCTCCTCGCCCCGCACGACGTCGCTCCCCGTGAGCAGGGAGGAACATCACTGAGCTTTGAGACCGATGATACATGAGAGTTGCTAAATAGCTCAATACCTAGGGGGAAATTACCTTGCTTTGCAGAAACAGTGCAACAGGGTCGTTTAATTAAGACTATTGTAGATTTGGATTTCTAGCATTGATTTTTGGTTTTTATTCGTATGTATGAGTTTGTGAGGATCTATTCCAAGGAAGAGAGGAGAGAGGAATGGGTGAGAAGGGAAAATGAGAGCTGTGCTGCGTCTTCATAGCATCAGATAACTAAAAGGATAAGGACTTTCTACTGGTGAGGGCATTAGACACGGATGCTGAGCACCTGTGCTCTATTTCTAGCCTGGCCATCAAATTCCTGCAGGACTATGACCCATTTACCGAGGGAGAAATGAAGCAGATAAAGCAAATCAGAGCTAATATTTCTCGGACGGTGTACGGGCAAGGGAGAGGCTGCTTGGGAGCTCTCTCCAGGGACCAAAGACCAAAGCAATGCTTTCCAAAGCGAGGGATGACTCCAGAAGTTCATCTTTCTTGTAATAACCAGCACTACTTTTTTTTTATATAGGGCTTGAAGGCCGTAAGTGGGACTGATGTGGGACACGGGGAGAGGCAGAGGGAGAGGAGCAAATGCCTCCCCTGCTCCGGAGGGAGGTGTCCAAGTGAGCAAAGACGCGATGAGCTGCCTAAGGCCATCCGAGGCGCACCCAGCATCCCCTGCCCCGCTGCTGGGTGGGAGCGGCCTCGTGCAGAGCCAGGCAGTGCCGCAGTGCACGGGGGCCTGGGTGCTCCCCGGGGAGCCGCTCCCACCGCTCAGGCCGGGGGAATAAGCGCCTGAGACAAGACAGCTTCAGATGCACGAAGCAATAAGAGGAGGGTGGAGGGGAGAGGAGCTGGGATAGAGTCCCCCTTTCCTCCATGCCTTGGGGGAAAAAATAAAAGGCACTTCACTGTAACTCAATTAATTAGTTAATGCTTGTATGGCACTTTTGAGATGCAAAGAGTGAGGTAAGAGCTTGGCTTTATTACTGGTAACTCGGATGATCAGCTTCGTGTGCTGGATGTGCTCAGAGCCAAAGCAGAGGAGGTGGGGAGGATAAAGCACCCTGCTTTCGGCTCAGAAACCCTCTTGGCTTTGCCCAGGGAGCCTGGAAGCGCTGGAAAAAAGGGAAATAAGAAAAGGGCCATGCTTAGAAGGGCTTGTTAGGTTTGTAACAAGGAATCATTCAATCAAACAGAGAGAAAGCTTTTTTCTCTATGGTAATCGCTTCCCACCGGCAAACCTCGCAGGGGCAAGAGGTTCGGCTGAGCCGCGCCGGTTAAACGGGGTATGAAATGAGGCACCACCTAAAGCAGAGCCCTGCAGCTTCCCAGCCGGCGGCCCCCGGCCCGTGGCTCTCCCCGCTGTGCCTGGGGGGGCCGCGGGAGCCGAGGTGATGGATGGAAGAGGCACGTGCAGCCTCTGCTGCCGCCCGCCCTGTCTGCAAGGCGGTTGTGCCTGGGGGAGCGCGGCGTTTTGGGGATGATTCGGAGATCTTTAGAGCAGAGATTCACCTGGGAAACGTGGACTCCTTGGGGAGCAAAGCGACCGAGGGAACGTAGCCATCCTTTCTGAGGGACGGATGGGATGAAAACCACGGGAGCAGGCAGTATCCCCTGGAAAAGCAATTTCCCAGCCCCGGTGCAGTGCAGTGAAAGGAGAGGTGACAGCAAAGTGAAGTGTGTTGTTGCAGTTAATTAAATGAAGCTCTGATATCCGAGCTGAATTCCATACGCTTACATAAAACTTTCATAAAAGTGTAGGTGTTTGTATAAACCACCTATAAAACCGTACCATTTCCTTACTGCCTGGTGGGTTGTTAGCAGGCTCGAGTGGGGAAGGGCTCTGCTTTTGCAGGCAGCGGCTGCAAATTTTGATATTTTCTTTTCCTGCCTCAAATAAGGCTGTAAAACAGAACTCTCAGAAGTTCTTCGGGAGGCAGAAACCGAAACCAGAAAGCAGCTTCTTTGGTCAAACTAGTAGCTCCCTGCAAAGAACTGGAAATATTTTTTGTTTCCTTTCTGGCTTTTAATACTTCTTACTATCAATTAACATTTCAAAATGAAAAGTCATCTCGGCTGAAAAAGCCGGAGGTCTCAATTTGAAAGCATCAGAGTTCGACTTTCTGATTATTTCAGCTCTTTTCTTTTGTAATTGGGGGAGAATTCATCGAAGCAGATCCTTTTCAGCACTGATTTCCGCTTCTGATAAAAGAGTATTTTTTAATTAAAGGAAAAATTACCAGTGCTGAGGCTCCATTTGCTGGTGAATTTAAAGACGGACTGTTGCAGTGATGGGGATAATGTAGGTTGAGGCAGAGGCTTGAACCCACCCCCGTTCGATGGCTGAAACTGTGTCCAGATGTAATTAAGATCTTGACTGCCCTAGAAATGCCTTGAACTACAATAAATAATTCATATAGGGAAAAAAAAAAATTACTTCTTATTCAAAATATCCACCCAGAATAAAAACCTCCAGATGGAGAACGTGTCGGTCCTTTGCTGGCAGAAATGCACGTGCTTTGATGGGGCTCCGGAGCGAGCAGGAGGAGGGGGCACAGGGAAGGTGAGGTTTGCGGGGCTGTGCCAGGGTTTGGAGCCGGGACCATCAGTCGTTGGTTCTCACCATGCAAGGGTCAACCTGTGGCTCAGTAACGGGTTTCAGGCAAAAAGGAGACTGGGTTTTCCCATCCACCAGGGCCAGGCTGGGGTGGTCCCCGTCCCGCAGCCCCCAGGGCCGGAGCTGCTGGAGGAGCAGATGGAGCTGTGCGCCAGGTAGCAGAGGGCATCCCCAGCCAGAAATGCAATTTCCCAAGCGCGTAGGGGTGCGGTAAGTCGGGAGCTTACACTCGCTTTTCTTCATAAAACCCAAATCTGATGCGAGGTAGTTAATTTGTACGGACAGGGATGGCGTGTGGATGCAGTGCGACGGCCCCATCGCTACCCCCTCCTCCACACCTGCGCGATCTGCCGTGCAGAGGCTTTGCTAAAAACCTCGGGTCTTTAAAATAATTCCTGGCAATCTTGTTTCGATGAGTGAAGGGGAGGGGAGGATGAAATCAGTGTCAGCAATAAACAAAATTTGTTACATAAAGCCTGGCTCGAAAACAAGGAGCGGAGTGGAATTGAGGCTGCCTTTTAAACTGAATTATGCACATGTTTCACAGCCAGGGTTTATAGAATCATATGGTATAAACCATAAACAAACACTAAAAACCTGGCTGTGTTGACTGCAACAAGCAACAAAATGATCTTTAAAGATCAAATATTTATTTACAAATCCCAGGAGCAGAGCTTCCAGCATAAAAGTCAGGAGGGAAGCGGTCCGTCCCCCGCAGACGCGGCGTACGCGTCTTCCTCCGATCGGTGCATAAGCAAATTACCCGGCCCTTCGATGGAGCCGAGGAGGCGGCTGCTCCCAGGGCTCTGCAAAAGCATAAACCTCAGGGTCTGCACGTCGCTGGGCAGTGAATGAATCTGTGCCCATCTGGAGATAACTCAGCCGGGTGACGCAGGCGCCTTCCCATCTCCATCCTCGGGGACGTGCGCCGGCGTCGTGGGCATCGTGTGCCCCCGTGGTTTGCGGGGTTTATTGGGTATTTCTGCTCCAGGGCTGAAACAGCACCTCTCTCTCCCAATTTTTTTGGGGGATAAAAACTTCCAGGGTGGCCGTACCCTGTCAAGGGCCATCCCAGCGTCAGCGGCGCCTCGCGGCCGGCTGCTGCCCAGCGCTGCGCAGCCGGAGCAGGGATGCATTTGGGGGCAAAGCACCGCAATTCGTTCTCAGCCAGCAAAAGCATCCCTGCCACCGGGGATGCAGCTCTGAGCATCACCTCCGCCTCTCCCTGGCCCCGCGAGGGGCTCTCTTTGGCAAAGAGCTAACAATAAGAACAACAATCCGAGCAGCCAAACCTTCAAACCTGGCCGCGGGGCATGTTCAGGAGGGAGCGAGTTCAGCATGCAGCCGGGGATCTCGGCAGTGATTTGGCATGCTCTGTTTTAAATAATGCAAGCTGTGAGCTCTCTGCCCTCTCTCCTGGGGAATTATTCTGCTCTCAGAAGCTCCTTGCACCGTGATGTTTCCTCTGATACCCACCTCGGGAGCGTCAGCTCCTTGTAGATGCCCTTCAAGCAGCCTCTCCCCTTTCTGCCGGTTACAGCGGCTGTAGGGGGGGGTCTCAGGTGACTTTTTGCCGGTGCTGGATGCGTCCCAGCACAACGTGGGTGGGTGCCGAGGCGTACGGCAGAGGAGATGCCCCATCAGCCCCACCATCCTCTTCTGGGGATGAAGCCAGTTTCCCCAGTGTGGGTGACACACGCTGCTTTGGGGACCGCTCAGGGGCCGGGTGAAGGTGGGATTGGGTGATGGGCAGCAGGATACCTGGGATCCTGCCCATGGGATATGACCTGGGGTTCGTCATCCCCTTCTCATTGTGCCCCCCTCCCCCCCGAAACTGCCCCGCCGGGCTTCGTGCTGCACTTTAACATTTACTGGCTGGCAGTCGCGCAGATCGGTGCGGTTTGAGATGCTGCTTCTCAAATCCCCCACGGCCAGGGAAGGAAATATTTATTTGCAGCTGGATATTTATTGAAGAAATATGAGAGAGAGAATTTTTGGGGAAAAAAAAGAAGAACAAACACAGCAACTCAGGCAGCCTCCCCTGCCTTACCAACGTGCCAAGTTCTCCTTCATCCGCTCTGAAATCTCTATAATTTACTCTTCCTTCCCTTGCCATGTTTATGGCTTTTATGTTGTTTGAAGGTTATTTATAACAATTATGTAAGGAAGAGAAAAGTGCCATAAACTGAGGTAATTTACTGTAAAATATCTGAAATGCTAAATAAATAAATAACTAATCAAGCGGCGCGTCCCTGTGCGGTTACGAGTGCTGCAGGTGGAGGCAGCCGTCACCGCAGGCAAGGTCCTCGCTCTGCCTCGGCACAGTCGCCTTTGCTCCTGGTTGCGTCCAAGCAATTAGATTAACGATCTCAGATCAGGAAAGAACAGCGAATCGTAGCATACAGGGGAAAGACATGGGGGGACACGGGTGGGAGCGAGGCTGCAGAAGTCTGGCCAAGCCAGCAATGACCTGGGCTGGGTTTTACCTTCATTTTCCGGAGGAGAGGAGCTGAGAGCATCCGTACCAGCCTGCCTGAGCGCCGGGAAGGGTCCCGCTAGGCTCCACACCAGATCCCTTCTGGCCCTGGGCTGCAAATGAGCTTTTCTTCGGCTCCCCAGCAGGGCTGGGAAGCCCTTTGTAGCGCTGGCAGCACGTCTGAAGGATTGCAATTCTCAGTGGCAGGCTGCTTATTCAGGTCTGCCTCTGCAAATTTGATTATAATGGCTTAAAGAGAATCACCCCTTGATAAGGCTACCAAAAATAATAATAAGAAGAAAGGCTGAATGGGAATAAATGAATTCATCAAACTGAAAAACTATAACTCAGTTATTAGACACATGCAGTGAAGTGAAGCCAGCAACTGCTGACGCGGCGTTTGCGCTCTTAATTCGGTCTCTCCATCACTTCGCCCCTTCTCACCCCCGCCCCGGAGAGAGGGAAAACTCAGCAAAACGAGTCAAACGCAGCCAAAGGTGCGGCAGTGCCCGTCTCCCCGCTGCCGGCACCAGGCAGGGCCAGGGCAGACCAAACCTGCCCAGGGCCCCGTCCTGGCTGAGCTTTATAATCCCTCCTGCGGGAGGCAAAAATAGGTTTCTCCCCTTTTTGTGCGTGTACGTGTGTTCTTTTGGTTTTACTTTGCTTTTCCAGTGACAAAATTGCCTCTACGGGAGATATTTAAGGAGCACCGTAAACAAGATGGAACCTAAATGGAACGAAAATAGGGAACAATTGACTGTAAATAAATACACAGGTAACGAGAGCGCGAGCAAAAAAATTGTCTGATTACACAAAACTCATCAGGTCTAAGCTCTGCAGGTGCCCACCTGGGGTCTGAACTGAGCAGCCAGAGCAGCTACTGGGCGGGCTGGGAATAACCCCACGAGCGGGCAGCGGGCTGCTGTGCCGGGGAGCTCAGCTCCTCCACCTCACAGGCACCATTGTGGTCCCTAACGTGCACCCTGGATGGTCACGGAGGTGATTTTGGGTTCTCCCCAGGTGTACCCCTCTTTCCTTGCCCGTTGGAGGGCCACGCCGTGGGTGCAGAACCCATGGGGACAAACGGACAGGGCTGCAAACCCCAGACCCGAGCATCCCTGCAAGGCTCCAGCTGCAGGGGCGTCTCGCTGCTGGTGCTGCTCTGACTGAGAGAGGGGAAAGAACGCCGACAGCAATCAAATGCTGTGACAGCCGAGCATGCTGCAGCTGCCGAAACGCTCTGGCTCACCGCAGGTTGATGTTTTTTGGGGGGCAGGGAGGCGTCTAAATGTACAAGCAGAGGGAGGACGATGCACGGGGATTTGACGAGGCTGCTGCGTCGCGCAGGCAGCCGGAGCCCCCGCTGCGGCAGCCCCTCTTGGAGATGCGGGTCAGAAGGCAGGAGGGGAGGCAGGAGAGCCGGGAGGGCTGTCTGGCCCCGCTGCCCGGCTGCCCTCCTGCTTTGAAGCCGCCTTAAAAGAGAATTTCCGATTAGTCCATTTGGGCTCCATTTTACTGGGAGGCAGCAGTGGTGGTTTTTCCCACTCCCAGTTCACCCGATTTGGAGCCCAGGAAGTCTGTGCAGGGGCTGTGGGTCATTTTCTCATGTGAAGACAAAAAAGGAGGGGGGTTTTTTTGGCTTTTTTTTTTTTATTTTTTGTTTTTTAAATGATGTTTGCTAAGTCACCGTAGGTTCTTATCAGCCCTTTCCATTTCCTGAGGAATCCCATTCTCTTTTCCGTCCTCTGTGAGCTCTGAGACCTAGATCTGAAGAGCTGTTTATTATCTGCTTTGCCTTCTGATAAGCTCCTGTTTATAAATTCGCTTCCCCTGCTATATATCTCCATTTGTTTTTTTTCTGATTATTTTCCTTTTGAAACTGTAGATAAGACATTTTCTTCCTTCGCTGGCTGACTTCCAGCCGAATCACCCAGCCTGCGGCTGGCATGGCGCAGCACTCCTTCCTCCGCGCCCAGCCCCGCCATCGCTTCGGTGACGTTATTTTTGTATTTCTGACAAATTAGTTCTGTGCAAAACCACCTGGGATGGATTAATCTACCTTGACTACCAGCCCTGGCTGGGACCTTCCCATCGCAGGGGGGCTGCTGCTCCCGGGGAGCTGTGGGCAGGAGAGCGCCCGCCTCCCGCACTGCCTGCTCAGGGACTCTCCCCACCCGCCTGGCTGCAGCGATAGGAAACCACCAAAAATCCCTCTTTTTCTTCCAATTCCGTGACTCCTTCAGGCTTGAATTGCCATGACCAGGCTTCATTGGAGCTACTATTTATAGTGCAGAAATATCTGTAGGTGGGGGCTGAAATTGAGGTGTATTTTGCAAAGTGAACATGGGGAAACACCGTCCTCCTGCCCTCGGAGCTGGCACCCGGAGCAGAGGAACGAGGCGCTGCTGGGACATTTCGAGGCAGCTCCTGCTCTGCTTGGACCTCGGCAAGCCGGGATGCTTTATTTTGCTGCCAGCAGGCCAGCAAATGGCTTTGGGAAACTCTCCGCTCCCCCTCCCTATGACCGCCCAGAAAGCACAGCCCCCCACATGCCAGGGAGCAGCGCTGCTCTTAATTAAGTGATGCTTTATTAAAACAAATGTCTCTGTGCTCTTAAACGATAGGTGATGGCTGTGGTCTCCCTGGTAAATATTTACAGACTGCGAAGTTTTCTTGAGTAATCATTTGGGGGAGAAAAAAAGGACAATTCATCACGTTGATGTCAGATCATGGCCTCTTTGTTCCTTGTAAAAGCCAGATCCATCACACTCCTTCTGAGCAAGGACACTCGGCAAGGTCTCTGTCACTTGGCTGAAATATGCCAGCGCAGCAGAGGCCATCGTGGCTGGGAAAAGTTTGAACAAGCCCAACTTCTCCTTTTAATTACTCCCAAGGCTTCCACCGCTTCCCATCCACCGAGAAGCTCAAGCTGCTCGGAGCAGGGGCCATATGGTCCCAGCACGCTCAGGACAGATTTCCAAAGCAGTGATTAATTAACTTGGCTCCAGGCAGGTGAAAAGGGTCATCGGGGCTCACTGTGGTTTTCGAGGCTGGGCACTGAAACCAGCGGGTGTGCCTGAAATTCCCGGGCAAATATGCCAGGTCCCCTGGTAGAGGTGCGGGGACTGGGCAGGGGAGCCGGTGCCCAGGTCCCGGCTGGAGCATCACGTCCCCGTGGGTGACCCACGAGAAACTTTGCCGGGGCTGAGTCTAGCGACGAGGACACTGGGATGATGTAATTATTCAGGAGGATGCAGTGTGCCATCGCTGCAGTCCCTCCCGGCCCCGTTTTGCAGCGGTCCCGCTGAAGGCAGAGAGCGGAGCCTGCGACCCGCCCTGCCCTGGAGATCAGGGTTGCATCGCACGCCGGGGTGAGCGAACCGGCACTCCTGAGGTGTCCAACAGCTCGCCTGTGCGTGCGGCTGGTCAAAGACAATAAAAATTACCCTCCTGCCCCGCAGATTTTTTCTCTCTGACATCCCATTTGGGGCTGATTTGTGGGGAGGAGGAGCCCACTGTTAGCGTTTGGGCCCCCACGAGCGCAGCCGGTGAGCAGTCAGGATCTCCCTCCGTCGCGGCGCCGGGGGGAGCAGGATGTGTGGTGCTTTGTCAGAGCCTCTTTCAAACAGGATTAAAAATGCATAAGCAGATAAGGATCATAAATGCGAGTCTGTCGGGCCAAGGCAGCTGGGAACCAGGCTGCTACGCTGCCTTCACCCTCAGCCCTTCGCTCTCCGCATCCACCACCGGGACCCCCGGAGCATCCCTGCTCCCGGCTCAGAGAGGCAGGCTGGGGGTAGGGGGGTGCTCTGGGCACCCAGGACAGTGTTATATGGGCTCAGTGAGTCTGGGCTGGGGCCTGGCAGAAACAAGACCCTACCGCTGTTGTGAAGAGGGGTTTCTGTGCCGGGCTGGCCGTGCCCGAACCCCATAGGCAGCACAGAGTGTCGCAGGCTTCCTCCTGGGGCTGCAGGAGGAGCACGGCGTGGCTGTGCCGTTCGAAGCAGGGGCTGCACGTGCTGTGCCGAGCTGCCCCGGGCTCCCTGCTGCTCCTTGTTTTGCAGAAAAAAAGAGGAATGCTTTGTACTTTGGCCAAAGCACTGGATACAGCACCGACCTCTCCTGCAGACTTGCTCTAGGCAGGCTTTGGGTGCCGGCGAAGCTCTGAACACTTGATATTTCATCCCCAAATTCACTGTATCATCTCAAGTCTGCCCTACGGAGCACCCTGCCCATGGTCCCTTGAACAGGCAGCCAGCCCTGACCCGGCACAGAGTTTCTGACGCTATTTCAGCTCTATTTCAAGGCTGTTATTGCCCTCACCTCCGGACACAGCGACGTTTTAGTATTCAGCTCTCAGGCACCCGCAGCTCTGCCATAACACCCATTGCTGCCTTTATTGAGCATCTCTGCTGTTGCCTTGTGCCAATCTTACACTGCAAAAAGATATTGCCTGAGATCTGCAGGGGAACCGGCCAACTCGGCGGGCTGCTGTGCCTGCAAGGTGAAAAGTCCCGCAGAGAGCCGGGACGCCGTCGCCAGCTCCCGCCGGAGCCAGGAGAGCTCTGTTTGGTTGGTGTGGGCAAAGGCTGGGGTTTCATGCAGTAAATTATCTGAGCAATCCTTTTCTCTTCCCCCCCCACACCATGAAACTTCTAGTTTCTGGAAGTCGCCTTCCCTCTTCTACAGATCCGACGTGTGACAAAAACCCCAATGCTCAACATATATAAAAGGAAAAAATGAAGGGGAAGGGGGGGCACAGCACACCAGAAAGGCGTTATTCACATTCCAGTTCAGCTCACAGACGTCAGGTTGTGTTACACTGAATCTCTTTAAACACTGACACTGTGCGTGGGCCTTAGGGCAAGCTGTGCGACACAAACTGCGGGGTGAAATTCAAATTGGCAATGGGCATTATACGGAAAAGCAATGTAAATCCAAACGGCGAGGGCCGAGCAATGCACCAAAATCTCAGTTAGTGTTACCGTGGCTCTGAATTAAGGCTACGGGAAGGCGGCACCGAAGAGCATTGATTTAGGTTATAATGGCAGATGTGCCCTTCTGTCACTGGAGGAGGGGTGGATGACAAGCCCGTGCCCTCCAAGAGCCTCGGGGAGCCGTGTCTGCCTCTTGAGGAAAAAGAGCAGCTTTGCAGTTAGTGAGTGCCATGGCCGATGTGTACCCTGTCGCCTCGCCCCGCGCCCAGCCCCGATGCCCGTGCACAAATACAGCAGTGAGAGACGTCCCTGACAAGGGGCTGAAGCAGGACAGGGCTAAAATACCCCAAATCCTGGTGTGATGTGGAAGAATAGACGAGCTGGATGTCAGCACCAGACCCTGCACACAGCTGGGCTGTGCTGAGCTCCTTCCATCTGCAGGAGCCCGTGCGAAAGCACTTTCCTCTTTGTGGCTGAAGATGTGATCCGAGCTGACACCCACCGCTGTTGCAGCGTGTGCAGGGAGCATCTCCTGCGCCAGCCGTACCAGCTGGGTGCACACAGCGTGCCCACCCTCCCTGCCCTGCTGCCAGCCCCCCAGTCTTCCCACCGGCGCAGGGACTCACTTCAAAGCCTAGGATCTGGTGAACGCATCCTTGTGTTTCTCTCTCCAGAAGCCAAGATATGCTGTGACATGTTGCTGGAGGAGCAGCCGTCGCTTGGCACGAGCTGGGACCTCCCCGCAGCCACCAGCCAGCCGTGCAGCTGCGGTGGAGAGCAGGGGGGCACCCAGGGCAAGCAGGTCCCTTGGCAAGGGTACCCAAGGCAGGAGGAGCAGGAAGGTGGCCACAGCTGAGCAAGGAGGTCCAAAGAGGTCAAAACAGGGAGCTACAGCATTTCCTTGGCATCGTGGGGTCTGGCCATGCTCGGGACAGGAGCTTTGAGCATGCCCTGGCACCGGGCTCTTGTTAGCAGAGCTGACAATATGCTCCTAAACCTGGAAATCATTTAATGAAACCACTGCAAACCCACCCAACTAGGTTGTATTTTTTTTTTAACGAAAAGGCTGTTAAAGGCAGTGCTGCTTTCGGTAGGAGCCTGTGCAGGTGTGTACATGCACAAAAAAAGGGTCTGCAGGGCCCCTCTGCCTTGCTCCAGGCACAGAGGAGAGAGTGGCAAAGCCCCGGCAGCACAGGGCACGGCAGAGAGGAGCCGGGAGATGTCCGGGAGGTGATGGAGTCACCCCAGAGGCAAAGCTTCGAGCCGGCACGTCCCTCACCGCGGCAGTTCGCAGACGGGACGCTGGTGGCTGCCCGTCAGAGCCGCTGCCGCGGCGGCACGTCTCCCCACCCGTGGCACTTCGATCTCTCCCCGGATAGCTGGCATTTGAATGCAGGATCTGACACAATCACACGCCCAAGTGCTTTGCTGTAAACACGCTTTTCCTTTTAGAAGAGGTCTTGTCCCTCAGACAGCCGAGATGGATGAAGGCCCCAGGTAGGCGATGATAACTTGCCAGGAGGATTGCCTTGCTCTCCCTCCCGGCCCGGTGCCGACACCACTGCCCAGGCTTTGCAGGTGGGCAGAGGAAGCCCCTGGGGAGCACAGCTCTCCCCAGGTCCCCCCCAGCACCTGTATTTGCAGAGATACCATGAATAAACCACCCCCGTGCTGGAGATGGGGCATCCATGCAGAGCATGAGTGGCACCGGGCACCCTGCTCGCCCCTGCCGGGTCCAGGGGCGATGGGTTTCAGCAGCGACTGTCTGTAAGCAGGTGGTACAGGTGACTGAAACCCTCATTTGGGAAGGGAGTTGCCATGGAAACCCATCCCTTTCTTTTTTGGCCACTGGAGAACACTTGTTCTCCATCACCAGGCTGAGGTGGGAAACTTTAGCAGGAGGGGGGTGGTTAATAAACCTGGAAAAAAATAAAAGGCAGAGGGAAATCGCCCTTGTGAGGCTGCGCCTTGTCCTGCTCATCCCTGCTGCTCGCAGGGATGTGCCAGCCCCGGACAGGGCCACGGGGTAACGTCCCCAGGCGCTCCCAGGCTCTCCCCGGGGTCCCCGCTGCCCAGCTCCGGTGCTTCGGCATTATTTTGGCTGCTGGGTAAATGGCTCGGGAATGAGCAGCCTCTGGGAGGCACCTGAACTTTAATTCCCATGGGGACTGGCATGAGCTCTAACATTTTCTTGGAGGAAAAGGTTGTTACTGAGATTATTGACCTGAAGGGCAGAGTTAAAGCAGGCTGGAAATCGTAAAAAAAACGATTCCATTTTCCACCTAGACTATCAAGGCTCCCAGCAAAGTCTTCCCGTCTCTTTTCTTCTCTTTTTTTTTTTTTTTTTCCCCTGTTAACAGGCATTTTTTAAGGTCATGGTGCCGGCTTGCTGTGCATTATCAAGTAATTTGCACAATATATTTCTTCCCTGTGTGTATCTTCTACTGATAATGTATCAAATGCCAGAGCATTAACAGGAGGTTTTCATGCGGGCGTTTGCTGTGTAGGCAGCAAGAACTGAACTCTCCCTTGAAAGGACAGAGGTGAGAGCAGCAAGGGAGAAACGTGCGGAGGATAGAGCAAAAGGCTAGGAAAGGTGAGAGACACGAGAAATACCAGAAGAAATCCTTGAATAAACCACGCTTTGCATTTTTTCCCCCCACTCCCCTGCTGCTACACTGCAGGACAAAGACCTGGGGTTTTGAAGACCTGAGTTTGACACCTCGCTTTGCCCGTGGTCCCGCGGGCTGTGTCTGAGTGGAGTTTGTCAGGCAGATGCTGGCTCACTTCGCCAGCAAGTCATGCAAACCGGGAGCCATGTGCATGGAGAAGATGCTGTTTTCAGCCGGTGCGAAGGGCCTGGCTGGGCACTCCCCGAGCTCCCGGGGTGCAGGTGCTCGGGGTGCAGCCAGACCAAGGAAAATCCCCCCCACCATCCATCCCAGTGAGGCTGGGGTGGCTCTGGGGCAGGTTTTCAGTGCTGGTGGCCCCAGCAAGGCTCCCGCTACATCTCATTTGGGCAGGAGAATAGTCCCTAGGGTCTATAAAGAGTATTTTGGAGACACTCCTCCTTCCATCCCATTCCTCTGGTCCTGCCTGCAGAGCAGGGACCACAACCTGCCCTTTCCCTGGCCGTTGGATTCCCACCTACTGCCCCACAACCCAGCCAGAACACGGGCATCCCCTGCAAGGCTCCTGTTCCCTCTTAGGTGTGACAGGACGTGAGGCAGAGACAGTTTAAAGGACTCGGTGTTTAACCTCTTTTTTTCGTCCCTTTGCTAATTCACACTCTGGGGACTGTCAGTCTCCCGTGTCCCCAAACCCGCTCATCTGTTCTGCTCTGTAGCGAGTGGCAGGGAGATTAAAAACCTCCCTGGTAAGACATGCCTTCTGTGCAAGTGCTTGGCAGAAAGCGAGCTGGAAGCTGCTTTGCACAGGTAAAGCATCAAACGCACAGAGCCAGGCTCCCTCCTGCAACTGGGGACAGATCTTGGCATGGGGGGTTTGGCCCCGAGCCTCCCCCCAGTTGGGGAAGAGGCTTCTCTGTTCTGCCACAAGCAGGGAAGGGCACACAGGAGCAGCTTTAGAGCACAAAAAGGGATTTTCTGGGGACTGGAGGCCTGGGTGATGGCTACGGATTAACGGTGGCGAGGGGCACAGACAGGTGGGAGCCGCAGGGTGCCTGTGCATGGGGCGGATGCAGACACTGCCCTGCTGCGGCTGAGCCAGTCCGGGCTGCCAATAGCCCCAAAAATAGGCTTGGAAAGGCAGGTCTCCTAGGGAAGGTATTGATTAGGGCTTATCCTGGATTCAGGCCACCTTGGTTCAGCCATAGGCAAAAAGTCTCTTTAGTCATCTACTTCCCTCTACAGTCGCTGGGAAGAAACAGCATCTTCCGACAGCTCGTCCCCATCGGGGAGATGGTTTCCCCCCGGCCCCAGGAGGTTTGTCTGGGGTCACCCCTCGATGGGCAGCCCCAGCCTCCCTGGGGGATGAGTCCCAGGCTGGTGCTGTGCAGGGAGATGTCTAGTGACGCACAGAACTGCGAACCCCAAATCTGGCGGGTGGCCCCGGTACCCTCCTGCTGTCGGGGGAAGCGAAGGGAAGGCTGCCGGGTGAGGAGGGGCTCACCAGTACCAGCTGTCCAGGGCAGACTGGGCAGACTGGTGCACAACCAGCCTGCCTGCTGCCCCAACCCTTTCAGGCTGATCTGGCTTTTAGCAGGACTTTGGCTGATTATTAAAAATAACTTAAAAGGAAGAAGAAAGCACTTCATCATCTGCCTGGAGCCTTGTAAAGCCCAGGGAGTAATAGCATCTTTTACCTGCTCTCTTTTCTGCTCAGAGAGCTCCTTTGCTAGGTAGAATATATTGCCTGCCTGATGCGCAGCGGCTGCCAGCAGATCTGCGCGCTGCCCGGCTCCTTCTGCAGGCTATTTCTGTCTCTGCCGCTCTCCGCCTCACTTCTGCAGGAGCAGGAGGAGTTTTGCTCTTCGAAAGTTTGTGCCTAGGCTGCCAATGCCGCCAAGCGCCGCCCATCCAACCCTCCAGAGATCTGCTCTGCCCGCTGGCGGGATGCCCTTTCCGATGGCAGAAGCGGGAAAATTTACCTTGGGGAGAATGACGATAAAAGGAGAAAGCACCCATTTCTGTGCCGGCCTGTGACGGGGACGCGATCCCCCGTCCGTGCGGGTGGCAGATGGGGCGTCTCCAGGCGTTGCTCAGGCTCCCGAGCGAGGGGCCGTGGTGGCATGCGAAGGGCGGCGCTCCCGGGATGCTGGTTGGGGTCGGCGGATGCTGAGCGGTCCCGTGCGCAGCAGCGGGTGGGCAGGCGGCTCCCCCCGGGCGTGGGAGGTTGTGGGGGGACACAGGGCTGGAAATGAGTAGGTCCTTCTTTGCCGTGTGGGGAAAGCAAAGGCATGAAGGAAGGGGAAGGTATGAGCTCTGAGCAGGGCTTTCAGAAATGCACAGGAACAATTTTAGGTCCTCTGGGAGTCCCCGGAGAATTAGTTGTTTGGCTGGAGGTGAATAATTAAGGATTCTGATGTGGGCAGGTATATTAATGTGCCTCTGAAAGCTTCAGATCAATGATGGAAGGGAAAAAAAAAATAGAAGATGCATATAATAATAAAAAAAAAACACCAGAAACTTTGCTTGACATGATGACATTACTGATTTTTTTATGATCCTCTCAAATAAACTCTATAACAGTTATTAATTTAGTGTCGTTAATAGCTCATCCTTCAAATGTCAGGCAGAAACCGAGGCTGCAAAATGGGATTACTATGGGCAAAGTCGGGAAGAAAAACAGTAATCCTGACTTGTTCTGAGCGCCTCGCTCAGAAATGCGGTTACACCCAGACAGCCCTGGCATATCCGTCCTGGATGGGTCAGTGGCTCCATCCCAGAGGGCATGGGAAGGGAATTGCAGGATCACCCTCCTTTCATCAGCCTTTAAACCCCCTAATCCACACCGGGTTTTATTTTTGGGTTTTTTGAGTTTCTTTGGGGTTGGTTTTTTTTGTGGTCACCCCCACTGAGCTGGGGCTGTGCTGCAGCCCAGGCACAGCTGCATCTCAGCAGCCCCAGAGCAGGTGGAAGGTGCTCTTTAAATAGCCCTTTAAATAGGGATTTAAGCTGAGTTGCTAAAGGTGTTGCAGGAAGGAAATTTGGCCCTCCCAAGAGCAACCCCTTGTATTGCTTTAAGCAGCCTTGGAAGCCGCCTCTGACTGTTTCGGCGTGGTTTGCAGCTGGTTTTGCATGTGGGCTTTCTCTACTGAGTACAGGTACATGGTGTAACAGGGTTTTACAGGTTGCAGGAGAGGGGAAGGGAAAGAGAAGAGAAATATTTTGCATTGGTCAGGAACACTGTGTCTTCTAGTATAATATTCATGCTGTTACCCCCAGGAATCAATGCTCATGAATTTATTAAGACCAAGAGGTTGCTATATTTGCAGGAATATGAAACCAGTCTGTTCCTAACCAGAATGCAAATTGAAGTGTGTGTGTGTACGTGTGGGGATAACAACTCTGTGTGTGTGTGTAATTTAATTTTCTGGTGTATAAAAAAGGGGCAGACGTGACCGTAGTCCTAGTGCTTCAATAACACTATACAAATAACGTGGGGATGTATTAAAAGTCAGTGCCTCTGTGCTGGTGTCTGTGTGCACACAGATTTGATGTGTGCAGACAGGGAGGGCTGCACTTAAGCATCCCTGTAGGTGCTTGCTGAGAAGGAAATATGGGTGAAAAAACCACTGTGTTTTGGCTGTTAATCACTCTTCTGGTATTCAAAATGAGAATATCTTTTGCTGGCAGTGCCTTCAAACCCAGAAGTGCCTGACCACGCATATGGTGGGGCTGTGCGTGTGTCGATTGGCGCGGTACTGACGCAGCGTTGGAGCTGGTTTTGCACCACTCCCCATCTGGGTGGGTAGAAATGTCACCACGAGGCCTCTTCCACTTGTGTCGTCATGAAAGCTAAAGATAAACCAGCCCTGACGGATCCGTCTGTCCGTCTCCTTGGTAGGTGTGGTGGCGTAGGGGAAAGGGAGGGTGTCTGGGGATGTGGGGGTGTCTTCAGCCCCCTCCAGATGCTTTTACCAGCAAGGGCACGCATTGCCCCGACCCAAACAGCGGCTCTTCTTCCATTGCTTTATTCACGCACCAAGATGCAGCAAATAGAGTGAATTTTCTGGGAGAGGAGAAAATGGATTTCTTAATCCAGAGCTTCCCCAACCCTGTCCAATCTGCCCCAAGCTGTGAATTCCCCTCACCAAAAAAAACGCCCAACACCCAAACCCCTAAATAATTGGGTTATTTCTGCTAAATACAGAAGTCACTGAGACGATGCGCTGGTCCCCCGGTTTGGGAAGCTGCTGGTAGTTAGCGTGAGTGATGCACAAAATGAATTCCTGTCTTTCTCCTTCACCCTGGCTCTTCTTCCTCGAGCAATACTATTGGCACTTCTCAGCAGCAGAGATGGGCAAATCACGGGTTTTTTTTTTTTCTTTTCCATTCTGTGAAAGTAATTTATTCTTATTTGGGGAAAAGGATTAAAAAAAGGAAATCATTTGGGATCGACTCAAGCCTTTCATTTGACCCAAGGTTAAATGTTTGTTTCATTTTGGAATTAATTATCTCCTGCTCAAAAAATTCCTCGAGTCAATGTGTCAGTGGAGGGCTGGGGGAAATGCCAGAGTGTGAGGGAAAAGCTGAAACTTCTCCAAGCGGTGAGAGGGGGAGGCTCTGCGGTGCTCGGGGGAGAAGGATGGGGCATTGCGTGGATGGTGCTGGGGAGTTGCTCTGCAAACCTTCTTGCTGGCATTACCCAGCCGGGCTCTTGTGTCTGCGACTGGCCTGAGACGTGACCCGGGCTGGGGCAGGAACATGGAGGGAAAAGCCCTGCTTGGTCCTGGGGGGACCCTGAGCGCCCCCCACCAGCATGGGGGGATCAGAAGTAGCTCCGCAGAGCTCAGAGCAGGGCGTGGAGGAAGGTGTTCAATCACAGCAGGTCTCTGAAACGGAACGTCGGCACCTCCAGAGCAGAGCGCGGAGTAGCTCTGGGGCATTTTTCAGTCGAAAAATATAAAAGGGAAGGGAGAAAAAAAAATCCATTAAAAGGGAGAAATGGTATGAAAAGACCGATACTGGCAAACACCCAACTATAAACAAGCACTAGTCAAAGAGGTACAATGAACAAGGTATACCAAGACGTGCCCAGGAGATGGGGAAGGAGAAGAGCAGCGGTGTGAGAGATGTCCCACCGGTGGGTGACTGCCGGAGGCGAGGGAAATCATCTCCCACATCCCTCGTCCTGCCTCCGTCCCTCTGGCTCAGGGAGGTTGCGATGGCAGCTTTCCGAAGCACGCGCTTGGACGCGTGCCTGCTTTTCATTCAGATGTAATATACTGATTTACAGAAGAAGGGCAACAAAAAAAAAAAGGAAACGGAGAAAGCAAACCCTCAGAAATTCAATTAAATCTGTTGCGTCCTTTAGAAAAAGGCTACTCACTTTGAATGTGGTAAGTGTTCCTTTCTTCTGTAAATCAATTTAGTTTATAAAATGCAAAAGGGGGAGGGGAAAAATAAAAAGACAGGCCTGGTTGTGCATTATCAGCCCACGGGTCCCTCACCTCCCGGCACTGCTGCTCTCTTTACCTTGCTCTCATCGGTCCTCCCCCTCCTCTTCTTGATTTGTGGGTTTTTGTTGGGTTGGTTTTTTTTTTTTCCCCCAAGCAGAATGGGCAGGATACCAGGTGTTAGGGTTGCCAATTCTCTTCTTCCTGTTAACAGCTTTCTGGCCATCAATATTTCATTCTCGGAGATGTTAATGGCTTTGAACTCCTTTCTTGGGTGCAGTCCAAGCAGAACTCGCCACCCTTCGCTCAGCTACACTGTGTGTAGGTGCATGTGTCTCTGCTGGGACAGGCTTCATCACAGCTACTCTGCTTGGGAAGGGGAAACAGCTCCTGTGCAGGCAGGAATGCAAAAAAAAAAAAAGAACAGCCGAGCATCAGCTCTTCTGGTCTCTCCCACTGCTCAGCAGACACACAGGTTGCATCCTCTTCCCCATCCCTGAGCGAGGGGTGCAAGGCACAGCTCGACCGACTCATCCTCGGGACCGTTTGGCACGACTGCAGCCCTGAACACAATTAAAGCAAATTAGGTTTCAGCGCAAACAAATAATTTGGAGAACAGCGATCGCTGGGCTGTGTTTGCCCAGCTTTCAAGACGCCACCTCTCTCTGCATGTTAAAATGGAGCTTGGCAGATGCCTGAGAGCATCCTACAGCCCTGTCTCGCCAGTGCAGCTCAGAAGAAGGTCGGAGCAGAGGGGACAGGCTGGGGACAGCCTGGGGAGCCAGACCGGGCAGCGGTCCCCAACCTGGGGCAAGGAGGTGGCCATGACCCCTATTTTCCCTGGCAGAGAAAGCTAATCACCCAGCCCAGATTAGGCAGCTACATGACGTGGTCTGAGCAAGACCTAAATACTCTGGAGCGGTGTCTTGCAACGTGCATATACAACACCCAATAAAACAGGCGCTGACCTCAATTGAAGACTCTCAGAGCCACTGCGATATAAAAATTAATGAACTGGCCCAAGGAGAAGATGCTGTCATTTCAGGCTAGAATGAATTCCCTGTGTCACCACGGCAGTCTCCTGGCTTTTTCTTTCCAGGGATGAAAATCAGAGCCCGTGCCCAGCCGTCCTTGCTTGGCAGGGTCGGACCCTGCTGGCAGCGTAGCTTTTGCAAGGGATTACGACAGGCAGGGGCTGGGTGGCTGTGGGAAGAGAAGAGGAGGGGGAAAGAAAATGCAGAAACTGCTCGAGCTTAACTGAGCCTCTGTGCTGGAATTCTTACCCCAAATCTTCTAATTAATAGTCAGGATTAGCAGCTGCTGAGGTTGGGTCTTAGCCATCTAATCATGGCAGCACAGACCGGCTGTGCTCAGCATCCCGAGCACAAGGCAGCCTTTCTAGGCTACCAGATAAATAAGTTCGCAAATTAAACCACAACAAAAAAACATTAACATTTGGATGGAGCTGTTCCTTGCAGTTGTGCTGTTTGGAGAGGGAGGATTTGCTGTTGCAGTGCAGCTCCTGCTAATAAACCCCTACTTTGTACTTGGGATCCGGCTCAGATTGCCACAGTCATCTTCCAAAATACCTCCGATCCCTCCCTGCGCTGCAGAAATGTTCCCCCAGGTCCTGCATCGCCTATGGGTCCTGCACCCGGAGCCACGCCAAGCCCATTCCCATGCCAGCCATACCTCCTCTGGGCATGCCTCCCTTGCCTGACCGCTGGTGTGGACATAATCCATCCAAAACAGCCAGGCTGACCCTTCCCGATGCCTCTGTCAGTGCCCCGGGTGCCTTCCCAGGGCTCCTGGATTTCTCATGGGGATGCAGCTACAAACTGTGCAGTAGGTGCCTGGTACCTGGGAATCACCCAACCTCGCGGTGCCCCAGCTGGGACCTTGCTTCACCGTCCCTTTGCCAGCCCCTTGTACCCCGGGACCCACGATGCGCTCGAGGGGACGGGAGTGGGTGAGCGGCGGTGCAACCCGCTGGGTCGCTTGTAATAGCTTTTTATGTTCTTGGGTTCTTATTTTTCCTCCTTAACAGCACCGCCTGCTCTTTCCTTGAATGTACAGTAGGAACAAAGGAGCTCAAGCTGTTTGTCTTCATTTCTCCTGCTGTCTTTCTTCCATTCAATACTTCTGCCTCACGAGGGGTTTTCCTGGCACTGTGGGGGGGGTGTGCACACCTCCGAGATGGGGCAAAACACCCGGGTACCCTCCTGGGCTGCCAGCCCCGCCGATGAGGGGTGCAAGAGGGGCTCAAGCCTAAGGCAGATGGGGTTTCAGGGTGTGTTTTGCTGCTTGTGGCATTCATGAATCCAGCTGAACTTCGTTTCCTCGCGCATTTTCGAGTGCCGCCTTCTGCCAGCTGCCTATGTCAGCTCTGATGGGTAGCTGCAAGTTTTCCGCCTGCATGGGGTATTTTGAAAATCCCAGCTGTATCGGAAAATGCAGAGCTCCAAATGGGGTTCTTCAGAGCAAAACACAGCTGAAATAATCAAATGCCACATTGTTCCTGTGCGGAATGGAAATCAGCTAGAGCTTCACCCTAACTCTGAAGGATTTATGAACTTTGCTGTAACCTCTTTGTTTGAGAGCCCAGGAGATCTGAGAAACCTCCCGTCCCCATCACTTCCCTGCGGTGTCACGTATGGGGAGAGGGCATTCGATAGGAGAGCCTTGGGTTTAATTTGTTCTAAAAATTAATGAGTTTCCAGCCATAGATGTCCCCTGGGAGCTACACGTGGGGTTACTGGCAGCGCTGGTGCTTGTGGGACTGGGGGGCTCGGACGCGAGGGACCCGCAGCCCCAACCTGCTTCTCCCCCAGCGCCCCGGCACAGATGAGCCAGAGACACTTCGCAACTTCCAATTCTCTTTTATGGAGCTCCGTACTTGTTGCCATCTGCTCCCAAATGTTCAATGCAAATTGGCATTCACTTTTATGGTTTTAATTAACCTAATAATAAGCCTTGCATGCCAGGCAGGGGAGGCGCAGGCACTGGGGCTGTGCATGCGCCCTCCCAGCAGAAGCCTTTGGTTTTGGGACAAAACCCATCTCTGACCCCAAAATCAGGGGAAGCCATGAGGCAGTTGTGTAATAATTCATTACCGAAGATTAATTAGCACTGTTAGAGCTACTTCAGCTCTTGGTGGCAATTGCTATCCCCTCTTGCAGCCTCCATCCCTCCCTGGTGTGGAAAAAACATAACACATAGATGTTTTTTTCCTGCTCCCCGTACAAGTCCAGCACATCTGGGCTCCCCAATCCCCTCGGGTACCCTGTATTCGCTCCTGCAGCTCAAACTCTTTTGTGATATTTCAGCCGAGGGAGAGCGCCAGCTCTGCTCACCCTGGCTCGAGCCTCCCAGCCCTGGGATCCAGCCTGCAGCAGCTGGGTCCCCCCTTTGCTTTGGCTCCAAGGAGAGTTTTAATTTCATGAGGTTTCCATTTCCTTACTGGGCTGTAAAGATGTTTTATCTCAGAAAGGCTGGTTTGTTTTTTTTTTCTTTCTCCCTCTTTTTAAGCATAGGGGAATAACAAAGTGAATGAAAACATGCCCTTTGGGTAGATAAACATACTTTTCTCTCCTGTTTTCTATGATGAATGTGTCAGAGAATAGGGGGAAGGAGAAACAGAGGGGAGGATGGTAGTTATAAAAGTGTATGTGGATGTATGGGTAGATAAACAGACATTTTTGTTTCCGATGTTGACTGGGTCACTAAGTGGATAAACAGATAAATCTGTGCCTCTTATTTTCTGTGGTGGCTGAGTCACGGAGGAGCAAGATAGGGAGATACTCCACAGTCAGACACTCCCCGCTTTCGAAAGCATCGTCGGTGTAAACTGCTTTTATTCCGGCATTGCAAGATCTGGGCCATTATCTCTCTGTTAATTACTTTAAACTATCTTTTGCTGAGTTTCACCTTTTTTTCTTTTCTGCTATTTATCCTGCCTTGTATCATCATAATAATACCTCTGATGTCTTCCCTCATCTCTCGCTTGGTCCCGGTGGGACGGTGGTGGGTTTGTGGATGTGTGTGAGAGAACGAGAGAGCAAGTTGTTTTCTTTTATCTCCTTTCCATTCCGTATTATCGCTCCCCATGCCGCCTCCTGAAGTGTGATATAATTGCCTCTGAAAGCACTGCCTGCCTGTCATATCTTATTGCTTGCGTAGGGTATCAACAAAATGCAAAACTGCCACAATTTAAAAGCATTCAGTGTCTTTTATATGTTTCCACCCTGTTAGAAACATATTTAATAAAGTTTTGACGTGCGGAAAGAGGCCCAGTAAGTGATGATAAAACTCTGAACAGCAGCGGCGCACCAAAGGGGATGTATTAAAGTTAATGAATAAATGGGCTGATTTCCACTGAAAACGTGATGGCAAATAAGCATCATCAACAACAACAACAAAAAAAAACCGAGGGCAGATGCCGTACATCCTCATTCGGAGGCTGTGGCAGCGGAGATAAATTGGGCATAAATAAAAACCCTAACTAGGGCTGATGAAAATGGATTAAAAGAGGATTAGGAGATTTCTGATGGATTTAACTGAAACCTGAAGGAAAAGTGAGAACAGGCCTTTTAGTGGAACTTTCTGAGCCAAACTCAAAGGACTTGGGGAAACGCGGCTCCCGGAGAAGTGCCTCCACCACGAACCCCTCCCTGTCTGTAGGAGCCCAGGGATGCTGCGCACGCAAAGAGCCAGGCACTAGCCTAAAGCAAGGACGCGATGTGGGATACGTACGAGAAACACAAAGATAGGCAGGAAAACACCGTGTCCTTTCTCTGATGGTTCACGCAGCAAATAAGCTCAGTCCATGAATAAATTGTTTGCTACAGATAGTTCACAACGCTTGGGTCTTCGGCCACGCACCAGCTCCTCACCTGGGAGAAATAGGAGCAGTTGTCTGCTAATTCCAGCCCTTCGTTTGGTCAAACCCATCAGATTAATTACCTGATATACCCCTCTATACCCCTGTATCCTTCCCCTCGCTGGGAGGAAGGACTTCCAGCTGTCCCCCCTCACCTTGTCCAGGTCTTCGGGGTACAGATGCTCTACCTTAAATCCCCCCCTTTTATTTTTTTCCCCTCTTTTTAGTGTTCGCAGAAGCTGCTGCTGTATCTTGGTTACTGCAAATATATTTGAAGATCACAGCAGAGACATTAAAGCTCTATTAGACCATCCAGTCTAACCTCCCGCAGGTCCAGGATGGGATCCTCCCATGGACAATGTAGCTCATATTAAACGGATGCTATATTTAATCTGACAACAAATCATCAGGCACAATGAGGGAAGGAGAAAACTGTTCCTACAGTGATTTCTTTGCCTGGAGGATTCGATGCAGGGTGAATATTGGGGGAAACATTAAGGAAAAACAAACACTTGTTTCCAAATGTCCTGAAGAGCTCTATTTGGTGGCTGGTTATTTAGAGGAGCCTTAACGCTTGAGCAGCCCCTGTAATACTGCGCGGTTGGGTGTGCTTGCTGGCCGCAATGATGCGTCTAGCCCTTAAGTAAGAGGTCAGCAATACTCTCTGAGAGTCAATTAGTCAGGGAAACCAAGGCACTTGCTTCGTTCAGGCAGGCTGGAAATGCCGAGCAGAGAGTTGTGTTGTTCAGGGCTTTTTTTTTTCTTTCTCTTCCATGATCTACCATGGTTTCCCTTTGCAGGTCACTAGAAACTATGAAGAGAAAAAAAGAAAAGGCAAAGAAGCGCGAGCCATGCGTGTGCATCCTCCTGCCTCCCTCTAGTGAGAAGGTGATGCGGAGAAACTGATTGCAAGTTTCTTGTTGAGTTTGCACGAGGGGACTTGATATTCTGGCTCAGGGAAGAGTGGTCTGGGCAAGCAGAGCTGGGGACGGGAGCGCAAACCCACTCCCAGAGCGATGGCAACCCCAGGGCAGCCAAGCACAACTGAAAATGAGCTTTGTCTTGGTTTTAACTAGTAATTGCCTAGCTTTAGGCATAGCATTTCTCAGCTCTGCTGCTCCCATTTATATACTTTTAGGGTAAGAACATCTCCCGGTCCAAATCAATACTAGCTCTGACTTTGCAAACCCAAATGATAGGGCTTAATCCATCTCAGGATTGTTCTAAGTCGAAGCAATCTCACTTGAGTCAGCAAGATGACGTGATGAACATCTGGTGTAAACTAAATAATTTTAATTTTCGGTCTGGCCAGGCAGGACCGCACCGATGCTTACGAACAAAGTGAACCCAGCCCACATCAAATAAATGTCGTTCACCGTTTCCGATGAGTGCGGCGGGCCTGTTGTTGCACTTAATGCTACACGACGTTTAATTAACTGTGGAGCGGCTGCCTTGTATGCTGTTCTGGGACGCGGCTGCGTGAGAAAGGGCCACGGCTCCGTGCTCCGAGCAGTGCCAAAGCTGGCATTGCAAGGGCTCCCTGGTTGGAAGAAGTCAAGCCGCTGGCCTGACTTATTATGCAGGGAAACTTTCTCCGGAGTCTGAAGCGGTGACTCCGTCTCCTCCCCGTCTGCCAATACGGTGCTGCATCACTGAACTATATAATTGCATGTTTGTTCCTGTTGGGTTTTGAAAAATTAGGATCCAGAGTATAATTCCACGGTGCCTGTGCGGCAAATTCTGCTGTGTAACTACAGCAGAGGAGTTGTGCAAGGGGAGCTGCACCCACGGAGCTGCTCCGTGTAACCAAGCCAAAATTGGAGCAAAAGCAGGCGGGGGAATAAATCTCTTCTTTCTATGCTTCCTCCCCACCCCGGAGCGGGATGCCTTGGTGCTTTATGCTGAGCTGGAACGTGCAGGATGAGCCCTGCCCTTGTTTTTGCTGCTGTTTTCTCCCTCCATCCTTTTTTCTGGGAGAAGTAGTTTGGGTTTAGGTTGCGGGCAGAAAGGCATAAGTGGGTTTTCACCTTTTAGCTGGCTTCTGCCGCGGTGCATGCGCCCACGGGCTCTGCACTCACTCCGTTCCCACCTGGATGGCTACTTTCCTACCTGGATGCCAGGAAATCACACAAAAACTGGAATATTTTCGTGTTTTCCCCTCCTTTCATCCCTGGAAGGCACACGCTTACCCAAACCACTGGGTTTAAGTGACAGCACCTTTGCTTTCTCTGCAGCAATAAAGAGGAAGAACGCCAAAAATATGACATATTGGCAGAATTGTTTCTAACTAGAAGGTTTTTCAAAGTTGTCTAAGTGTCAGCAGCTCTTCTTATAGCCTGGATTTATTTGGCATGGTGTCACAGTTATCTCTGTTAAACAAGTCCTCATATGCACCTTTCAGAGCTTAAGAACACCTGAGGGAAAATGTATTAGGATCTCTGCTTTCAATCTTGCCATAATTTCTGCCTTACTGGGGGCAGGGTGGGGGAAGAGGAAACGTAACGTTGCTGCTGGGGATTTTTTTATTTATTTATGTATTTTCTTTTTAATCCAAAGTGACTTTTGTGATAGGGGAAGGTGCTCTGGCTGGCAGCCCCTTGGAGGTTTATCCATGGTGGCCGCAGACGTGCCAGGCAGCGTGGGATGCCCTGAGCCCCGCGGCTGAGCCGCAGCCCTGCGGTCCCTGCACGGCGCAGGGACCCCCTCTGAACCCGACCGCTTCGCTTTTTTCCTGCGATAATGCCATCTTTGCGTGTTCGCCCATCAGAGGGAATTACAGGGATAATAAATTTCAGATGCTCATGAAACTATCGCCCAGAGAGCGGGCAGAAAAGAAACCCAAGCAAAAAAAACCCCTCAAGTATTCTGCTGTTTACTGGGGAAAGCCTTGAAAGAAAATGGGAGCTGGGCCCCTTTCATGTACCTCTGGGTTTCTTTACTCCCCCTTTGGCTATGAAGCTGCATGTTGGTCTTCAGAAAATAAGGATTATAAACCCCCAGCTTGAGTAGGGAGCATCCCGGCCCAGCATCGCGCCTCTCCCAGCCAAGCCTGCGGTCGATCTTTGCCTCGGTGCCGCTCACGACATCAGCAAGTCGAAAGACTCCGTCGTGCAAGTTGCTAAACAAAATCCAATTAAGCGGCTGGGTTAGAAATGTAATTGTTACGAAAACTGGCTTGTCTGATGGTGAGATGTTATTAAAAAGTATAGAAAACAGTTTGCACTTTCCCTTTCCCCCTTTCCTATCGTGCCACAAACCCTTCAGGTTGCAAGCGTGCCATACAGCTGCTCTTCCAGCCCACAGCCCCTCTCTTTAAAGGTTATTCCCTGCGAGGAAAGGGAGCTGGAGCAAAACATGTGTTGCCAAAGGATCCGTTTCAGGGAGGGGCTGTGAAATTAATGCTATTGCTTACAGAGGTAGAAATGCATTTTATTCAGCTCGTTAGGAGGAAGGATGGGGGGTTGGTGTTGGGGGGGGGGGGGTGCTGCCCAGGTGTGGCAGGGGGTCCCACAGGCACCCCACGACTCACCAGGGGGCTGAGATGGATGAAGCGTGGAAAACAGAGAGACTTTCTCCTTGCGGCACGGGGGCGGCTGGGCTGGTGTGGCCCTTCATGCATCAGCCGGCGCCCAAGGGCGCTGCGGCTCTGCAGGACTCGCCCAAGGTCACAGATAATCTGGGATGGGGAAGGCCCAGGTGTGATGCACAGCGCAAGCCCTGAACCGTCCCTGCTTGCTGCGGGGTGGGGTGGGGGTCTGCAGGCTCGGGTAGGGAAGGTTGCATTGCTTCGGCGCTGGTTGCCCGAGAGCCTTGCTGCCGGGACTGGCCTGCTTTTCCTCCTGCCTTTGCTCAGAAATCAGGCTTAGCCCACTCGTGCTGTTCAGCGCTTTGCGAGCCTCGCATGCACAGTGCTGCTAATGACTAAACATTATTACTAGTATTATTTTTACTCAAAAAGCTCTTCAAACAAACATTAAGCCATCTGTTTCTTGAGCAAACCCTCGAGGTTATGTTTCGTCCTAACTTTCTGCTATTATTGTTAAGCGTGGCCGTTCAGAGCTGCTTCCCATTATCCCCCATCCCCTGGGAGACGTGTCTAGCAACAGAAAGGAGTGTTGCTCCAGCAAAAGCTCATGCAACATCCTGCAGCCCGTGTTTGTAAGGTGATTGGGGGGTGGGTGATACTTGTTCCCAGGAGGGTTATGATAACCGAGCATCCTGTCCTGCCTCCAGGGTCTCTTTTTGCTGCCAGACTCTGGGTAGCTTCAGCCTCCTGCAAGTATTTGAAGTGCAGAGCATGTTTTTATGACTCTGATTCAGCTGAGCACTTAAAGAAGTGCTTGGAATTAGTGCGTGCTTACACATTTCCCTGACACCAGACTTATTTCCATGCAACTATAAGTTAAAAAAAAAAAAACCCAAACAACCCAAAACCGGTTGGTGAGGAAGAGGAGAGCGCTGGCACCCTGTGGAGGTTTATCTGGAGTGACTGGTTTCATCATCCTGGCAGGCGGCATCACTCGGTACCCACTGGTGAGCGTGGCAGAGATGTATTTCTCATGCAGGGATCGCTGTGAGGGGCAAACCCAGGCGATGCCCTTCCAGCCAGGGCATCCCACAGTGGGCAGCAATCAGCCGGAGCCCCCCCGTGAGCTATGGGAGGACAGTTTCCTTAAAGCCAAATGGCAATTTCCAGCAGGTCTCTGCTTGCTGCCCACTCCGACAGGCACATCTGGGGCGGGCGCGGGCCGGAGCCTGGGAACGCAGCTTGTGCAGGCAGGAGACCGTTAATTCCCGTTTTTCCTTTGCTGAAGCAAATGACAGCAGAGGGGCACTGGGAAAGGGTAAGAAAAGATTCAGAGACTGGGAAGGGTAAGAAATACTCACCTGAGCTTCAGAGTTCAGCTCCTGAATCGATTTTTCCCTGTGTTTGGAGGTGTTTAGTGGTGGGGACCAGACCAGTAAATGGAAAAGAAGTCTTGAGGATGGGCATCCATGAGGCATCATATAGTGGAAAGGCATCCATGGTATGGAAAGCACAGCAAACCTTGAGATTGAACTGCTGGGGAGCAAAAGCCAGGCCCTGTTGGCTTCCCTCCCAGAAGCTGCCGCCTGTGGTCACGTTGCTCCGCTTCAAATCTTCCACCACAATTATTTCTTCACCTTAATAATTGCCCTCAGTTTATTAATTTGCAAAACACATGCATTATTATTTTTTTTTTAAAAAAAAAAAGGCACTCAGATGATTTCATGGCAAGCCAACCAGAAAGGAGATGAAGGTGATGAATGTGCTCGTCCTGCAAGATAAAGAGCGCGCCGTGGGGATGAGCGGCGTCGGGACGGCTGCAGGGCTCCTCTGGGACAGCCGCTGCCCTTTCATTGCCACGGACTCTTACAGGAGAGCCCTGGAGGGAGACGCTAAACTGCAGTCATGCAGAAAGGAGAAGCAGCTCTGATGCCCCACCGCTGGGCCAAAACCCCCCGAAAGCACTCGGGCACTTTGCCATTCATCTTCCAGGCTGTGGCTGAAGCGGCAGAGACGGGCGCTTCCCCCCGCAGCCCTTCGCAGGGTGCCAGGCTTGGCTGCCTGGCCAAGGCAGCCTTATCTATAACACAGCCTCAAAATCAGCTAGAAGGGGAACTTTCAGATAACTGATCTGCTGTCCTGAAATGACCACGCTCCTGGCTTTGCATTGCACTACGCGCTGCATAAATACATGTGCTTATATGTGCAGGGACACAGACACAAGCAGCCGTGCGTTTCAGCTGATGGAGAGCCAAAGCAGCAGGGCAGGTCGCCTCCCTTCTGGGGCTTTGGATGCCTGGGATGGGAAGGAAGGTCAGAAATGCTGTCCTTTCCCCTCCCTTTGCTCCACTGCAGCACAACAGGGTCCCCAGACACATAGGAGAGAGAAGTGAGAGCTTGCTCACCCCAAATCACCCAGAAATGGGGCTGCCTGTGGCACCGTGCAGCTGGGCGAGGGGATGGAGGGGGCCAGGGTGCACTGTGGGATGGTGAGGAAAAAAACAACAAAGCTACAAAAAAAGGGTCTCAGGGCTGCTGCCAGGCTGGGGGGGATGACACAAAGCATCCCTGAGCCACGGGGTCCTCTGGTGTTGGTGTGGGCTGCACTGGTGCATCGTGCGCTCTCTCTCCTGTCCCTAAGCCTTCAGAGCTGCATTTGGGCTCAGGAGTGGCCTCAGTCGTGTGGCTGATCGATCTGCCCAGGAAAGAAGTTCTTGCTTTGGCCAGTTTTTTAGACTAAAAATCTTTCTCTCCCACCCCTAGAGAGGTGTGCGTGCCTCGGCTCGGAGCTCACCTCTGTCGGTCAGCGCATTCGGTTGTAATAGGATAAAAAGAAAGTAATAATTGTAATCGATGCTTCTTACATCTTTATCACCCCCAGGACATGGAGTGTCACAGATATTAATGAATTAATGTCTGCGGTAGCTGGTAGCGCTGCAAAGCTGTGTGCTAGGTGCCCTCGATGGGGGGTTGAGCGGTGCGGGCGAGCGATGCGCTAGGTGACAAGCCCGGGCATCGTGCCCGCTGCTCGTCCCCGCCGGGCTCCTGCTCACGGGGACGGCACCTCGCTCTCGGTGGGTTTCCCTTTCTCCTGGTGCAGCCCTGATCCCGCTGCCACCTCTGCTCAGGGCTCCCTCCCCTGCCCACCCCGCTGCCCCCATCCTCACCCTGCTGCATCTCGGGACGGCTCAGCAGCCCCGGCCGGGTGTTTCCCCCATCACGCCTAATCTAATTTATACACAGCTTTCTTCATATTTGCAAAACATAAAAAAAACCAACCCTCTTCCAACTAAGAGCCTGTTTTCCATTCCAGAGATAGGTTATATTCTTCACTGCACACATGCCTGCATATATTTGAACAAGTTTGATTCAGTGTAGCTGACACAAAAATCACTTACTTGTTTCCCCTACATCATCCTAAGTTAATACTCCTGGCAAGTGCAGGAGGCTTTTCAGCAGTTTTTCTGTCTCAGCTCCCTTTGCTTCCTGCTCTCGCTATTTCGCCCCTGCTGTAAAATTTCCCCAAGTCTAAGCAGCTGGCCGTACCCCAGCAATTTGTACCCAATATGCTTGAAACAAAAAAAATTGAAAGGGTGTCCACGGATGCACGATGCAATGACCTGAGTCACTGAGCCGGATTACATTTCTATGTATTTTGTGCACACTCTGTGTTTTCAAAGGAAATGAAAAATAGGGAGCTGGAGACATCAGGATCATTCACGCGTCCAGGTTAGGGCTAGTTTTGGTTTCGTCATTACTTCTGGGTTGCTACGAAGCCAGCTCTGCTCCTTTCTTAACTTTGGGGGCATTTTGTTAGTCCTGCGGTGGGTTTGATTTAGTGCTCCTACGGTGGAGGGGCTGGTCCGGAACCACTGAGCGAGGCATGAGGTCTCTGATATTTTTTGCATCCGTCTCCCCCGGGCTCTGCGGGTGCTTCTGGGATAGGTTTTTGTCCCAGCCGAGCCTTGAGCTCCTTCCAGCAGCAGCCCCGAGCCTCTCGCTCCCGCACCGCAGCATCCCCGTGCCCATCCCCTGGGCATCCAGTGGGTCGCGATGCAGCCCCCATGCACAGCACAGCGAGGAGCGGGTCTCGCTCTCGGTGTTTGTGCATATCCGAGCAGCTCTCCTGTCCCCGGGATCTCCTGAGCCACCCCAGCAGAGGAGCAAATACTCGGAGGTTAACTCCATCCGCGATCAGAGAGTGCTGCCAGTGATGGATGCGTTGCTTGGTGGGGACAATCAATTGGTAAAGCAACTCTGTCTGGAATTTATTCAGGGTTGAAATGGGTTCCCTAGGCTCTAAGTCTATCGATTCTCTCGGTGTAGGTTATTTTTACCATTATTTACGTGCTAGTAGCATCTAGGGGACTAACTCAGATCAGCTCTCCGTTGTGTTAGGTACTGCACGAAACAAGAACCGGCACCTCCCTCCTATAAAAGGGGTTATAAATAAACAGGAGAGGCTGCGCGGGAGGGCAACGACGCTCTCGCAGCCCTCATCTGCGCGATGAAGATAAGTGACGCAGCAAGGTCGCGTGGTAAGCCGATGTTGGTGCGGGAAGCCGGGCTCAATCTCTGCAGAGCCTCCCCCGGGGCTGAGCTACCAACATCTTACCCCAATGCCCAGCCCTCGGGGGGAGAATTGGCCCAGAAAAAGGACGGAGCAGTTCGTAGGGAAAGGTTAGTCTGGTGACTGAATAGTCTTCAAAGGAATAAGCCCTGGGGAACAATAGCTTGTAGCATTAACTTTGCCAAAGCAACAGGTATTATTTTATGGCTGATGCACTAATTGTTTTCCCCTTTTCCTGTATTCTCCTATTGTGAGCGTGTTTTCATTCCGTGCATCTTTTGTGGCTGCTTCTGAAAAGCTGAAAAGCTTATCATTCTCCTTTTCTTCGTGTCTCTAAATATTTATCCTGTAGTTTCATTTGACTGGTAAATAAACGCTTACACCTTTTCTATTCCCTAACATTGTCTTTCAAATTAATCTCTCAAAAAGTAACTGGGGAAAAGAGGAAGAAGTTAAAGTTGGCTAAGAAGTTAGATGAAACTGTGGCAAAACAAGCAGCCCCGTTCAAATCCTTCCTTTTAGTTAAATTTCAAACTAAAAATAGTCACAACTTTGACGTTCACATTTCTTAATTGCTTATTTTCCATATCGCCTGTAGGTAGGATAAGAAATCATGCTCTTAAATTGTGGCAAGAGAAGTTTGGGGCTGGATATTGTGATAAATTTAGCAATTGCGGCGAGGGACGGGAGGGGACGGCTCTCGACACAGGGAGAGAGGAAGGACGAACTGGGCTAAATAATATTTTTGAGGTCTCCTCGAGCCTTATTTTTTCGCTCTGATGCTTTGTTTAAATCTAGTGTGCCCACCTCTGACATACAGCACTCGATAGCTCCTGGGAGGCTGATGAAATAGCCTTTGACGCTTGAATCTGTTCTGTAAGGAAAAAAATAACGCTTTAACTTTTTGTTGCCTGCTTTGGACTCTGATCTGGCAAAAATTTACTTGGCTATTTAACATTCTGCACTCGGGATCACCGGGGCTATTCGCAGCGTGCAACGTTGTGCAGGTGCATAAGGCTTTGGAGGATCAGGGACTTGATTTGTATTAAAAAGTCAAGGAGAAATCCAGCCAACTGGCCCAGTTTAACAGCTTTACTGGAAGCCACGACCCCAGGATGGGTATTTCTGCCCAGCCCCGGGTCTCCTGGCGAGAGCTGCCCCGTTCATCCGAGACCCGAGGGACATCGTTTCCCACAGGTGTCCCCACCAGCCACCGCACAGCCACAGCCTTTTTTTTTTGCTAAGGATGTGATTCCCCTCTGGCAGAACCGACTCAGTAAATGTAATGACAATGTAGGTGTTGCATGGTTACCTCCTGCACAGCCCACCCAGCTTCCCCTCTTTTTAACTCCCCTGGAAATAAATACTACTTTGTCAGAGGATAAAAAAAATAAAACCAGAATGGGGGGAAAATCTAGAAAAGGGATTGAAACTAAATTGCCTGCTTCATTCAAATAACATCGCTGATTTAAATCAGGGAATGAACTCTCTTGAATTCCTGGGTTGTAATGAGGCCAATGCAGACTTATTGTTCAGAGTCTTTCAAGCAAGCTGTATCCAAAACGCTCAATAGAATTAAGCTCTGATCCTGCAATCACTTACGCCCATGCAGGACTGGGTGGCTTCACTGAAGACATTAGACGGGGTTATTCATAGCGTTAAGCATGTGTTTAAGTCTTTGCAAGGCTGGAGCCGTGCATAGCCGGGGAATTAAGCATCCGAACCTGGCGAAAGGGGCGAGGGGGATGGCCTCCGCGCTGCGCCCCGGCATCGCTTCGCGCCCGCGGGCGCTGGCAGCCCAGATGCGGGTGGTGGGCTCGGGCTCGCTGCGCGGCGCTGCCTGGATTCACTCCCTGGTTTAGTTCCCAGCGTTTTTCGCATTCCCGCTGCTCATCTCGTTTCAACGAGCTTCTCATTTCCCGCTGTTTGTTTAGTCTCAGTGCTGGACCCTGCTCAATATTTGCCTCCTCGTCCCTACTATTTGTTCTTATTTCCATGTGTTTAACATATATATTTGTTGCTATCTGCCCAGTAATCGCAACCGCTCTCCCTTGCTGCTTCCCTTTTCCCTGCTCGCGGTGGGAAGCCTCCGTGGCTTTCCAAGGGCAGGATGCTCCAAGCGCCAGCGGATGCTGGCGTCTCATTGCAAACCAGAGCAGGAGATGCAACAGCAAAGCCATGGGTTCAGGTTTTTATTTCTGAGCCACAGAAAGGCTTCCAGAAAAGCTCAATATCTTAATTTTTTTTTCCCCCCGCTGCGTGTAAAAAGGTTTTTCTCCAAGTCTTGGAGGGCAGGCTGTTTCCCTTGGCAATTAGCTATCTTTTATCCAGGGACCTTGAACTTCTCCATAAATGGAATCCCCCGCTGCTCTGTGCTTTGGGCACTGTATTGGCCACTTTAGCGAGAGCAAAACCAAAGCACGCAGGTAGCTCCTGTGACGGAGGGAGCGGGGTGCTGCCCTGCCTGCTCTGCCTGGCCGGAGGGACGGAGCTGCGGGGTGCTCGTGCTCCCAACAGCGGCTGAACCCTGCGGTGCCGCGCGGGGACACGTAACCCCGGATCCTTCCTTCCCCCCACCCTGCTGCTCTGCGCGGGGGCAAGCCTTCGCCCTCCTGATGCCAAGGGTTTGCCCGCTTGCTGCCGTGACTTTGAGAGTGCTGGAAGATGGGAATAAAGATGAGGAAGAAAAGAAGAGAGAGGGGAAAAAAGATGCACTAAGTGAGGCGCAGGCTGGAATTAGAATACACTATTTTGCTCCCAAACCACCCCCCCAGCCCCCCAGCCTATTGTTTCACGTCAGGTTTCCTCTTGAACAAGCAATTGTGAAGCCAACCTGTCCCGCGAAATGAGCTGTCACTCCACGGGCTGAACAAACACTATTGATTGCAGCGTGGGGGGGAGCCAGCGGCGCGCTGCTGCCCACCCCGGGGGGGCCCATTCGGCGGGGAGCCAGCTCCCGCTGCCGCACGTCGGGGCTTGGCGGCTGGCTGACGCACAGCACATCGGCAGAGCTCGTGGCGCGGGGTGTTGGACATCTTGGGTGGCACCTCAAAGGGGCATCAGCAGGTAGCGGCCAACATTTTTGGAAGGAGGACCTTGGTTTTGTCCGTAGAGTTGCTTTTTTCTGACATGTGGAATTTTTTTCAGGCTTTTCTGGCATGTGTTTCTTCTCTTGGGAGGCCCAGACCCTCCAAAATCACCCTTGTGGTCTCTCTGCAACCTCCTCCCCCGAGCACCTCAGAACACCAGATCCCATGGGGAGCGCAGTGTCTCCCCTCCTCCTTGCTCCTCTTCACCTTCCACCAGCTTCGTGCTTTGCTCTAACACAGGTTCTTTCTTGTTTTTATTAAATATTTGAGCTGGCAGCTCTGTGTTTTGCAAAGATCCCCCCTGCCTCATCCTGTCCTTCATTGTACCGCACTCGAGGCATCTCTGCCTTTCACCCGTGCTGCTATAGCAACTGCTGGAGATGCTACGGCAAGGCCACCCTGGCCAGGGCCATCTGCACAGGAACGATACCTACTTCAGGCATTTTTAGCACGAAGCAGGTAACGCTGCGTGTTGCAAAGAGCAACCATTGTGGCTCTGGAGCAATATCACCATCCAGAGGGTTCCTCAGCTAATAAACCCCCCCCCCCCCGTAGCTACGGCGAAGCATGTTTCTGCAGCTCGCTTGGCAATGGCATGCACACGCTAGTCCTGTGGTGAGTAGACCCAAATGCATTGGCCGTGATCATCCATCACGTTTATATACTGCACTGCATCCCAAAGGATGCCACCACGCTGCGCAGCAGGCCTTGTGCAATGGGATCCATCATCCGGCATCGAAGCGCGGCTGGATCCTGCCGGGATGGAGCACGGCAGCTGTCGAACACGGCTTTACGCCGATGGCTGTGGCAGAAGCTCATCCCATCGCCCCTGCAAAACCGCAGGAGAGCTGTGGAGGGGATGAAAGCCACCGCCAGATCAGAGCTGGGGATCTCAGCCTGTTGCTGGGTCCCATCCCGCAGCTCTCACTGGTCCTTCAGCCCCCGGCTCCTCTCAGGCACACTCAGACCTGCCAGTGCAGGTACGTCTGTGCTTGCCATAGACAAAAAATACTGTGTTTTCCTGCAGCTTCTGGATTTCTCGTGTCTGGAGCAGATAGGCTGATCGATGGGGTTTGGCATGGCCATAGCCTAATGTTGCCTGTCATGACAGTGCTGTGAATGAACAGATTTAACAGCAGCCGTGCAACTCCCTTTATAACCACAGCAATCACAGCAAGATCCACTTGTTTTGCAAAGACATGATAAATACTCTCTAGTTTCCCTTGTGCTCATTGCTCTTCTCCATGAACGCTTTGGGTGAGATGGGAGGAAGGTTGGTCTGGGTGCGTCACGGCTCCCCTCTCGCCTTGCCTCCCCATCCCGGCGCTCTTTCCAAAACGCTGTTGTCATCTCGATTTCTCATCCTCTCCCACATCCCTGGGCTGTTTGAAGCCCGTCTCCACCCCTCTCCCCGCTGAGGGATGGCTGGGGCTGTGCCGTGTCGCTTGTCACCCCCGCTGCAGGTCGCTGGCGTGGGGAAGCACGCTGGCTCGAAGCGGGGAAGGGGGAAAAGCACCGTGTGCCTCTTGCAGCCTGGGCTGGCCCAGGGTTAATGCGATCAGACAAGTTATACAGTAACGCACTGGTAACATCCCTGTTAACGCACTCGTGTCCCCAGCGAGCGCTGCAACCCTGCCAGCCAGCTAATGAGCTGCGCTCCTTGCGTTATCCGGTGTAATTGTCTTCATATTAATGGGAATAATCTGTTAACGTTAACACTCTGGGCCAGGATTTGCACGGTCCTCTCTGCACCCCAGCTGCGGGTGCTCGGGGTGAAAGCAGGGATCCCCGCGCACCCTGCGACCACGGGTGCCGAGGGCAAAGCCCCCCGGCCCCTCGCCTGCCTGCGGCTCCTTCCGACAAGTATTGCTCTTTCCATCCTGTAAATGGGATCATCTTTTAAAATATTTTGAAATCTACTGACGAAAAAAGCACTCTGTCAGAGGTAGATATTATTGATGTTGTTATTATTGCATCTCTCGTCTCGCTGCAAAGGATGCCTGACCATGCTGACAGCTGCTATTAAGAAAGTTGCACAGCCAGTGTTTCTGGGGATATAATTCTTTCTGAGCAAAGTTAAACACTAAAAGGGGTTATTTCACGAAGTAAAAGCGAGAGCTGTAAAAAAAGTTTGACTGTGACATGTGAATAGTAATCATGGTGTATATTATCCGGAGATAGACCTATTACGAGATCCCTCCGTGCTCTTTACAGACGCGGCAAAACCCATTAGCCCAATTCTGCAGCTGCAAAGGGTAAACTGGGTGACACCTTCCAGGTGTTCAGGGGAGAAATGACGTTGGTGTTCAAGGAGCTTCTCACGCTACGGGGCCAAGAAACGCAAACGGATTATTTTTCTCAATATAGACAAAGTTCTGAGCACACGCAGACCAATATACGGCTTCAGCCCCTTTATGGCTTTAACACAAAACCAGGAGACACGTGGCGGCTTGGGCTGGATTTTCTATGAGGTGTTCAAATAGCAGGAGGGGGAGAGAGAGGGATGGACCAGAGCAAGCACAGAGCACCCATCAAAGCCTGCGCCTCCACTCGCTGACTCCTGAGCATCTCTAATAAGCACCTAAAGGGACCGTGGTGGCACTTGGGTGGCTGCCATGCAAAGGGTGGACCAGAAAAGAGCAGGGATTCCTGACACGATCCTTTTTTTTTTTAAGAATCCTTCTGAGTCCTGCTCCGGTTTCCCGGGAGCTGAGCGGCAGGGACCAGCCTTGAAGCCCTGTCCCCATCCCACTGTCCCTCAGTGCTCAGGGACAGCCAAGATGTTTCATGCTGGCACCATCACCCAACTCTTGGCTGTCGCGAGCAGGATCCCGGGCAAGCGGCACAGGCTGCCATCCATTAGCAATTTGCCCAGCGCTGCAATTTATCCCTGTCATTTAGGGTCCATGTGCTATTATTTAGTCTATTTCCAAGATCTTATTACATTTTTTATTCATAGGGAGGTTAGATTTATATATTGAAGATCAATAAAAGGCTCTATCATGGCTACATTATTAATAAGGAATACATTATATGTAGACAGACAGCCCGCTCTATTGGATTTACTTAGTATATATGCTTTTTGGGGGCAATTCTGAAAATTTACTACCTGTTCGATCTCTCTTCCTCTCCTTGCCTCTCCCCAGGCGCCCATCCCTCCCTCCTCCTGCACGGGGATAATAGCAACTTTATTTAGCAGCATATGTCCTTTGTCCCTGCAGATGACACTGACATGCCTCTATCCTCTAACAGCCCCTAAATCTGCGCGAGAGGCAGGGCACGTGCCGCGGGAAGAGCATCCTCGGCGCTGTGGCATCGTAGTCACAGTCTCTTTAGTATTGTGGCACTTTATTCCCCTCCTGCTTTATCTGTCACGCCACGGCCGGGCAGGGAACATGGCTGTGGCCACCTCCAGCCCCTAATAGCGACGTCCCTGCCATAAGTAGGAAATCGAGGCAGAAACGTAAATTAGGAAAATTCAGGATAAAATCAACTGCTGATGCTTGATCGCGGGTTGTGCAACCCCACAGCACAAGCACGGAAACTCCGGCTCCTGCTCCGAGCTCTCCTCTCAATGCAGGTATTGCGCCCCGTAGCCACCAAGCACGGGTTCACCATCACTTGCTTTCAACTATTTTGCACCATTTTGCACTCGGCTGTCCTTCCAGCTCAGTTCTCACTGGTATTTATGCGACGGCGTCTTCCAGAGGTGTAAAGGGAGGGGTGTGCCCCCGCCGTCAGGCGTCCGCACGCACGGCTCGTGCCCGTTCGGCGGCCCGAAGAGCTGGGCACACACGCTGAGAGCTCCGCAGCGCCGAGCGGGGAAGGATTTGCCCAAGGTCATACGGGGAAGGGACAGAAAAGCTCCGCCAGCGGCTGCTGAGCCACAGCCCTGAGGTGGGGGTGGCTCAGCAGCTCCTTGTGCTGGCGAGGGTTGGGCTCGGCACGGGTGACCCCCGTCCTCCCCGGCCAGCTTCCCGCGATGCACCCGTTCATAAATCTAATTCTAATCAGCTGTAGTTAACTTTAATCATCATAATTAACAGAGAGTCTGAAAATATTAGCTGGAATAATCAAATCCGATCAGTCTGATGCTGCCTTTGCCTTGGAAACCTGCAGGGGTGTAAGTCAACTCACCCGCACCGCGCTTGTACCCTGTCAAGGTTTTACAAGTACAAGGACCATCAGGCTCATCAGAAATTATTCGAGCTACGGTTCAAGCTCTGACCTCCTTCAGCTAATTACCAGCACGGCAGTTAATCACGGAGAAGCGTTAGCGGGTTGGTTCCTCCCTCTGCTTGGGCTGGTGTTTGTGCTGGGCAGGGAATGCTGCGCGGGCGGCCGCCAGCTCTGCGCTGCTGGTTAGCGCGAGAGGGGCTGGTCGGGATTGAGCAAGGCTGCGGGTCCAGTCCCGGGCTGGAAAGTCAATAAAATGCGTAGAGTTCTTGCATACTGAGGATGGCTTTCCTTCGCCTGGTGCTTTTGGCATTCAGGACCTCTCTGCTCTCAGTCTTGAGCCCATGCATAGGGGAGAGCAAAGAATATTTGGCTCAGAAGGTTTTACAAATCTTTAACTATCATCCCTTCTGGAGGTGAGCAGTGTCAGGCAAGAGTTATAAGGGAAATAATTAAGATGATATTACAATTACAACAAGCAGCCTTCAAACACAAATAATACTATATATGAATAAAGCATCAGATGTCGTGTCAGCCCTTCCCTCGACGGAGACCCCAGGAGTGCCCCGAGGCGGCGGCAGCCCCGTGGGGACCGGCGGATGCCGGCCCAGCTGTGGCAGAGCAGCCCGCGACAGCGGCACATCTGGGGAGGTGGCCGTTCGGATGCCAGAGAGCGTCTACAGACACCGGCGGGAAGGCAGAGCTGCCAAATCCCTCCCCAGCTTCGCCCTCCGTAGGGAGCAGGGGGAAATAGTCGCCCAGAGCTGCGTGATGGAGAAAGCTCCTCTCCGCTGCCCCCCTCGCCTTGTTACCATTTGCTCCTCCGACACCTCAAAGGGGGCCTTGCTGCCCGTGCGCGGCATTAGCAGCCGCGCGTTGGTGTGATTGATGTCTCATTACTGTCACGGCACGGTGTGGCCGCGGCTTCTGAATGCTTCCTGCCCCCCCCGCACGGTGCAGCACCTCGAGGCTTTGCGCGAGTCCTCGGCGCTTTCCAGGCTGTCCTGTGTGAGACTCAGCCCTCGGAGTAGTCGTCTCTGCCTTTGAAAAGACACGTAAAATGACAATCTGAGCTGGTTTGTGCTTTTTTTTTTTTTTTTGTCTGAAATTCATATCTTTCCACCACGTTCCCAAAAGAAGGCAACCCAGCCGGTCAGCAGCAATAGTCGTGTGAAGTTCCAAATCTGCTCGAACTAAACCGTGTCCCTGATCAGAATGAAATCAGGTATTTAGTGGCATTAAGTGCATTTAATTGTATTATTTATTATGCTGTGGATCGCAGTTCGTTACAGGATTTCTCAGCCATTATATGATTTTGGAGGGGATTTTTTTTGTGTGTTTTCTCCCAGAAGCTTGTAACACTTAAAATTGTGTTGTGCAATAGTTCATATAATCATCTAAATTAAACGCGTCTCTGCTGTATGCTGCTTTATGTTAATTTTACAGCACGATAGCAGATGCATAAGCCATGGATGGGCAGGGTAGCTGTGAAAACGTACCGGTCTCGACGCTGCTCCTTCTGGGTGTAAATTAGGGGATGCTCCAGCGAGGACGGTGCAGCTACGCCGGCTTAAACCTGGCGAAAGGGAGAGCAGGATGGGACCCACCGGCTGCCTCGGCTGGGGATACGTACGGCAGAGCTCCCGGCAGCGATTGCTCCACAAGTGGCTGCCATTTCGCTCAGAGGGCTTTTTAAAAATGATTATTATTTCCATGATGGAAAAGCTTTCGCATCACACGTCAGAGCCATGCTCGCGCCGGCTCGGCTCCAAGCCTCCACGTCTCGGGGTGAGTTTGGGCCATCAAATTCCTTATGGCTTCTCCATCCTTTCAGAAATCGCCGTTGCCCTCTGCCTCGGCAGCCCCAGCCTCGACGGGCTGCCATTGTCCTGCAGCCCCCGGTCCCCGCGTTGATGCGATGGTGTCCCCAAGGAGGACTGCTCGGCCACAGCCGGGCCGGGGATGGCTCGAGGTGGGTGCAGCGGGGCTGGGCTCGGGGCTCACAGGGATGAAATGTATACAAACATTAACGCACGCTCTATTCCTCCTCCATCGCCCTCGCGCAGATGCTCGCATCTCTGCCAAGGCGGGTACAAAATGCAGCTACGGATGGAAGCATCAGCACCCAAAGAGGTGAAATGCTTCTCTAAAATTCAGTGGGTGTTTTGGGGCAGAATAAGGGAGCAAACCCAAGACTTCCAGGGTCATTTCAGAGTCACGCCGCTCCCAAGCTTGGAGTCAGCAGCCGGAGATGCTGGAGGCATGGCGCGGGGCAGAGGAGGCAGGTTAACCAACAGGTTGGAGACAAATTGGTATGCAAGCTACAGCCAAGGCAGCCTTTATATCAGAGCCTCACAAAGGCAATTTTCAGCAATTGATATAAAAAGGTGTCAGTTCTGGTTTAAGTACTGTATTACCAGCAAAGATTTATCTGCTTCAAAGGCAGGCCTCATGCCACCGAGGGAATAAACAGCTCTTCTCCTTATCTCTTTCGCATAGCACAATATTTTCTCCATTCGACTTTGGCTCGAAAAAGACTTTTTCTTCCACTTTCTTATTTGCATATTGTAATTTAGAACAACTCCCTGAACCTCCCTGGAAATCTCCCAGGGAAGATGGCTTATTGGGGTCACTGGGCGGGGAAGGTGGGTGGCTTGTGCCCCCTGGGAGGCTGCAGGAGGGGTGCAGGGGATGGAGGGGACATTTCTGTGGGTGCTGTGGTGGGAAGGGGCTCCTTCCCACGGGTGGAGGCAGCTGGTCCAGGAAACAGCTCCAGCGGTCGTAGCAAAGAGGAGGAGACCCATTTCCCCCCCAGCCATCTGCTGTTCCTGTGCAGAAATCCTGGAGGAAAACTGCAAACGGCATCTCTGACCGCCTCCACGTCCCGGCAGGGACGCCCTCAGTGCGAAGCAGTGCCAGCACGCCCGGCTCACGGGCTGGGATGCGAGGAGCGAGGGATGCGCGGCGGGGTTCATCTCCCCGTTTCTCTATTTGCCCAGAAGAAGAAGAGCGGGGGGAGCTGAAGCGGCCGAGCAGCCCGCGCGGCTCCGCACGGTGATGGAGCAGCTGCTTCGCTGCTGCTGGCTCGCTGGCAGGGTGCATAGATCGATAGATAAAACAGTTTTCACTAGCTCATTTGCCAAGCTGCTGAGTTGGTGCCATACCTGGGGCTGCCTGGGAATGAGCCAGCCCCGGCCCTGGTGCTTCGCTGAGCTTGCGGAGGGGGAAAAAGGAGAGGCTGCAGGATGCGGCCGGGCTGGGGCTCACCCTGTGCTTGTGATGGGTCGCGTGGTGGAAGGGGCCCCGCCAGCCCCGGGGGATGCTGCTGCGGAGTTCCCCAAGTAATTCCAGCGGACCGTTTTTAAAATTATGTCTTTAAACATATTTATACAGGCCACATATATTTTACATGCCTGCACAATGCATTTTATGAAGCATATAAAAAAAGCAGATAGAAATTATCTATTTCTCCTGTACAGCTTGTCTCTTTTGGGGCGGGGGGCGGGGGGGGAAGGGGGAGAGATAACAAGGACCTATTTCATTTTGCTGTTTGCTGCAGGATGCCATGCAATAAATTGAGAAGCCAAGTTTTGAAAAATGCTTCTTTCCCCACCCCGCCTTTTTTAATGCCATTCGAAGCTGGAAAGACCCAGCAAATGGAAAACGTTATTTGCAGGCTATCAGCCCGGAGTCCTTGCTGCTCCCCTCTCTTGTTTGCTCACTGAAATGAATGGGCTCTTTCGGCAGCAAGGATCATAACGTTAATCGGAACTAAAGAGCATCGTGTTTGCAAAGAATCAAGGATCTTCCCCTTCGCAAACTTTGCAAAACGGTTCTTCAGATATTTGGGAACAATTAGATCAAGCTCAAGCGAAAGCTGCTGCCGGGCGCTGATCAGCACCTCTCCTCTTCATCAAATATTCAGCATGGATATTTCATTATCAGCCTAATTCATACGCTGCATCCACGGCTGGGTGGTTTTAGAAATTAAACTGTACTTTCACCTCTAACGAATGCAGTCCCTGGCAGGCGGTGAAGTGGAGAGAGGCTGCCACGCCGCTGACTTACTGGGTGGGGTGGGAGGGGGCTGCAGCAACCGGGGCTGTGTGTGGCTTCACCTTTCATAAGCAAAAAAATTAATCACATCCAAAGCGATCGGGTGAATGAAGCTAGCAAGCTGTGCAATTACAGCAGTGTACAGGAGTTAATTAGTCACTTGCCTTTGCTGTGGAGAGAGCCCTGCGGAGCGCCGGTGTGAGCCGCCGAGAGCTGGAGCTGGCAAGGGTTTGCTGGTGGGGCCGGTGCGTGTTCTGCATCTGAGGGCTGGGATGGACCAGAAATAATTCAGCTCTTTGGTGATGCTAACCCTGACGTTCGGAGGAGCGATGATATGATAACGGTATGGCCATGCTGGTAGTGACATGAGGATCCGAGCGGGATGGGAACCAGGGGAGGTGAGAGGAGGTCTAGCTGCTCAGACACCTGGGATGCATCTAGTTGTTGTGAATTCTGCTTTTTGTGCCCACAAAAGCCCTTGTCTCCACTATGGGAGGGTTTACAAGCAAATAAATCTGTTGATACTACGAGCCGAGAAACATCAGCACCAGGCATTTGTGCCTGGCCCCGGCTTTACCCAGTGCTGGCAATTAAACTTGTCGTTGGCATGTGGGTTCTCAAAAAGGTTGACAGCATGTTCAGCTAATAGCACTGCTGGTGTTTCTCTGCTGCCTGCAGCAGTTTATGAGCACTTGAAGTGGCTGAACCAGAGTCAGGAACGTCCTCCCTCCCATGTACCCATCTTCTGAGACACAAGAGCGTCCGATTCCGCTCTGGGGCTCCTCAGACGGGAGTTTGTGCGTGATTTAGTGCGCAAGAAGTAAAAGGGACTCGCCCGGGCAGCATCGTCCCCCCACGCGCTGCCATTCTGTTCAGTCTGGGGTACACCAGGCGTGCGTGGAACAGCTCCCCAGCCTGCACACAGAAGGCCCGGCGGCGCTCGGGAAGCGCTAACCCATGCTGCAGGCGCAGCGCAAACGGCCTGCGTGGGCACCGCCAGCGCCGCGTGCCTGCCGGAGGGCGAGCGTCCGCTCGGGGCAACCCATGCGAAGCCACAAAAGCCTCCCGATGGTCTTTTGCAGCTTTTTCCCAGGTGGAAAAAAAAAAAAAAGGACTCACGTACGCGGGTAGCTCTGCAGCTCTATGTGGGCAGGCGGCACAGCGGGAGAGCCCGGGGCTGCCGGCCAGGGTGGCAGCAGCCAGGAGGGCAGGAGCTGGGCTCTGCAGAGCCCTGGCAGGTCTGGGGGGTCCCGGCAGCGGTGGGGGGGCTGTGCTGGGAGCGGTCCCTCGCTGGCGGTGCTGGAGCAGCATTGCCTGTGTGCGTGTAGGAGCCTTGCAGGGACAAGCTGTCCATCGGCAGGTGAAGCAGCAAAGCTGGATTCCTACGGAGACGCCTCTCTTACGGGAGCTGTGGCTTCACAGAAACCCCAAATCCATGCAATTTGTTCCCCTTTCAGCACAATTTAGTTGAAACAGGTCAGCGAACTGAACCGCTAGGGAGGGGAATGCACAGGCACAGGCGTGCACAAGCCTCCTTTCTTTCGGAAACTGGGCTACGAGGGCCCATGGGCCTTTGATTGCACAGCAAAATGGTCAAAGGACACAAACTGTGCTGCCCTCAGGCCCTGAATATCTCAGAGGGCTCTACGGGTGACATCCATGTGACGGTCCCCGCTGGGACAGTCCGAGGCCAGGCCAGATGCGGTCAGCACGATGTTTTCCCACGGGCTTCAGCTGCAGGGCTGCGGGTGGGGAGCTCTGCCTGGCGATGGGCACATCTCCCAGGGAAGGGACAAACCTTCCCCGGGCGACGGGTCTGGCCCCGCGAAGGACGCAGGTGCTCTGGCTCGGGCGCGGTTCTGACCCGTCCCGGCGAGCTCGGCGTGCTCGCTCGTCGCGGGCCGCTGGGAACGCGATGGGTCCGCGCAGCGTCGCCAGGGCTCCGCTTAGCACAGCCGGCTGCCTCCTCTCCGTGCCATGACACACGCAGGCGCTGGAGCTGCAGCGGGCAGCGTGGGCGGCCGGGCACCTGCATACAGGTCAGCCCCGGGGCCGGGCTGACACCCGCTTCGCCGGGGAAGCGCCGGGATGAGATGCCGGCTGTCGCGGCAGCGGCAGGGATGCTCGTGCGGGGACCTAATTAAGCACTTTATGCACAGGTGGTTGTAATGAAAACCATATTGCCACGAGGACTGCTCTTGGCCATGCTCAGGATTCACCGGTCGTGAGAGAAATGTTTTAAAAAAACCGAAATAAAAAGCCCAGTGCTTTGCACTGAAGCATGGTCTGTCTCTCCCACTCTCCTCCCTACCTCTTGACTATTAAAAAGCGTGGCAGGTGGAGGTTTCTCTAACCTGCTGAAGTATTTGGCCACCGGCTACCAGAGGCAGGAAAAATTTTGGATTTATTCATGGCCACCTGTCAGGGGCTGTCGTTCCCCATGCTGAGCTACAGCCTCAAGTTTGCTGTGCTATAAATCAGCTCGTCTTGGACGTCATAACTCTTCCTTATAGGCTTTTTCCCTCTCATAAATAAATCTCATTCCATATGTATATACTGCAAAAGGCAAGCCTGATTTGCAGCTCCGTGCCAGCTCAGGTGGCATCTCTCTGCCAGCTGACAAGGTGCCCAGGGAATCTCTCCAGCCCAGCTGCATCCCTGCGTGGGATCCATCCCTGTGTGTGATCCCCTGGCCGAGGGGACCGGGACTCCCCAGGGAGATCTGGGTGAAGCAAGGATTGGGGTAGGTGCTCTTTCCCATCCAAATCCACATACAGCAGAGCAGGGAGCAGAGCCAGACACTCGGGAAGTCCTACAGCCACAAAATCCTCATTGCACAGAGAATAAATGCATTTACTGAAATTAGGACCAACTGAAGAGATGTGTCATTAGCAGGAGGAAAATAAAAAGATTTGCGAGAAGCGTGAGCAAATCGAGCAAGGTCTGAGGCTTGTCTTCCCTCCCCCTACACGCTTTCCCAGCGATGGACGCAGCAGGGATGGAGGTGGCGCCTCGGGGGGGGACAGGCTGGGGAAGGTGGCTTTTGCTCCGCTCCTTCCTCGGCATCCCCTGGCCAGGACTGGGGAGGAAGCAGGGGTCAGCCTCAGACAAAGACCTCATTTCAGCCAAAACAGGCGAGGAATTTATGTCCCCCGCTGTCCAAATGAAGAATGGACCCCTCTATTTTTGTCCTCTGGCTGGTATTTTAATGGCAGATTAACAGGAAATAGGTCTAAAGGTGCAATCTGCTTTTTTTTTTTCCTGTTAAAGAGACTGCAGAAGTGCACATTGGCGTTTTGTTTTTGCAGTTGGCTTAAAGGCAGCACAGGCCAGCGACCCCATGTTGGAGCTGAGGCCCAGGGACCTCTGAGAGCCCAGGGGTCGGAAATAGAGAGTCCGCCCAACCCAGCACAGCACTTTCTTCTCCCTTTGTCGCTCCCACAGGGATCTCACAGGGGTGCCAGGAATGCCGAGACCAGGCTCAACCCAAGCGGTGTGGATGCAGTTCCCACTGAAGTCAGTAAAAGCAGTTCTCACCCACCCTTACCCCGATTTTCTGCTGCACCAGCCCCAAACCCAAGGGAAGGGAGACGGAGCAGCCTGTACCCGGAGCACAGCCGTGGCGTGCCAGGCCAGGAGGCCTTAAATCTCTTTTTGAGCTCCTCCTTTGCATGTTAGGGATGGCGAGGCTGGGGCCGACGGGCGCCGCGGGGCAATAACTCCCGCCGGCGGAGCACTGCCCGTTCGTGCCCGCGCTGCGGAGCGGCCCTCCCGCCCCGCCGAGCGACGGGCTGGCATCGGGCTGGGGGCCCCAGCGGAGCTTTTTTTTAATAGCTCCAGCAAGTTCAAGTCGAGGAGACACTGGGGAACCTCGGCATCGATGCTGGAGGGGGGTGCTGGGATGCTGAGCACCTCGCAGACCCCAAACCCTGTAGTTTTTGAGAGCAGAGCATAGGCTTTTCATCGTCATTCCCTGCAAATCCCGGCTGCAGCCCCCTCCGAGCCCCGATCGGTGCGGGGCCAGGCAGCAGGCAGCGTCGGGCAGGGCGGTGGGAAGGCAGGCAGTGGTCAGGGCTGGCTTCTGGTGCAGGCAGCTCCCATCTTCTGGCTGCCATCCCCAGTCAAGCTAGTTCACACATTAGCTGCCTCTTGACTATTAACAAAGCCGTTGGTGTCAGCTGCTGAGAATTACTTAGAAATCATAACGCAGCCTAATCAATACTGCTTTCACCCACACAGGGAGCTGCTGGGGCGGGAGGGGACCGCGAACAACGTCTGCATGTAAAGCATCCCACCGCACAGAGCGCAGCCCTGGCAGGTGCTCGCACCTTGGCCGTGCACAAGGGTGCTGGGGTGGGTGTGCTCCCTGCCGAGCTTCGCCGGTGGCCGGGCTGGCCCCAGGCTGAAGCCAAGGAGTTTCCTTCCAGAAGAAACTGTCCCTCACCCATTTCCAAGCACTCAGGTCAGAGGGGATTCAAGGATGTCACTCTTGAATAAGGATGGCTGAAGTAACCGAGATGAACGTTCCATCACAGCTGAACACTGTCTCCTCCTTACCCTGAAGGACCCTGGACCATCTCTTCCTTCTTTGCCCCTTAAAATTAATACCACAATCAAGTGCCTCTCCAGATTTATACCGGTACGATCTCCAGTCCTGATGCAGTGTCACGCAAGTTTATGGAGATGCTGTTGATTCGGACCAGTGATCACAACGACAAGAGTGCAATGCCAGGAAACTTCCCAGGGCCGCTCCTGATTTACATCCGTGATTCCGCTTCATCATGAGCACTGCCAGTGCAATCCCAGCCAAAGGCGGCTTGTACCAATGTGGCAAAAATTTGCCCTATAAATTATGTTTAAAGCTCAAGGATTTCAAGCATGCCTGTCCTAGATTAAGCCGTGTCCTTGTCAGTCTTGAACTAGAGAGAAAATAAATGCCTCTCTCCTTTTTTTTTTGCTTGACCTACCTGGCTGGAAGGCCAAGACCCATCGGGAGACAAGCCCTGCCCGCTGCGCCGGCTCCCCGTGCATGTGCCTTGCCTCCACCACAGTCAGCAGAAATATTGCTAGCATCCCTTTCATTCCATCAGGAGGGAAGCTGAGGCAGGGAGTGAGACAAGGGAGGCTCCAACGTCCTGTCAGGGCTTGTTGCAGAGCCAGGGAAGGAGCCTGGAGAAATAAGACATGCCTCAGCAGAGCCAGAAATGCCCCCCCGAGCTGCAGCGGCCAGTGCTCCCCCTCCTCTGCGGCTGCCGGCATGTGTAATTAAATAATCAATTATCGGCGCACGGGTTTTACGGGTGCGTTTACGCCCCTGTTGCAGGCAGGGGATGCAGGCTGCGGGCAGGAGCGTGGGGCTCTGCCAGATGGGCCATCAAACCCCGCTGCTGGGCGGGCGCGCAGCTCCGCTGCCTTCGCTTTTCTTGTTTGCAATGAATTTACAAATCCTTTAAGTAGGGAAAAACTGAGCCTTCCCCCAGGAGAGACAGATGGCTGCAGAGGCATTAGCCAGGCAGTCAAAGCAGAGGGGTTTTTTCTGTTGTTTGGTGGTTAATATCTGTGTGCGTGTATCTATGTACGTCTGCAAATGATTCATTAGTGTTTGACTCTGCTGCCCTCCTCCTCCTTTCGCCTTGGCGAGCGCAGGGAGCTGCAGGGAGCCGGCAGCCTAGCCCTCCTTGCCAAGGGTTTCGCTTTAATCCCGCTGGGGAAGGCGTAGGACCGATGGCTGGGTCAAAACCAGCCCCTGCATCCCCTCCCGGCCCGGTTCCCACCATGCAGCCGCTGCCACAGCAGCATCCAGCCTTGCTCCCGACTGCAAAGCCCCATGCCAGGGTGGCTTTAGGCAGAGGCAGTGTCACCCTTCCCATGGCTGCGCCGGGCAGGTTTAGGGGGTGGCGGGGAGCGGGACAGTCCTGGCACGGCGGGCGGCGAGAAGATGCAGCCCCGGCGCAGTCGCAGAGGCCGGTGGCGGGGCTGGCTGATAGCATCCTTCGGCAGGGTGAAGGCATCGCAAGGCAGCCTTTGGGACGGCAGCTGCAGGCGTGATTTTTATTTTTTTAAATTTTTTTTTCTTAAATAGTCGCAGCAATTTTTAAATTCTCAGCATCTTGAGTCACCTCACATGTTAAAAGCCCAGGCAAGAGGGCACTGGGCATGTGTAGGACAGAGATAAATCTGGAGCTCCACGCAGGGACGGCTGGCTGGTTGTCTAGTTATGGCACAGGAATAAATGTCTGCTTTGTGTCAGCTCTTTGCAAGGTCCTCCGATGTCCTTCCGGCTCCAGCTCTGCTGCACGCATTCTGTCTCAGGCTGAACAAATACTTCCACGGCCAGAAATTGATTTTCTAAAAACGTTAATACGCACACAAAAACCAACATGTATAAAATATGTCAGTTTGTGGGGGAACAATTGCACTTCTTTCCTGCCCCCCAAAAATCAATTGTGAGAGCGTATGTAAAAATACAATGGCACTAAACTCCAAATAATTAGGTGATTGTGCTAAGCGAACATCTTATTTAAAAATGGCTCAGCAGTACACGGCTGTGAGACACAATCTAATCAGAATGAACCAGGAAACGTAGCAGTTTCCAGGTGAGTAAGCTGAAATGCAGAAGTCATTGTATGAAAGGGAGGGGAAAAAAAATCAGGGATGGAAATGACAAGGGAAGGAAGGCAGAGGAATCAGCTACATAGACAGGAGTAATAGCAGCACATTGCCATCATTATTTCTGAGCAGAAAGCACAGCAAAAAGAATGAGGGGAAAACATGAAATTAAATCAAATATGATTACCGAACAAATAGAAAAGGACCAGCTCAGGGGTTTGGGTTGGGTTTATTTTTTTTCCAGAGCGCGTTTGGGCAATGAGGAGTGTGCTGGAGCGGAGGCGGGGATGGGGGAGGCTGGGGGACACGGGGGGGAGCGGGGTGGGGGGAACGGGGCTCATCCCTCTGTCACCCCCATCACACCCCACGGCAGCCTCAGCCCAGCGCGGATGCAGCCTCATCCCGGAGCAGATGATCCCTTCAGGTCGGGAACGAGCAGCAAGAACAGGTGGGAATCTGTTACCCTAAAAAAATGTGGGTTTTTAATCCCATTTTCATGCAAATGTCATTGCAATAAAGAACAAGGAAGTTCAACACAGGTACCAGGGCATAATTGTTTCTGAATAGATTGCTTTTTGGGAAAAAAAAAACACTTTTTCTTTAATTTTGAACTCCCTGGTGTACCAGCTGCTCCTTTAAGCCCCTCCAGTGCTCGCTGCTCCCATCACCGCTCGAGCAGCTCTCATAATCAACGAGCGCGGGGGCCCTTGGTAGCTTCGGCTCATCTGTCTTTCCCAGCGGCTCGTTCATCACCGGCAGCGGGGAAGGCGCTCAGCCCTCGTCCCTCCTGCTTTTTGCCGGTTGCCCCTTGAAGACGGCGGTTAAAGCATCGCCGACGGCCACCGCGGCGAGGAGCACTGCAGAGCGCGGCCGTGCCGCCCTCGCTGCCCGGCTTCACCGGGTTCAGCACCGTTTTTACCTTTCAAGCCACCAAAACCAACAATTCTCGGCATCCCCCGTGGTGCATCCCCCAAAAGCATCCCGTGAGGGCAACACCTGCAGCCCGATCGCAAGGCCACGACGAGCCAGGCCCATGTTTAGGTCGGGAAAGGAGAGCCAAGGGGTGGAGATGGGGCAGTCGGGAGGACAGGGCTAATGGAGAGGGAGCAGGAGACCCTATTTTCCCCCCTTGCCTGCACATGGTGCCAGTCCCGAGTGCGGACAAGGCGGTGCGGGGCAGGGGGTGATGGGTGGGGGCCGGGGGACTCGCTGTCCCATGCTGGGGTTTGCCCGCGGGCAGCACGGTGGGAAGCAGCCTCCTCCTCCCCCCAAACCCTCCTCTCCATCATTTGCCTTTGCTTTCTCATAAAATTTAAATTATTCAGGCTAGGAGGAGAGCCCCCTCCCCTTCCCTGTTTTGATCTTTCTGGTGCAGTGCAGCTGTTAACAAAACCTCCGCGTGCTGGAGCCGGCACACAGATGTGGCCACGTACTCCCTCTCGCAGAGAAGCCCTTTGAAGGCAGGCGGCGAGTGATGTGAATAGCGAGCGGGGACGCACGTGGCGAGGGCGGGGGGCGGCTTTGATCTGGGGTGGGGATGGAGAGCACAGCCCCTCGGCCCTGCTCCCCGGGGTGAGGATTTCCAAAATCAGGTGAAAGATGAGCGTGGGAGTCCTGATGCCATGGGGTGAACTGGGGGGGGGATGACACACAGGGGGTCCCCAGGGGCAGCGGGATGCCAAGGGAACTGCTCTTGTCCTAAAGACAGGCAGAGCCTGCATGGACGCAACGGCTTTCCAACGGTGCCCCCCAAAATCAGCCCCATCCACAGGGCTGGATGCTCGGCCAGGGAAAGCGCAGCAGCCTCCTTCCTCTCCTGCCGCCCACCCTTCCCTGCCTGCAGCGCTGCCTGCTCGGAAAGTACAGGCTTTGACCCCCCCGTCCCTCTCCCCCCGCAGCCGGGCTGTGCTGGGAGGTTGAGCCGGCCAGCCTCCTGCCGCGCTGCACCCGGGGCTCTTCGTGAAGGTCACTTTTGACCTGTGTTCCCTGCAAACATGCTGAGTCTCCACCTCATTTCCTATGCATTGAACTTCACAGACCTGGAGGACTCTCCGACAGCAAGGCATGGGGATTTGACCATTATTTTTCTCTTGCCTTCCCCCGCCATCTCTCTCCAAGAGAGGATTATGGGTTGCACCTATTAAATTTAGACCCGAAGCACTGAGTGGAACTTTGCTGAGTGTTTTATAACCTGCTTTCTCCCAAATCCCCTCTTCGCCCAGCGCTGTGCTCGTGCCCTTCCGGGCAAGGAAGGAGAAAGTGGAGCGGGGTGGGATGGCTGGATGTGCTGCCCTCGGCGTGGTCCGGCGATGTGCCCACAGGACGCCCAGTTTTGCGGGGGGGGGGGGGGGGGTGCAGGGACCCTGCAGCAATTCAGCAATAGAGGCCAGTTTTCCCACGAGTTCAGGTTTTTGCTCAAGGTAAGCGGTGCCTGAAGTGGTGCTGCTGATCCGACGCTATCTGGAAAAAGCATGGAAAACATGGGAGCAGATTGCACGTCGCCCTGGGAGTCTCTGCCCTCCCGGGAGGGACAGCAGCTCTGCACAGCCGTGCCCTGAAAGGCACTCGTTTTGCAGGCAGGTAAAGCACAAGCGTCCCTTGCATTAGCATGGGTAAATGCTCCCTAATCCCCCCTGGGCTTCGCCGCCCCCATCGCTCCCATTCAGATATGTCTATTATCTTGGTCCCTGTGAGCCCCTCAGGGCTCAGGCCTGCGTGGGTATCTCTGCGCAGCATCTTGCACGCTGGCCCCGCTGCTGGCCAGGGGCCCTTGAGCCCAGCTCAGCGTAAACCATCACAAACCCCGAGCGCCGCGTTGCAGCGGCCGTGCCAGGGCCCCCTGCCAAAAGCAGACAAAGGCTGTGCCACCACGCTTGCAAAATCAATTTGGCAGCTCCCAGGGCTTCAGCGCTCCCGCAGCGACATAAGAAAAGCACGGAGCAGGCACCCTGGGGACCCCCGGCTGCCCTCGCACCCCACCACGGCTGCGTCACCCCCCCCTTTTTCGGTTGGCGGTTGCTGTGGGAGGGCTGGGTGCTGGAGGGTGCACGTCCCAGCGCTCAGCTGGGCAGCTGAACTCCAAAACCCCTTCGTCACCCACCCTTGCACAAGGGGAAAGGCAAGAAAAAGCTTGGGTGTTGGTTTTACGTTTGCTTTTAGCCTTTTTTGGGGGGGATCTTAAATAAGATTTCAGCCGTGATTAAAATGTGAAGTGTTTGGTAGGGCCGCCGATAAACCCGGTGATGATGGATTGATTTCACTCCCAAACTTTTACATCCCAAGTCCTGCACCGCGCCGGCGGTGAGCACGGCCACGCAGGGAAGGTTTTATAGAGCATAAAGGCACAGGAGCCGTAAAGTAAGGGGAGATGGGCTGGATTAAAGCAAGCCCCGCTCAAGAGGAGATGCAGGAATGAAAGTGTGCGTGCAAAAGCAGCTGCCAGGGAAACTCTGCTGCCATAAAACCATCGCTGTCACCCTTTGGGCCCCCCCACCGGGCAGATTTATGCACACCCAGAACTTGATGCATCCCTGAAGTGGGGTGGGAAAGGGAAGGATCCCAGTGGATTAACCCATAGTGAGCACGATATCGATGGTGCCACAAAGATTTTTCTTTTTCTTTTTTTTTTTTTATTATAAATAGCCAAAAGACTTGATCCCAATTCCCCTTTAAATGGGCAAACTGTAATATTGATAGTTTGCAACAGATACAAGATGAATTGAACTCCTCCATCAACCAGCAGAACCTCTTTTAACAGGGGATATATCGAAGCCATAAATTCCTGAAGACAGGATTGCTATGCAGTAGCATAATAGATCTTCTATTCAATCTTTTATACATTATGTTTTGTCCTGCATTTTGGGAGGAATATTTATGGACTAGGAGATGTTCCCTGAAGAAGTATTGGCCCTCAGGGTCTCTCCCGCTCGCCGTGCTTGCTGGCCTTGCATTATTTGCAGGGATGCTCGTCTGCGGGGCGGGCGGAGGGGCTGGGGTTAGCCACTGGTTCACGCTGTGTTTTCTGAGGCTTCTTTGCACTTGAATCAGGTTCAGTATTTGACCTCGAGGATGCCCGGGGCTCCTGTTTCCCCAGTAAAAAAAATAGCTGTATGGCAAGAGAGATCTCAGGACACCAGCAACTCCCTGCCTCTCCTCTGCCCAAGCAGGGTAGGTGGCTTTAAAACTCATTTTGCTGCATTTTTTTACTGTGGGTTTCTTTCTCTGCCTTGAATGGGAAAAGCACCAAGGAAATGCACTTTAAATAGGTAAACAAAAAGAGGAATTCTCCCGAATCATTATTTCCTTTCATGTGGCTCTGCCTCAAGGCTTCTGGCTGGTAAAATTAAAGAAATACAATTAAACTGTAGCTGGCTCCCCAGTGCCTCTGTGCAAACTAAGGCAAAATGCTACTGGCACACGCAGGAAAAGCACCCAGGCCTCCATAACTTAGCTGCTTTAATTTAAGCTTCTACTCACATCCCTGTCAGCAACCAGGAACCGGTCCCATCTGCTGCTACTCTATAGTCTTGCATGAAGTGAGCTGGCAAGTCTCACCTTCGTTGCTCAGGGGCAGGTGCCAGCAAGCTAAAAATACAGCTAGAAATGACCCTTTTCTTGGCAGCCTCCAGGAAGCCTGAAAGCTGCAGCAAGACGAGTCTTGGCTAGGAGCAGCGCTCGCTTTTTCAATAGGAAAGGTGATTTTCGCCGGCGGAGCCACCTGGGCAGCTGGTAGGATTGCTGTCCCGTGACTTCTCTTGATCGTGGTCAAGCCTGTCTCTTAAAAGAAACGTCCCACCGCTCCTGGGAAGTCACGGGCTTGGCAGAGGGGGTGCGGGGTGTGGACAGCCGGAGCTGCGTGGGAGCGCGAGATGGGATGGAGCTGAGCAGAAATGAGCATCTCCAGCCTACAGGAATTTCTGATCTGCTACTTTATGCCGTTTTCATATTAAAAACCCCTCCCATTTTCCCAGAAATAAAAGGAGCTTGTGTAGTGACCACCATTGCTGTCAGGGCTCTGATAACCCGAAGCAGCAGGGGTTTTAGCCCTCCTGATTTTGGGTCCCAGCCCATGGAGGTCCCCGAGCAACCAGGCGCTTGATGCACTTGGGTTCATGCATCGGGGCAAACCCCAGCTAAACCGGGGAGCAATTGGTGTGGCTGGTCCCTGGCTGTACCCGCAAACGGGGATGAGAAAAGTCACAGGCAAGCAAAGGGCTTTGGAGCCCATCGCCCTGACTTCTGGAGAGGGTTTTATCTCATTAAAACAAACGAACAGATGACTGTTGCCTGTGTCGACAGGGGGACTGCACTTCCCGATTACACTTTATAAACCCCAAGCTGTTAACTGCTGCGGCAGATAAGTGGAGCTTTTAAGAGGAGGAGATACAGTCTGGGGTTTGTACATTTAATAGACTTTGTGTGTGTGTGTGTGTGCGTGTCTGCGTGTGATAACGTGACGAGCCCAAACCACACGCGAGGCTGCGGCTTCTGCATGGCAGAAAGGAGGCAGGAGCCCCTCGTAACTCCCCAGAGGGGTCCAGGGATGGAGCATCCCCCCCGCCCCCAGCACCCATCCCTGCCCGGGCAGCCGCAGGCGAGGTATTAAAGGCAGGGCAAGAGGGGATCCCCTCTGTAAAGGAGTCGAGAGGTTTGTGGGGTTTCCATAGCCACTTTGGCCACATCTAGCCTTTTTCTGAAGCTGCTTTCAGGGCTCTAGATGTAATGGATGCACATAACATAAAGCACATCTTAATCAATGTGAGAGATTCTGCTTAAAAACCCAATGATTTTGATCTGGAGCCTGACAACGCGGTAATTTATATGCAGTGCAGCATAACCAAAGAGCCTGTTATGCAAACACAGACCACTGATTTGACAAATCTCCTGGAAACAGAATTAATGTCTGTATTCTGTGAAAAGATGTAATTTATTTTAATATTTTAAAGAGAGAAAATTATATATGCATGTATGTGTGTGTATAAATAGAGCTAAACAGAAACAAACACATATGCACATGCAGAGATGTGTATTTATAAACATTTTGATACAGCTATGTGAATATACGTGAACTGTCGGGACGAGGATGGACGGCTGGATGGACGGACAGATAGATGGCTACTTAGTGGATGTAGATCATCATATTTTGACTGGTGTCAATGGGATTATGTTGATTTACGCTGGTCTCAGATGTGGCCAAAAGCAGATAGATAGTTACCTCCATACTGATAATTTCGCTCTTCTAAAACGAGCGAGAACTGCTGCTGCTGCCCAGCGCAGAGCCTGGCCCTCTGATAGAGTCGCTGCAGACTTTGCACCACTGTGGTAAACAATAAGATGCAGAATTGGAAATGACCTCCTGATTATCAGTGGCATCTCTCACTGCGCTTATTTACGGGCTGCAATAATATTAGTATAATATTATTGTTGTCCTTTTTGCAAACTGTGCTTTATTTATGGCGATGAGGTAGGAAACACAGTCTGCATAATTGAGGTTTTGATGGAACGAAACATATGTGAGAAATTTCTTAATTTGATTTCAGACAAACACAACGTTCGCTACCCAGTCTCCTTATCTTCCCTTCTATTTGTCTTTCTCCATATGGACACATCCATTTATCTACCGCTCTGTTACTTCTGAGACTCAGGCTTCTCCGGGATCCAATTTTTTTTCTATTTATGGAGGAGGCAGAAAAACCTGTGAGAGCACAGACGGGCATGAAAGAGAGCTCTTCCAGGGGAAGGCTGAGCACGGGAAGAGCAGGGAGAAGAAGCTGCGGGGGAGAGGCACCCCCGGGGGGGGGGAAGGGGGAAAAGGAGCAGAGAAAAAGGACCGTGCAAAGTTTAAAATAACCTTCTGACAGCCCAGGACTTGTGTGTCCCTACAGATGCTCATGACCGCTGTCTGTAAGCCGCTACCCCTGGTTCACCCCTTGTCCCTCCTGCAGCAGAAGCCGACCGGGCAGCACAGCTCGCCGCCCAGAAGTTCTGTATCCTTCGCACACCTTTCAATAATGCTGTTTGATTATCATTAGCTGTCTACGAGCCTTCTTGCTTTGGCAGGACTCGGTCGATACCCGTCGCCCCTTCCCAGCCCCTCGGCTCCGGGGCCGTGGCACGGGCTCGTCCATGGCTGCAGCTCGATACAGGAGCACTTTCCTTGCTGGATTGGTAAAAGGGAATTGATGGCCTGGCCTTGATCACACCCCTCATGGCCTGAGGCTCCCCTTTCCCCCTGCTTCTCTGACCCCATCCTTATTAATTAAACAATTGGCTCCTGCAGATGCCGCCCTCCTTGCAAGGCGATGTATTGGCCGTGGTAGGGTCAGGCCAAGCCTGGGCATGGACAGCCACCTATAGGCACCGCTATCTGCACGTTGCGAAAGGAGCAGAGGCTGTAGGAAACTAATTAAGCATTCTGTCCTCCTTTTGCCTCAAAGATGCTATGCAAAAACCAAAGCCTATTGAATGTTCCAGCAGAATTCTTATTAATTTTATGTGGGAGCTATAATTGCCTGGAAACCCGGTTTAAAGAACGGAAACAGACTGTCTCTTCTTTCTTCCTTAAGTTGCATCGACTTGTTTTACTTTTATTTCTGGGAGCTGAGAATGAGGAATGTGATTTTTCGATGCTTTAAAACATGTACTGTGTCCCCGCTTAAGGAGCTGCTGTGAAGTGGGTTAGACTAGAAAAAACACACTGCCCTGACTACAAGCAAAACAGTAATAGTACTAGTAGTAATAATAATAATAATAATGATAATAATGATGTCAGGGCTGTTGAGGCACTGTGCACCGCGACAGCAAAATGTGGCTTTGCAGAAACACTCGCGCTGGTGGGAACCGCCTTTGCCAGCCCCCGGCGTGCCGAGCCGGCGTGGCACACCGGCACACCGGCACACCGGCACACCGGCACACCAGCACACCGGCACACCGGCACACCAGCACACCGGCACACCGGCACACCGGCACACCGGCACACCGGCACACCGGCACACCAGCACACCGGCACACCGGCACACCGGCACACCGGCACACCAGCACACCAGCACACCGGCACACCGGCACACCAGCACACCGGCACACCGGCACACCGGCACACCAGCACACCGGCACACCGGCACACCAGCACACCGGCACACCGGCACACCGGCACACCGGCACACCGGCACACCGGCACACCGGCACACCAGCACACCGGCACACCGGCACACCGGCACACCGGCACACCGGCACACCAGCACACCAGCACACCGGCACACCGGCACACCGGCACACCGGCACACCAGCACACCGGCACACCGGCACACCGGCACACCGCAGCGCGGTGCCGAGCCCTCTCCCCCAGGAGAACCGGCCATAAATCTCCCAGAACAGCCCTTTTTTTTTCGCAGGGGAATGAAAAAGTCATTAGCTGGGAAGAGAGGCAGGGCAGGGAGACAGAAATGCGCAGCACGGAGGGGGAGGAGGACGGGAGGGATGGGGAGGCAGGGACCCCGCTCAGCATCTTTGCTGCTCACACCCCTGGGCCCGTCGGGGTGTCACGCAGACGCTCTTGCGGCAGCCGCCCCGCTCCTCCGCGGCCCTTCCTCTCCATGTTCTCCATGCAGGAAGATTGGCAGTGACCTTTAAATGTCACTTCCAAATGCCAACCCTAGCTAAGTGGCTACAAAACGCAGTGTTTATGCTAGATTATGGGGAATGATGGGCCTGAACCGCTCACCTGCTGGTGGGAGCGAGACAGGGATGCTGGAAAAAAGCAAAGGGCCCCTTGGGCAGTCCGTGACCACCTTCTCCTCTACCTGTCATTAGAGAAATGCAGCCGGGCCACCCCTGTCCCCTTGTCCCTGCCCTCCACGGGCAGCTCCTCGCTGCTGGAGGCTTGCATGCACCCACGTGGGGTTTGTTTTTTTTTCTTTTCCTCCCCTTTGCACTTGCAGACAGCGCATTAGCAAATGCTCAGGCAACACGGTAATGAGTTTCCGTGTGGGAGATCAAGTGTGGATAAGAAGGGACAAGGCTGGCCTCTGCCGAGCCACCTCACGCCCGTCAGGTTTGCAGGGCTCCGCTTGCAGCCGCGCATGGCTTGGCTGCTATCGCAAGCCCCAGCTGGGGGTTGCAGCTGCTGCTCACCGGGCTTGGAAGCATCAGCACTTTGGGTCATCTCCCCGGTGCAGAAATTGGGGCCACGCTGGCACCGGGGGGCTGTCGAGGCCGGGTTTCCACCCTGCCAGGGCTTGCGGGACTGTGGCACGCAGCAAGTCGTTATTTGCCCTGCGTCTTGCTCACTTTTAATTAATTAAAATGAATTAGCAAATCACGCCAGGGAAAAGAAGAAAAAAAGAAAACAAACCACCAACCCAATATCATATTTCCAATGTACCGTGGTGTTCTTTCCATGTTCCTGAAGGTACAGCTCAAATTAGACCCGGCCAGTTACTGGGGGAGAAAAATCATTCAAGACTTTGTTTTCAATTGATTCAAAGTTTGGGTGAACAAGCTGTTCCCGCACGGCTTCCAGCTGATCCCCGTTAAATCCTGTGTCCCCCCCTCCCGCAGTGCACCCCAGGCCAGCCGGCCAGGCTAAAATAAACCTGACACGCACTACTTTCATGATGAAATAAAATAAAAGCACTGGTGTCACTGCTGCAATCGCTGTGACGCTGGAACCATCAGCATTACCCGGAGTGAGATAGCTATCCAGAGAAAAGCAAGAGGCTTTGGCTACACAAATTGTATTTCCCTAGGCAGCGGATTAATTAAAACTATCAAGTGTTCCCAGCTTTTTGAAATTAACTTTGAAAGAATTCGGATAAAAATTGGGAAATAAGAAAAAAAAGAAAAGCCTGAATAATTTTTTTGTTCCTTTTCTTCTCCCTCGAGTGCAGGGAAAGGGAAGAAAAAGGCAGGTTTCCCTCCCCAGACCATTTGCGGTGCAGGAGGCACGCATGGCCCACGGGAGCCGAGCCTTAATTGCGATGCTAAACCCAAGTTTACCACAGACCTTGGGCAAAACATCCCTTCTGTTAAATTTCTGGTTTGGGAGGAGGCGGCTTGGCTTTCCTGAGAGGGTTCCTCTGGGTTTTCTCTCCACCTCCCAGCAGAGGTGTCCCCTCTCCATCCCAGCGCGGTGGCAGAGACCAGGCTCTGTGCTCAGGGGTGATGGAAATCCCAGGGCAAGAACTCTGGGATGCAGCAGACACCGCCTGACATAAACAAGAGGAGACGGAGAAATAAAAAGGGAGAGGGGGAAAATAACCCACCCCACAGCCTGTGTACAAGACATTAGGGGCTATCACGAAGAATCATACTCAGTGTGGGATGAAGAGGCTGCACCAAATATACAGGAGCCGGCTGCCGGCGGGGACGGCTTCGTGATCTAAGAGAGCAATCGGGAAGACGGTGCCTCTTTCCCGCAGGACGGAGGTTTATTTCTCAGCAGGTTCAGCTGTGTGGTAGGTAAATTATGCTCAGCCATACTTCCCCGGGTCTTATTTCATGGCCCAGCGATGATTGTGCTACTGATCTTCCAAAGGGGGTTATTCTGGCCTGGAGAGGCCTTATAAATAAGGACGTGGAAACCTTTCAGAAGAGACAATAGCTAAACACACCTTATAGGCATCCTGTCTTATGACATATGGGGTAAAATACAGCCCAAGAGCCCTGGAATAGGAACGTTTCACTGTGCGCTGGTTCCCTGGCATTGGCAAGGAGGAGCAGGGGATGCTAACCCAGCCAGGCAGAGCAACGCGCCCGAAAAAGGCGAGATATTTGCAGGAACAAGCCCTACCGGGTTTAAAGCAAACATTTACGGCAGCGCTGGACTCTTCCTCCTGCCGGTGCCAATCTAGGTTAGCATCAGGGCTCACTGGGGCTGTCCCAGTTTTAATCAGGCTCCTGCCCTTCCTGCTCAGCCCTTTCCCCCGAGCAGAGCTGGCCGGGAGCAGAGGATGCATTGCTCCTGCCGGCTGCGATGCCGCAGGGCTGGTGTCCACGCGTGTCCCCCTCCCAGTGAGGCTGGAAGGGGCAGCGCTGCGTTCACCGGCGTCACGGCGGCTCCTTTGAGAGCACTGCTCTGAGCTCCCCAGTGCTGCTGCGAGCTTCCCAGTGACGCTGCGAGCTTCCCAGTGCTGCTGCGAGCTTCCCAGCACTGCTCTGAGCTCCCCAGAGCTGCTGCGAGCTTCCCAGTGATGCTGCGAGCTTCCCAGCACTGCTCTGAGCTCCCCAGAGCTGCTGCGAGCTTCCCAGTGATGCTGCGAGCTTCCCAGCACTGCTCTGAGCTCCCCAGAGCTGCTGCGAGCTTCCCAGTGATGCTGCGAGCTTCCCAGCACTGCTCTGAGCTCCCCAGAGCTGCTGCGAGCTTCCCAGTGATGCTGCGAGCTTCCCAGCACTGCTCTGAGCTCCCCAGAGCTGCTGCGAGCTTCCCAGTGATGCTGCGAGCTTCCCAGCACTGCTCTGAGCTCCCCAGAGCTGCTGCGAGCTTCCCAGTGATGCTGCGAGCTTCCCAGCACTGCTCTGAGCTCCCCAGAGCTGCTGCGAGCTTCCCAGTGATGCTGCGAGCTTCCCAGCACTGCTCTGAGCTCCTCGGTGCTGCTGCGAGCTTCCCAGTGATGCTCTGAGCTCCCCAGTGCAGCTGCGAGCTTCCCAGTGCTGCTCTGAGCTTCCCAGCACTGCTCTGACCTCCCCAGTGCTGCTGCGAGCTTCCCAGTGATGCTGCGAACTTCCCAGTGATGCTGCGAGCTTCCCAGTGATGCTGCGAGCTTCCCAGCACTGCTCTGAGCTCCCCAGTGCAGCTGCGAGCTCCCCAGTGGTGCTGCAAGCTTCCCAGTGCTGCTGCAAGCTTCCCAGTGCAGCTGCAAGCTTCCCAGCACTGCTCTGAGCTCCCCAGTGCAGCTGCGAGCTTCCCAGTGATGCTGCGAGCTTCCCAGCACTGCTCTGAGCTCCCCAGTGCAGCTGCGAGCTTCCCAGTGATGCTGCGAGCTTCCCAGCACTGCTCTGAGCTCCCCAGTGCTGCTGCGAGCTTCCCAGTGATGCTGCGAGCTTCCCAGTGGTGCTGCGAGCTTCCCAGCACTGCTCTGAGCTCCCCAGTGCTGCTGCGAGCTTCCCAGTGATGCTGCGAGCTTCCCAGCACTGCTCTGAGCTCCCCAGTGCTGCTGCGAGCTTCCCAGTGATGCTGCGAACTTCCCAGTGATGCTGCGAGCTTCCCAGCACTGCTCTGAGCTCCCCAGTGCTGCTGCGAGCTTCCCAGTGATGCTGCGAGCTTCCCAGCACTGCTCTGAGCTCCCCGGTGCTGCTGCGAGCTTCCCAGTGATGCTGCGAGCTTCCCAGCACTGCTCTGAGCTCCTCGGTGCTGCTGCGAGCTTCCCAGTGGTGCTGTGAGCTTCCCAGCACTGCTCTGAGCTCCCCAGTGCTGCTCTGAGCTCCCCAGCAGTGCCACAAGCTCCCCGGTGCCGCTGCTGCGAGCTTCCCAGCAGTGCCACAAGCTCCCAGTGCCGCTGCTGCGAGCTCCCCAGCATTGCTGTGAACTACTTATGCTGCTGCGAGCGCCCACAGCTCTGCTCCAGGCCCTGCATTTTCCCCAGATGTCATCGTTTCTGTCGTTCGGGACAGGACAGCCCCCCCCCATGGGTGCCCCGCACCCACGTCCCCAGCTGGGCATCCTGCAGAGCTGCCGGCCCTCCCTGCCCGGGGTCTCCTGCCTGCACCATCACGCGTGTGCTGAAACTTCCCTTGTTTTGACATGCACCATTTCACCACCCTCAGTAAAATGTGCTGGGAGCAGAAGGAGCAGACCCGGGCTCCCAAAGGGTCCTGGATCAAACCTAATTACTCTTCAAATGACTTCTAATCATCTCTCCAGCTCTGTTCCCCCGCAGCATCCATTGCTCCAGCAGCTGTAGAGCTGAAAGGAGGAAACAAATGCAAAACAAATCATTAGGAAACAACAAACCCCAAATCTGCCCAACCCAAGTAGACAAAAAAAGCAGCTCAGGGTTTCTGCAGGACGGCTTGGCCTGGCTTCTGCATCCCAGCAGGGCTCTTGGCAGATCTGGGCTGCCCAGAGAGAGGTTTCCTCTTCCCCTCGCTGCCTCTGCGCCTTATCTTCAGGCTCAGACAAGCTGCTTTGGCTGCGAAGGCTGCGGAGTCGCTAATCCTGCCTCACCCAGGGGTGGTGGGAGCGGAGGTGGCGGCTCGGAGCCTTCACTCTGACTTCTTCCTCCTCCTCAGCCCCCGCTGTCCCCCTCCCAGGCTTCCCCTTTATGCCATCCGCATGCCGTGGGCTTTCGGGGGGTCACCAGCGTTCTCCATCTGAAGCCCCACGGGAATGTTTTTTACTGGCCCAGGTTTGGCATCACTCAGCTTGTAAAAGCTGCCCTCCCAGTTCTCCCAGTTCGGCCAGGACTGCACAGGTCCTGGGGTGGGGGGGTGAGTCTGTCCTCCAGCTCCGGCACAGTCCCCACGGTCCCTTAGGAAGCTCCGGCACACAGACCAGAGACTGGCCGCAAATGTCTCCTGTTCCCAAGCACTGCCCTTCCATTAGTTAAAAAAAAAAAAAGAAAAAAAATCAATCAGATGCTTTTTATTTGCTATTTTTTCCCCCGCTGCAGCAAGACTTTGCCAAGCACAAACATCCCAGCCTGGCTGCTGGCGCAGAGGCCTTTCTCCATCCCAAGTGGCTGGAGGGTGGGATGGATGTGGTGAGAAGGGCTGTGGGATGGCACTGTGGTGGGACCAGGGTGACACAGGGTTGGGGTGACACAGGACCGGGGTGACACAGGGTTGGGGTGACACTACAGGGCTGAGGTGATACAGAGCCAGAGTGACACAGGGTTGGGGTGACACAGGGTTGGGGTGATACAGGGCCAGAGTGACACAGGGTTGGGGTGACACAGGGTTGGGGTGACACAGGGTTGGGGTGACACAGGACTGGAGTGACACAGGGCTGAGGTGATACAGGGCCAGGGTGACACAGGACTGGGGTATTACAAAACTGGGGTGACACAGGGCTGGGGTGACACAGGACCGGGGTGACACATGGTTGGGGTGTCACTGGGCTGGGGTGACACAGGACCGGAGTGACACAGGGCTGGGGTGACACAGGACTGGGGTGACAGAGGGCCAGGGTGACAGAGGGCTGGGGTGTCACTGGGCTGGGGTGACACAGGGCTGGGGACACCCTGCAGGGGGGCAGCAGGGACCGTGCTGATTAACACCACGACACGAGGCGTAAAACACTTGAGCACAAAACCTGCTCGAGCGCGTTCTCCTGATTACCTCGGAATTATAATTACACTGGCCCTTAATATCCCCACGTGTGAGTAATTACAGCGGGCTTACCAGCCTCCAGCCGCGATCTGATATTAACTTTTAATCACCTCGCCTTGGTGCCAGGGAAGGGACAGCCGCAGCGAGCTGTCCTTGTTAGGGACCCTTCATCAGCATCCCAAGCACAGCGAGGGACAGGGATGCAGGGAAGGGGCTGGACTCGGCTCCCCTCGAAGGGGAGCCTTTGGTGGCCAAGGGCAGCGGTGTCCTGCTGTCCCCATCCATCCCCGTCTCCCTCGGGCTCCGTCGCCGCAATGTTGGCATCCCGGGCAACACCACCACCTCTCTCCCAGCTCCAAACTCTCCCGTGCTGGTCCCAGCAGAGAGGCAAAGCTCCCTTAGCCCTGCCTGCCTTGGCACAGGGAAAAGCACTCAAATCCCAGGAGCTGAGCAGAGGTTAAAGCCAAGCCCCCGCTGGTGCCCACCTGCCAGGGGGAACAGCCAGAACACGGGCACCCAGCTGCAAACAGCACCAGCATTACAGGGAAAAGATAAAATTAACAGCAGGGACAGACAGAAAAAAGAGGGGGAAAAAAGGGAAAAAACCCCAAACCTCTCAGATAGTATAAAATATTCTCCCTAGAGGACTGATTCCAAAGCCATTTTTAATTAACTGTGCATTTCACTGGAGCTTAGCAGCAGAATTATTGTACATTAAATAAATACCAGTTGATTATTAAGAACATATTTACTGAGCCTCAAGTACTGCAGGTCACAGATGTAGGCTCCTGTTCAGTACAGTTGTTTAAGGGAATCAATTATTTACTTTACACCCTCTGTCGCTGAAGGGAAGGGGAGCAAACCTGGGGGAGCAGAGGCATCCCCGACCCTGGGAAATCTGCTCCCCAAGGCGGGGTAGCCATAAGGCACAGGGGACTGGGATGGAAAAGGTTTTCTTTCTCCCTTTCCCCTTCCACTTCTGCCGTAAGGAAAAGCCGCTTTTGCTGTGCGTATTTATTCGAGCTGTAATAAATGAGGGTCCGAGCCTTTTCCCCCAGTGATTGATGGACACGGGGATTAGTTTAAGCACAAGGGGAAGCTAAGTGGTCTGGCTCGGACCACAGCACATTCATCAAGTCGACAGGCGGAGCATGGGTCTTACTCCTGCCTTTGCTGGGAACCTTTTTTTTTTAAACAAAAAAGAACAGTTTGGATTTTATTAGCGTAAATATACATATATGAGCCAGCGCTCGTCTTTATCCGAGTTAACGGCCAACAGTCATAGGCTGGGCTCGGTTCACATCGCAAGACAGAGTGTGTAAACAGTTAATGGCAGCAATTTCTGCCCAAAATGAGCCTTCTGCCCACCTTCTCCAGGCACCCCCACAGCATCACAGCCTTCGGCACAGGAGTGAGGCCAAAACCGGCCCTCTTCACCCCAGAAAGGGGCTGCAGAGGTTGCTCCAAGAGCAGATGCAGGAATCCAGACGTGGCTCCTTTGGAGGTAGACCTGTTGTCCTAGAGGGACCCACCCGCCCAGGGCAAAGCCCACGAGAGCCCCTGGGCGACGGCAGAAAACAAAATCCAGGTTTTGTGGCTCCCAGCCATGTCCTCTTAAAAATAAATTCATGGCTCCTGTCTGCCTGGGCCATCATTTCACAAGGTTTATGCATAAACCACCTACAAGTAGACTGGAAACATAAAATTATATAGGGCAGTTAATTGAAAAACTGCCTGCGCCGCATGCAATAATTGACATTAAGTGTTGTTTGGAGCAGGAAATCGCTCGATATTAAACAGGCTTGGTGGTACCGTAACAGCGCTGAGCAGCTCCGGGGCCAACCCGGCGCCCGCAGAAACCAGGAGGAGCTGCTCCACCACGGGGGTTTGGATGGAAAAGTAAAGTTTCCATGAAGCAGGAGTCTCTATGGAGGGCGTTGATGCTACGCAGGTCCCGCGGCATGTACCAAACAGGATAACCAGGCGGGCCTGATAGCAGGGAAGAGAGTCATAACTTCAAGGGGTGGTTTAAATCAGTGCAAGGAAAGACAGTTCATGAGATTTTTATTTATCTCTTTATTTTTTAAGTAAAGAGAGTCAAAGTTTGCAGTCCTTTCTGTTTCCTGGGGGCTAACTATAGGGTTTTAACCATTCACTGATGTCGGCTGAGTTATTTCCCTTCCAATAACTATCCCATGATGGTCCCCACCGCCCCACTCACGTCGTGCTGGGGCCGTACGTGCAGATGATCCCTATCACTGCAAGTCAACTAAATAGATGAGATAAAAAACTAGGAGGTGAAAGACAGAGCAAAGGGTCTGTGGTTGCTCGGCCAAAGCCACCCAGCAGGGCAGCAGAAGCCCAGTCGAAGTCACCAGTTACCCAGTTACCTCCAGGGTATCGATGTGGTAGGAATAATCCTGTCCCCCTGCCAGACTCCATTGTGGGGGGTCACCAGGGACCCCAAATCCCCCTCCCTTGATCTGGTGAGAAGGCAGCGTTTGCTCCTGGGCTCAAGCTTTGCTTTCTCTCAGCTGGGCCTAAGAATCAAGGGTTGGAAGTCTCTGACCCAGGAGCCAGGTTTTATTGTGCTGGTCGCATCAGCCACTGCCTTATTAGCAGCATCAAGCAACCGTGATTTATAGACACTTTTCCAAAGGGAATATCGTAATATCAATATATTTATTTTGCTGCTGATGTAAAGCTGAGCTGTGCATAAGAATTTACCGAGTCTTGCCAATTTTCTATCATCTGTATCATCGATCTATAGGTTTTCCCCACAAAAATATTTAGCTCTCTCTCAGAATAGATGTTTTTACTCGCAGAACCCCTTTCAGACCCTCCAGCCCCCTGAGGACGCGGGTGCTTTCACTGCTACAGCCAGGCTCCCGCAATCCGTTGGTCAGGGGTGACAGGCTTGTTCAGGAGACGCTGCAACATGGGCAGAAAATAATTAGCTTAATACCTTCAAGCACTGGATTGAACGTGGTATCGCCCGCTTCACAATTCATACGATGACGCCTTTGCTGTCACCTTTCGAAAGGGGAAAACAAAGCGAGACCGTAGGGTCCCAGAAAAGGGCAGGGGAACCGCAGGAGCTCTGCTAATCCCATCTCTCCAGCAAGTTTTGGCTGCCTCCTCCAGCCCAGGGTGCTCTCCATCCTGCAGAGCCTTGCTGCATCCCAAAGCTCCCGGCGCATCCCAGAGCTCAGCCCGGCCCCGGTCCTCGGCGTCTCTCAGCACATCCCACGCTGGCTGTGCCCGTAGGGAGAGAAAGAGCCCATCCATGCACCAAAATCTTCCACCACAGCAGCATCCCACTGCTTTCTCCTTTTGGGGGGGCCCCGAGGACCGGCTGAGTTAAGGCAAGGAGGAAGAGCGCGCAAAGCGAGAGCCGCCGGAGCTTGCTCATTTATTTGGGCAATGATAGTTTAGCTTTAAATATTTATAGTGCTTCCTAATGCACTAGTAAGTGTGCTGTAGTATATTCTGCAAAGACGATGAGCCTCTGTGAGCTCACTGCAAATATCATTGTCTCTTCGCTGCTAAATCTTTGATGAGAATCAGGGAAGAAGGTGGATTCGCGTGTGCGTGTGTGTGTTCTGACAAGCGATCGGAGTACAGGAGGAAATATCCTACAGAGCAGACCCGCTCTTTAGGGTTTGAGAGCTTCACCTGTGATTGATGATGAGCCCGGCCAGAGCTCGCGGGGAGGAAGAGTCTGTCGTACAGCCACCAGCTCGGTTAATAAAGGCCAGGGGAGAGCACTGGGAGGCAGCCACCAGTACCCGCCTGTCACCTCGGCCGCTCGGCGCATGGACCGGGCTGGAGCTCCCGGGGAGCCGTGTCCCGCCGCCCCTGCGGCTGGCTGTGATTCACCGACACCCTCCCCGCCGAGACCCAGCGCTCTCACTTCGTTTGTGACGCAAGGCCAGGATTTATTAGGGAAAGGCCCCGATTTGCCTCCGTTTAAAGGACTTCTTGGACCGATGGGCACAAGCTGCCAGACAGACATCCTCACCCTCCCTTCAGAGCAGCTGAAAGGGGAAATTATTTAATCAGGGCCTATTTAAACTGCAGGGCGGACTTCATTTACCATTACAGCATGACATAAAAGTTTAACAGCTTTCACAAAAAAAAAAAAAAACCAACCCACCTTACGATCCACTTTTCCACCCTTTCAAGTTCTTGTAATAAATCTGCAAATAGGGAATTTATCATCTCTGAATAAACGCGTCCCTTCCCCAGCAGCCATGGGGAAGTCCCTCGCTCCGGGTGCAGCTCACTTGCGCAGCCGTGCCACTGGGGACCGACATGTCCCTGCTGCCCGGGGACACCCTGCCAGCCCCAGCCCCGCTCGGGGCACAGGGAAGCATCTTCCCCATCGCATGCGACACGTCCCGCCCGCCACAGCCCCGCTGCGTCGATGGAAAGGCTCGCCATTGATTTCCGACGCTCCTTGGATGCTCTCCAAAGCACGGGGAGCGCAGCCTAAACCTTCAGCCTGGCCTAAGTGATTGTTAATAATGAATCGATAATGATAATATAACCCTGCAGGGCAGTTTTGCTATCGGAGGCATCTTATTAATAGGAACCGAACAATTAGACCCTGACGTCCCGGGGAGAGGGAGGCTTTAAAGTGTAAAGAGCCGCTCCAGGGTGAGGCGATGCGGGACAGGGACGCCCATTCGGGAGGGAGCTGAGTCCTGGGGGGGGTCCCTGCAGCTCCCCCCCCAGCCACTCCAGCACCCTCTCTGCAAAGCAGCTATAATCCCCACAAGGAAGGGGAAAGCGCTGCCCTCATGCAACGAAAACCGGGGCTGGAGACGAGCGAGGCATTGCCCTCCACCGTTCGCAGAGAGCTGAGACGGGAAATAATCCCCAGATCATCACACAGGTGGGTGCAAAGCTCCGCAGGGATCAGAGCCGCCCCCCTAGCAAGCAGCCTTTAAGCTGGGATGCTGAAGGGTCCCCTCGCTGCCCGCGGCTGCTCGGCTCGGCTCCGAGCCCGTCCTCATCCCTCTCCCACCGCTCGGCGCCTGATGCGGCTGCATAATCAACCCAGCAAGGAACACGGGCAATTTTGCAGGGGAAATAAAAATGTATCTATAATTAATGATCCTCCAAGAACACACGGCCCCTTATTAATGTAGCGATTTGGTGAAACATAATTTATGAGACACTGAGCTTAATCATCGACAACATCCCGAGTCAGACGCCCGGGAAGGGAGGGAAAGGGGAGTTGCCTGCTGTGATTGCACATTCAAAGGACACTTGTAACATCCAGCTCTCTTGGCAGGAACAAACCCCCTCATGATACGGCTGGAGATAACCTCAGATGGGCCTGATGCAAGGGAAGGGGGAAGAAAGCGAATCCAAGCCGGCAGACAATCCATTTACAAACATCCTTTCCACAGGCACTGTGCTAATTATAAAGTCAATAGACCCAAATCTGCTCTGCCAAACTGCTCTCCTCCACCTCTGGTCCACGGAGGGAGGCAGGACCTTCCTGGGGAGGCTCCGGAGGTCCCCGCACCCCCTGGAAGTGGCTCTTCTTCTCCACCCGCTGTAGGACGAGTCAGGAGCGACGGGTTAGACCTTTTATAAAAGGTATGTGGGTGAATCTGGAGCACGAAGCGTGTGCTGTGGGGCTCGAGGCTGGGCACAGCAGCGAGAAATTCAGCAATCCCACTTAACCTGGGTTTCCGCGTGGAGATTTCCAGTAGGATAGCGCTTCCACAGGTTTCTGTGGGAAATACCTATTTCCAGGGAAAACAGAGAATCTGAAATACCGGCTCGGTTCTGGTTACCCGAGCCTGAAAACACATTCATGCAGATTTTGATTTTCAGGTTTTCAGTGAAAACCCTCAGCATATGTCGAGCAGCATATGCAATGCGGAGCGGGGGCGGGCAGCAGGCGAGAAGATATTCCCAGTCAGCACTGGAAAGGGCCCAATGCAAAACCATTCGGAAATATCAGTAGCTTTTGCAAAATCATGTTCTCATTTCCCGTTCCTTCACCAGCCCTGGCTTTGGATGCTCAGCACTTCTGAAAAGCAATCCAAGCTGTGATGCCACATGCTCTCTCCAGACTTGCCAGAGTCCCCCTTCTCCGTGTGAAAGGCAACTATCTTTTATCTGGGAGCCATTAACAATTAAACAAACGATGCTCCGTTATTTATTTTCTGTCTTGCAAAAGCTCTTAGAGACCTGAGGCATAAGCCGGGGCCCATGGCTCGGAGAAGCGGCTTTAAGGTGATGCTGCCTCTATTTAGCACATGCAGCATAGCAAGATATCTGATGGAAGCACATGTTTCTCTTGCGACAGCCCCCTCCGCGCAGCATCTCTCTGCTTGCTCTGTGGTTTGAATTAATTTTAGCAGGGATAAAAAACCCTCATGCACACATGGCAAACTGCATGCAAAGTGTTTTTTACTGGATATTTCCCAGCAAATGAACGATCATGGCAGAGCAGTAATAGCAGCTCCAGGAGGTCTCCCCCAGGTGTGCTCCTCTCGGGCGGTGTGGGCTGAGAGCCGCGCTCAGCTTCATCCCCCCCGTCACGTCCCAAGGAGCTGGGCGTGAAATCCTCGAGTAGCCTTGGATTTGTCCCAGCCTTTTGCCCGTGGATTTGAAAGCTCATTACACGGGGTAAGCGGCGAGGCCTGACAGCCTTCAGGGGAGGAGGAGAGCAGGATAATCCCACCACCACGATCCCCAAAAGCCAGCCTGGCGGCTTCATGCACACGAGGACAGCCGAACCACGAGCAGGGGGATGCTCACGCCTGCCCACCGCCCGCCTCCGCAGCGGAGCCCCCCGCTCAGCTAAAGCCCCCGCAGGCACCAGCTCAACCGCTTCTTTAAATCATGCTCCAGTCTGATAAGCATTTGAGAGCCTTTAAAATGATAATTGCACAGCACGGGATAAAGCGCAGCAGCCGCTGTGTGAATATTCATGAGCGGGGCACCAGCAATGCTGCCGCTTTCAAAGGGAGGCGGGTGGTACACCTCTGCTAGCCGCCCCAGCGGGACCTGGCCCGGCAAAGCATCGCTGCCCCTCCGGAGCACCTTGGGCAACAGTATTCCCACTTAGCCATCAATTTGTCTTTCTGATCTCCGTTAACACCCCCCCGCAAAATGCTTCGCTGGCACCTGGGCTCCCAGGAGCTAAGGAGCAAGAGGCAGGATCCCAGACAAACAGCGCTGAGGCTGGCGATGCTCCGAAACCCCGGGCAGGTCCTACCCTTTGCCAAGTGCGGGCTATAAACACCTGTATGCTCCAGCCATCGCTCTGCCAGCACCACGGAGAAAAGAGCAGCTAATTAAACCCATCCTTGCTGCTGCTGACCTGGCTGATGTTGCTCTGAGGGCCCTGACATCCGTAAAGAAAAGGGGCCACAAAATCAATTATCCCAAAGTCGGCGACGAGGGGCCTCCGGGAGCCGGTAGTCAGCGCTTGGATTTGCCAAGGGGCCATCTGCACACCACGTCTGGCCCCCGAAGGCTGAGAAACGTGCTTTCGGGATAGTTTAATTAGTGTGATTTATGTCGCCTTCAATTGATTGGGTCCCCAGAGCTTCAGGAATCTATCAGAGGGAACGGGCGGCATCGACCCCTCGCTTCAAACCCACGCCGGAATCACAGCAACTCGCGCAATGGTTAATAAGCAAATATCTTGCTCCTAAATACAGTCAGCGTGTGCCCGGGTGTGCAAAAGGTGGGCGGTGGGAGGGAGGGTGAGGGATTTTGCTACCCCAACCCTGCACGGGGCTGGCGGTCCCATCCCGGATCGCAGCGTGACCCACCAAGGCAGCCCGGGTGGATGGGTTAAGAGCTAAGCAGCCAAAAGCACTGATTTGCAGTAAAATCAACCAAGCCTATAGCAAAGCAAAGTCCTTGAGAATTAATAAAAAGGAGGATTTTGTGTCTTAGCACAAGGACATGAGCTGCCAGCCAGTCTTGCGTCCCAGTGGAGCGGGACTGGATGGCACTGGGACACCAGGAGCACAGTCCCATTTGCTATGGGAAAAGCATCCTGCGGGCCCTGTTCAGCCTTCACCAGGCTCCAGCTCCACTCCAGAGCACCAAGCTCTTTGTTGTTGTTGTTAATGGTGGTTTGGTTGAGGTTCTCTTCTCTCTTGATCCTAATAAAAATTAAGTGAAAGCAAAATGAAAGCAAAAAGCTTTGCAGGGTGAGGACAGAGCAAGGCAATTAGTTTGTGCTCTTGAAAATTATTCACTAATTGTGCAAGGAGTTGTGTACAAAAAGGGAACTAATAAAAGAGATTTAATTTGATTCTGGGAAGGGAAGGAGAGCGGAACGAGCAGCAGAACGCAGCTGAGTGCTAATGGGCTTTGCTGGTGCTCGGCTCGTCCCCCAGCAGGTACCGCCTGGCAAATGTGGGATTGAATCGGCTGACTTTGGGGCTCTGAGCAAATTACCTGCGACTGTACAACTGCCTGCTCCCCGAGGACCCTGCCCGCTGCCCGCTGCCCCTCCTGGGCTGTGGGAGAGCCTTTGGGGCAGCCTGGAGCTGACCCCCGGCACGTAGCAAGGATGCCATCTCCTTCCAGGGATCACTGGCAACCCCCTAATTTTGCAGATGGGGAAATCGAGGCATGCAGACATGGACGCAGAGTTACACCCAGGACTGCCTTGCCCTGTGCCTGCTGGGCTGGTTAGGGTAGGGGTGAGAGATGGATGTGCAAACACCTGAACCCCCAAACCTGCCTCAGGCAGCTGGGGGTGGCTTTTCATCCCAGATTCGTATATTCTAAGAACTTCCTCCCCACCGAGCAAGAGGTTGAGAAGCAGGGACCAAAGCCTACCCAGAAACATCCCCGGGATGCTCCGGGAGCACGGCAGGTATCGCTGGCATGTGGATGCCTGTGCCGGAGGTCTCGCCCATGGCACCGGCTACTTCTGCAGGGTTTCTTTGGCTTTGCATGGAGGAGGGAAAGCAACAACTTCTGTAAGGAGGAAAGTGCCTGAGGGGAATCCAAAGGCCCCTTTGGCAATGAGCTGTGAGGCAGAGCCTCAACATAATAAAATATCTGTGATTTTTCTGGAAAACGCTCCAAGAGTGAGCTCAGTGCTCTCGGGAGGAGGGTTCCTATGAGCGCAGGGCGACAGGCTTTTGGGTGGCCATGGGGAAAATCAGCGCCAAAATTTCCCTCGACTTCCTCAGGGCTGGGGCTGTGATTTGTCCCCAGTGTCCCCCCACGCATCCTTGAACCGCTTAGGTCCCGTAAAATCCCAGCCCGAAGCCGATATCTCCGGAATCAGCTCTTTAGGCAGCAAATAAACTGGCTGCTCTATCTAAGAGCGCATCTGTATCGCTCCTCAGTTTTTAGCAATCCCCTCCAAAGCCTTGGCAGAACCGCTAAGGATTTTGCAGCAGAAATACTGGATCAGCCCGCACCACGGGAAAAAACCAAGGCGGCAAGGCAGCGCTGGAGTCTCAGCGGCTGCGTGCGTACCGTGCACGCTTCCATGTGCTGCTAACCGCCTGCCATCGCACCCTTCACTCGTCTGGCTCCTCCGTCCTCAGCTCCCCCCTCTCCGGCACCTCGGCAGCCAGGAAAACGCCCCCGGCCGCGGGCTGGTGCTCGCTCTCGGCACCTAACACGGTTGCGGCTGGCGCAGCCGGCCACAGCTCGCCAGCTGCACCGGCAAACCCTCGCGGGCAGGCAGCACCACAACAGCCCTTGTGCTGGCAGATGCTTCTCCCAGTCAGCTATAATCGCCCACTGGGAAAAGCTGAACCTCCGCCTGGGAGCCTTTCCCAGATCCACGCACGCACGATCCAGACACGCCAATTAATTTACTGTGCTCTGATACATTAAACGCATACATTTTACGGATGGGTTCTGGGGTGTTGTTGTTATAAACCAGGGCACCAAGACAAGAGCGGGCGCTCGGCGTCGCTGCCTCTGTAGGCATTGCGCGCTCTGGTGCACACATCTTTATTTCCAGCGCTCCTTCACCCCAAAATCCTGTCCTAGCTGGCATGGGGCTAAGCGTAAACCCTGCAAGAGACCCTCCCTGGGTGTCTTTTTTGTTTTTCCAGCCTCTTTCTCAAATATTTAGAGAAGCATTTTCAGACAGCCTCACTAGACCACGGACGTAGTGCTTGCTGCAGTGGGGGCTTTAAAATTACCCCCGCTCCGGGTGACACAGAGCAGCACCCAAGAGGATGCTCTAGTGCCTGAAACACAAGTGCCTGCGCACTGGGAAAGAGCCTGGATGGAATGGAAACGTCTGGTGAGAAACACAGAGAATCAAAAGAAAGAGTAGAGATCAATAAAAATGTTTCATTTCAGTTATTTCTGATGGATCGGAGTGTGTGGGAAGGGCTGCGTGATGGATGGGTATATCTGGAAGGCAGCTTGATGGATAGGATTCCCTAAATCAAGTGCATTTCGGGCGATTATTTCTTTTTATGACAGTTTTGTTTCTCCTTCTTGCGCGTCCATCGCAGCCAGGGCACGGCGACAGGAACGCTCAGGACAGGGATGCCACACGCACACGTGGAAACAGGCACCCAGGAGCAGCCGCGCTCTGTTTTATTGCTTTTCCTTGAAGGCTAATTTTGGGATTCTATTAATCGTGATCTTTTTGGTAGGGGTAAACCGCAGCTGATGGGAGGGTAGCTCTTGTGCTATTCCTGTCTTCACCCTGGAGCCCTCGGGGAGATTTAGCACCCCCTCTGCGGTGGCCGACCTCTGGACCGTTCGGTAACTCCAAATCTAATCACCTGGTGACCTCCAGGGACACACAAAAAATGCTTCTGTATCTAGACAGCAGTGACATTAATCTCCGTGGTGGTTAATTACATGCTTGTTGGACTTGTTTCGTGCAATAATGCCTTGCACGTTACGCTGCTTTTGAAGCGCAGCCACCAGGAATCCACGTTATGAACAAAATTGCTCCTGTTCAGGTGAAAGCGTTCCTAAAATCTTTAAGCTACTCCCTGTCTGCGCCTGTGCTTCATCTGGCGGGTCTGGGGGGAGCAGCGGGGCACGCCGGGGTGCTCGCAGGATGACAGGTGCCGGTAAGAAAAGGTGCGCGACGCTGTGGCACCGCTCCTCTTCCCTGCCCCGCAGAGCGGCTGCGGGGGACCCGGGCATCACCTCGGGGCTCTTTTGGGGTGGGCTCAGACCCTTCCCCAAGGTGTTTCTTGGGGCTGTGAGTGGGGCAGTGTGGCTTGGGTGCACGCCTCCGGTCCTCAGCCTCCCGCGGGCTCGGCAGGGAGCGTATGACCGGGGTCTTTCACCCATTTTACAGCAAGAAAACTGCTTCGGGGCGTAAGCGGGGACGGAGCCGTGGGGTTGGGTCAGTGTCCATCCAAGGCCGAGGCAGCCCAACCCACCCCCAGTTCCTGCAGCCCCTGCGCACAGATTCAGTCACGTTTGCCCCTGTTATTTTTCTTCTGTATCTCTTTTTGACAGGACCGATGACATTTAAGTTTTCTGAAAGCTTCAATAAAAAGCACTTTAGCCACTATCACCTCAATCTCATTTCCAGTCAAATCCTACCACCTTCCCCATCCTGGATTAAAATAAAGGCGCGGGTTGCCTGACAGCCCATCACAGGCACAGCCCTGCCCGATGCATAGCTTGCTTTGGGAACTCAAGGGCAAAGAATTTGCTAAATGGCTTGAAAATAACACGAAGAGTGGCGGAAAAGCCGATGGCAGCTGGGGACTGTGTCCCAGGCACGGCGTAAAGGGTGGCTGGTTTGTGACCGGTCGTGCGGGTACCGGCATCAGACGGGGCACGAGTGCTGCGGATGCGGAGCTCAGGTGTGCCCCTCCATCCTCTGTTATTACCCTGGATTCTAACGTTTTGACATTACCAAAACGAAATAGTTTTCCTTCGGTGTCACGATTGTTTTGACAGTATTGAAACAAAACGATCCAACATTACGGAAACTCTTCAGCAGTTTCTTGATCAGATTGTGCTTATTAAAAAATATAAAAATCATCGTCATAGGAAAGTTTCCAGATTCCAGCTGTTTGGTCTGTTTCAGAAGGGAAAAGCTGACTGCAAAACGGCAGTTCCCAGTGCTGCCAGACCACGGGGTGCTGCCAGCCCCTCTTGCCAGGGCTGGAGGACAAAAAGGGTGAGATGCACCCGGGGTGGATGCACTGTCCTGCGTCAGAGCTATGCAAAGAAGATGGAAAAACAATAAAAAGACTAAAAATCTCCTGCATTTTGTGCTTTTCCATTTCCAGCTGCCCCCTGTGTTGGTGCCGGTGCCGTTACCAGTCAGGCTCTGCCGTCCCGGGGGTTGGGCAGTGATGCTCCTATTCCCAGCGAGCGGGGTTTTAAAACCTGATCTCCTCTGGGCACGTTCCAGGGAGTCAGAAAGGGAGTTTTCCCTGCAAGCTGAGATGTCCCTGCTACATTTCCACCTGAACATCACGGCTGATCTGAGCAGTGTCTGGCTTTGCAGCGGTGCAAAGCTCCAGCTCTGCCTGCTCCCAGCAAGCTGGAAACCTCCCCAGTGCTGAGACTCCGGCCACGGTGGCTCTGGGACCTGCGGGGAAGGCAGCTGATGCCTGCAGGCACTTCATCCCGCTTCCAGCCAGACTCTCCTGCGTCCCCTTTGCACCTGGCAAGCTCATGCCCTTCCCCAGAGCAGGAGGACGAGGTCACTTGGGCTTTTTTCCTTGTACCAACATTTCTGCTCCACTTTTTAGGACAATCTTTCATCTCCAGATTCAGTGTCTGACCTTAAACTTGGGTTTTTGCACCGCTTTGAAGACAAAGTGCGTTTAACAGCCACAAAACACGCAGTTGGAACCAAGCAAAAAAGAAATTGCCAAGTGGCTTCTGCAAACTTTCCATAGGGGGGGGAAAAAATGCTTAGGAAAAGCTGCCTGGAGCGAGCGGGGCTGAGCACGGGGTGGGCAGAGGGGCCAGCCCGCGGGGGAGCATCCAGCAGGGCCGGTCCTCCTCATCCTCACGCCGTCATTTCCCCGTGCAGCAGCAGCGCTAAGTGGATGTCAAACGCCAGCAGAGCCAGAATAGTGGCACTTTATATTCACTTTGCATGGGTATAAATGACTGCAGAGCAATGGAAAACGAGGCCCCTGAGCCCTCGGGGCCATGCTCGCACGCCTGTGTTTGCTATCCAAAGCACAATAAACCACAACATGGGATTAATCTCGACTCTGCATTATTCAGGTTCCTTGCTCAGGAAAGTCCTACTGGGCTGAGGCTCAGTGCATCTCATTTTTGTGCTTTGCCACTCACCATAGTATCAAAGGTCTTTATTTAATGGTTGCTCCAATTTTATGCAGACAAATTGCCTTTGAACTCAAGGACTGTAAGGGAGGCTGCGGGTATCGCTAGGCTGGAAGTTTCGAGTCCTCAGGCGTATAACTAATCACAAAATCCCAAAATCCTCTCTTTGCCATGACTTGGTAAAGCCTCCAAAAGCTCCCGCTTCTTTGTGCTTTCCTTTCCACAGCTCTTTCCTGAGGGTGATGGAGACAACACTAAATATTTAGCGCATCTCCAAGTGCTCGGCGAGGGGCTGCTTGCCTTGTCCGTGCCCACCCCGGCTCGTGCACGCCCACAGCTCCCCGCAGGGGTCAATCCCCACGGTCGGATAAATGCAAGAGCATCCCAAAAATGGTCGGATGCTCTTGCATTACTTGTTGAAGGCTGGACCACGACATGGCGTAGGGCAGGGCACGAACGCACCACGCTCCCTTTCCAGCCCCGCTTTCCGCTGAAGCATCGCTCGTGCCAGCGATGTAGAGGGAACGGAGGTGAGACTCCTCTCCCCTTCTGAGCTGACCCACCAAGCTCCAACCCCATGGGCAGCCCATCAGGGTTATAATGGCAACACTGGAGCTTCCCTGCCTGCCTTTTCCTTGCCAAGACTTAACCCTCGCCGTCTCCCGGGGAGGAGAGGACTGCAGGGGGTTCCAGCATTATTTCAGCAGATGAGTTTAGTCAGGGTTTTCTTTGCTTCCCTCCCGGCCGGGGGAGAGACGCCCGGACGCGCATACCGCACACCCGGCACCGCTGCTCTGCGCTGGGGACGAGCCCCGCCGGGGTCCTGGGGAACCGAACCAGGTCAGCCCGGCACCGCGGGCACCCCGGTTCTCCTCCCCGGCTCCTGCCGCGGCGTGCGGGCGCCGGGGAAGGGCAGGTAGGGCAGGAGGAGGATCCCCACATCCCTGCCCCATCGCAGCCCCGGCCCTGCGAGCATTCACCATCCCCAAACCCACACCAAGCCCTCCTCCCCAAAATACACCGCAGCGCCTAGGCGAGAGCAACCTTTGGGTCAAGTTTTTTGGGGAGGACATTATTTAAAGCTATCGAACTAATTACATATGGATGTGCTTCCCCCCACTCTGCTGCTGCCGCATCTCTTTAACTGCCCTTCTACTTTGCCCCCTTTCCCCTCTCCTCTCGCTGGAGCGGGAAGGGGAGATAAGGGGGAATTGGTATGCTTCGCAGAGGCTTCGGGACATCGGGGATTTAGTTTAATCCAGTCCATTAATCAATTTCGCTGTTGAAATTGAATTAACTGTCTTTCATCAGCATCACATCCTGGGACTTGAAAACAGTAAGAGGCACGGAGGAATGCAGATGAGGCGGCAGCCCTGCCTGCCCCCGCAGCCCTGCCTGCCCCCGCGCAGGCAGCGCTTCGCTGCCCGCCCGGCCCCTGCGAGGCACGAGGCTCTCGTCAGCCCCTGATTAGGGAACGAAGGAGGCAAGGTGTCATCCCGCAGCCCGAGCAGGGCTCCTCTCCCTTCCTCGACTGAGCAAATTCGCCATCAAACCTCACTCCTTTATACTCTTCTTATTGGGGCAGGGTGGGGAATATTTGCTTGAAATGCAATTTAAAATGAAAGCAAATCAGATCTGGCTCCCTGAATCAAACGCAAAATGCTTATCACTCTGCTCTCCCTGCCACTGGGATCTCTAATGCTATGCAAATATGACAGCACTGAAAGAAACCGGTCCTCGTGTTTCTGCCTGGAAATCCCCCTTCTCCCACCACTCCTCACAGGGTAACTGAAGATAACTGGGGACGACGACGACTGTCAAGGACTCAGCAATTCATGTGTGGTCCTGTACGGTTTTCTTCCCTCTTCTGTGGGTCACCAACGCCTCATCCTCACGTTGGATCCCATCCAAAGCCTGCCTGGAGACTCCTCCACTACCCTCTCTGCTCAGCTGCTTCCATAGCTTGATCACCATGCACCCAGATCAATAGCAGCTCCTCCGTTCACATCAATAGATATTGGAGCAGAGAGTAAATCTGGGCTCTGGATAATGGCTTATTTTAATTAGTCTTTGGCCTTCCAGTCATTAGTTCTCAACAGCTTAACTCGGAGCGAAGTGCAATAAAGACCCTACTAGTGCATTCTAGTTTCCAGCCCTGGCCTAAGAAGCAAGAAATAGGAGTAGAATTTGCAAAAGAGTAAAGTTTCTGCATTATTTAAAAATTCGCTGATGAATAATTTAGTCAAATGAGTCTGTGAACGTTAGACAATATTGCATTACAAAATAAATCAGTTACAATATATGGAAAAAAAAAAACCCTCCTTGGCTCATTGAAAAACACTGCAAAGGCAAAGAATATTCCCTTTATTAAAAAAAAAGGAAGAGTTTTAAATAAGAATCTCTTACAATAACCAGGGCGCTACCGCTAGCATCTCCTTCCCAGAGCCGGGAAAGGGAGGAAGCATCCTTCCTCTCCCCCAGCAACTGCAGCAGCTTCTCTCCATTAACATTCCTCTCCTGTTTTGGCAAGGTTAACTTTGAACCTGCCAGGTACCCCGGCTTACGGAACAGACGAGTTAGTTGTCTGTAAATACACATAAATTAGCATCTATTCAATCCACGCCGCCTCGTCGCAACGAGCCCAGCCCGACTGCTGCAGGCAGCCTCACCGCGCCTCCGCTCCGGCACCAAACCACTCGGCATCTCTCCCGGCACGGTTTCTGGTTATTTAGAGGTCACCCATGGATTTGGGCTGGTTTCCACGCCCAGACCTCCCCAGAGCATCCGCAAAGCCTTTGGCGCTGGGAGAAGGGCCCTCGGCGCCGCGGTCCCGTTGTGCTCCTCGCCTTAGGTCGGGATGCTGGGACAGCGCTGGGAAATCAGCTCCCTGCTAATACAAAAGTCCCTTGAAACCAACAGCCACAAGGAAACTATATATATATATATTTAGATGTCTCGTCCCATAAATGCAGGAGCAGACTGGCAGCCGAGCAGCCCTTAGGTACAAAAGGAATTTCAATTTCTGCCTGCCTGCGCAGAAGTTGGGCTTGGGTTAGTTATCGCTTTATTTGGGGCTGGAAGGGTTTAGGGGGAGAGAGGATTAAGGCTCCTCGGGAGAGCACCAGGCTGGGGCACCTGGGTGCTTAATTGAATTGAAAATGAGTTAAAATGTTAAGCCTATTCCTGCCGGCAGTAATTGCTTGTCGGCTTGACGGAGGAGACCTCTGTATGTCCTTAACTCTGGTAGCACGTGAGGGCAGCGGGAGAGACCGAGGGCAGGGGGAGCTGGGGGTACATGGGGATGCTGTGCTCTCCTGCCAGGCTCCCCACGACGCCCGCCTGCGTCAGGGCACCGAGCCCGGGGGTCCCGGCATGGCTCCAGCCAGCCTGGCTGCTGCAGAAGGGTTTGACAGGGGGCTTTGTTCTGGACCTTTTCATTTAAAGATAAAGAAGCAGGAAAAATGCTTTATTTCCAGCCTTTACTCCCTCCAATCGAGGCTATTTTTCATCCCATCTTCTTCCCGCTCTCCACTATTCATGGCTCATAAAAACCTCCTTCTGTTGATCCTCCTCTTCCATTCTGGCCTCTCTCCTCTCTCTGCCCCAGGCTCCTTCGCTATTTATTCTCAAGCACAGCAGCCCTGCCGACAGCGGGGCGCTCGCGGCTGCTCGGAGCCTGCTTTTCCCGCGGGTCTCGAGGCGCAGGGGCTGGGAGGAGCACAAGGCTCCTGATAAAAGCCTCCCTGCGCCCTCCATCCGCATGTCACTGTCCAGAAATCGGCAGAATTTCTCCCAGGATAAACTGGGGGAGCGTCCTCAGCAGGCTGGGACATCAGATGGAAAGCTTATATGTTTTATCCCAATATCCAAAAGCCAGGTTTTAAAATTATTTTCTTTAGTGCTACGTACTCTCTGCCTTTTGAACTTTCCAACTATATTTCTTTACAAGCATCAAATAGAAAGAAATCTGAGATGCCTCTACCTTCACACGAGCCAGAAGCCGAGCCTTTGAGAAACCTCAAACTCTTTGCAAGCACATGGGATGGCTCTCTGCAATCTCATGCTGCAAATCTCAAAAATCGGGATATTTGGAGCTCCCGCGGCTCCACACCCGTTGCACCAGGTTGCAACGGTGCCAGGAAAGGGGGGTGGGGGGTCCACGTGGGGAAAAGGCATCTCCCACCCGCACAAGCCTCGGGAGCGCAGGGTAAAGCACTGACATTGCTGTGTCTGCAAACTTATCACCGAGAGGAGCTGACGGAGAAGAGGGTCCAGGCAGTTTAATTAAAGATAGGATTGTTCAAGTGCTTATCGCAAGGGCAGCGAGAGGCAGGCTCTGCCGGGACCCGAGGTTAACCTGAGCGATTTAAAGCTTTCGGCGTGAAACCCTTGACAAGCGAAACAAGGATAGCGGGGTGATAAACTGCCAGGAGAGCACCGCCAAAGGGGATGCAACGCGAGGACCGTCAGCTGGGGAAGGGGCAGCCGAGGAAACAGCCGGGGAGATGGGATATAGCTTTTAGCATCATATATTCCAGTCCAAAGGATAACTGATCCCGAAGCGGGAGGACAGCAGGGCTAAAGCTCAGCATCCCTGCGCTGCCGAAGGCTTCTCCCATGCCACAGGCTCCTTGCTTTTCCTTTGCACTTCAGCCTTATGTTTGTAAAATTGGGCTCAGAGGTCCTGGCTTTTTTCACAGGCTAAATGTCCCCGGGATGGGGACAACCCGCCGCCCTTCGCCATGGGAAGGTGCTCGGTGCCTGCGCAGGCTCCCGGGGCGAACAGCCGTCAGGATTTCCCATGCAAACGCAGGCACGTGGCCTCGCTCAGAGCCAGAGCAAGCAGCAACGCATTCCGATGCCTGAGAAAAAGAGGGGAGAAAAGAGGAAGAAAAAGCCAGAAGACAGCCAGAGCTACTTAATGCTGGGGTCGTATGGAGAAACAGGATCCATCATCCCAGACCACACACCGGCTTTGGGAAAAAACACACCCCGCAGCCCGGGTACAACCGCAAAGAGCCCCAGGCCTGCGGCCGAGCACCTCCCCATGCCGGGGGGGTACAGGCAGCGCTGCCTGCCCCCGCTGCCTGCCGAGGGGAGGATTTCCTAGCGGGCTGCCAGCGATTTCTCAGCCCACACTTGATGAAAGGTTCACCACTGCAAAAAAACAAATAAAATCGGAAGATTTCTTCCTTGCCCTCCCTGCTCCCACATCCCTCGCCAGCACTGACAGCCCGTGCTGCCAAAAGTCGATCAAAAGCCCAAGCGCTCGGGGGCCGCAGCCACCCCCACGTGCCCTGGGATGTTCCCCGACCTGGGAATATTTTCCCAAGCTGGGGAACGCTGAGGCTTGCGCGTTCGCCATTGCCGGGGGAATGGGAGGGCAGAGCAGGAGCCGCTTTTGCATGACTTGGGGGCTTTGCTGTCCCTTTGCAATCCCGAGCTCCACTCCCAACCCTTTCTTTTCCCTAGAAATATGACAAAAAGGAGGAATATTTCATTTTAAAACAGGTGGGATGGGGATATTCCTGCTTAGGTCCATCTATCACAACCAGGCGAGTGTGTTGTGTACACAAAGCCTTTGGGGAGAATGAAATGTATGTTGTGGAGCGACTCGGGCAGATGAATAGGGCCGAGCCAGCTCTGCCCTGTACCCACGGTGATGGGCAGCTGGAGCGGGACCTCTCCCACTGGGCAAAGCGTACCCGGAGAGCACCCAGCTTCGCTTCTGCCCCAGGGCAAGGGCCCAGCACCCACAAAGCTGAAATCAGGGGAGACTATCACTGTGGGAAGGAGGGGGCCATATGGCTATTTTTCATGATGGAGCGATATAAAGCTCAGAGATCATATTATCTTTTAAAATTGCCTCCTGCTGGCTGGCTGTGTCCTGATAAAGCACAAAGATGTATTACCAACCACCAACGTGTGTACAGGAGGAGGGAGAGGGAGGCTGCTACAGGTTCAAAAGTCTCAGGTCTCCTGGTTTTGCCAGTTTGCGCAGCTGTCTGGGAGACGAGCAGCACTGGGGAGAGATTAGGTGCCAATGGACCTCCTGAGATCCATCAAATCCCACGGCGGAGATGGAAATTTGGAACCAGACCAGCTAAAGCACCAGCATCCACCTGGGATGCTCAAAGGACTTTCCACAAACTTCGCTCCGGCCTTTCTGACATTTCTGGGGGATTTTCATAAAAGCCAAATCACCAAAAAAAAAAACACCACACCAGGCTTGGCGGTCTGTCCTGCACGGGGCTGAGCCACAGGGTCACAGCCGAAGGCTGCAGAAAGGATGTTCAAAACCACACACCGAGCTGGGCCCAAGGGTGCTCGCACTGACATCCCGGGGACAAAAGCAGACGTAGTTCTCCCTTTCTGCTCCAGCAGCAGCATCTCTGCAAGGGACACGGCTCGGGAGGGCTCTGGGCACGACCGAGCACCTTAACCAAATTTCTTGGGCTTTCTGGAGCTGTGGGAGAAATAGGCTTCTCTTGCGTTAATTAAATCGTAAGAGGAAATGATAGTGTGGATAAAAGCAGCAAGTGCGGAGCGGCTGGGAGCTGGCGAGAGCCTGGGCTAATGAAGGCTGATTTTACGTTAGCATGACTGCCTTTGGTTAGCAGACAGAAATATGCTGAAGCAGAGGCTTTTGTCAAACTCGGGCCAAAACACATCTGTGAATAATTGAACAATATTCATGTCGGAGGAGTCAGCAATTTATCACTGGCTTCCTCCACAGTCTGGGAGCTTTCGGAGAGCGAGAGGAGACAAAGCCAGCTCCGGCTGGTACGTCAGCACCCGGATAACGAGATGTGGGAAGGCGATGCTGGGACCTCGAGGGCTCGTGCGTGAACAGATCCCTGTCACGTCTGCTGGGCGATGGCGAGGACCCGCGAGCGGATGGGAGAGAAAGCCAAGAGGAGGAGGAGGAGGAGGGTGAAGGGGAAAAGGTGATAGTTGTAATAGCAGCTTTTGAATCCTGCATCATTTTTCTCCCCTCAAAAGGTCAGAGACAGCTGGCCCTATTAACAAGGACCTTTGGTGGAGAAAATTGCCTTGTGAGAGGGTGATTTCCAGGAGTGACACTCGATTGATTGCACTGGCTGCCCACTAGTGTCATTTAGAGACCGTCAGGCTGCCGGCCCAGTGCTTTATCGCGTGCCAGCCCGCTCCCGGCGCGCCACGACCCCCGGCACTGCCTGGCTTCGCGAGTTGCTGGGGGATAATGCAAAAAATACCAGGAAAATTGCTGGAAAAAAGAAAGGGACGGGGCATGGAACAGAGCAGAGCTTTAATCTGATGAGCTAAAACCAGATTTGCCTTCCCTGCATTGCGGTCTGTGGGATTTTGTGCCAGCACAACTGTACCTGGGTGTGGAGAGCAGCCTCAACCCTCCCACGCTGCTTCTGGCCCTGGGAGACCCTCCGTGCCCCAGCCTTGGTCCTCGTGCTGAGATTTGTGCATCGGCCCCAAGCTCAAGGGCAGCATGGCGATGCTTAGCTTTCAAAACCGCACCAGCCTGCCCGCACAGACACCTTGGCAAGCCTGAAGGTCGAGCAAGCCAGGAAACCAAAGTTACTGCTGCAAAGAAAGCGAAGGGAGGGGATGTAAAGGTTTTGCAACATCTTACAAAAAGCCCTGGAAGAGGCAAAACGTTGCTTCTTTGAAAGACTCCCCGCTCTCATTTCCAAAACAGTTCTCGACCTACAAAACATCATCAGTGAAACTCTTTGATTGTTTCTTGCTGGTGTGTTTTCAGCTGAAAAAAACACTACCATGGCTTTTGCACTCGAGCCTGAACCTCCAGCCGCGGCGCTGCTCCTCGGCAAAGCCCCACTGTAATTTACTGTAACCGGCTCCCCTCCGGCCCCGTGCACCGTTTCCCACCACTTTTAGCAGCCCGGCAGAGCATGCATCTCACCGAGCCCCGGCTCCGGAACGCGTTTGTAAATCTGCAGTAATAATAGGGTGAACGATAGTAAATCTTTGCTCCGACGCTCGAGGCTGACATTTCTCCTGCAAACTCAAAGTGGTTTTTCCCCTGAACAACTCTGTTTATAAAGACACCCTGCCCTCCCCGTCCTCCTGTTCGCCGTAGTTGAGGCTACACGACGGCTCGACAAAGCCGAGAGAAACGGATGGCGACTTAGCAAAGAGCAGCAGCGAAGGGGGGACGGCGTGGGGTTAAATTGCCCGGGGGAGCCGACGGGTGCAGCAGTTTACATCACGGAGCGGCGGCGACGGTGGGAATCCCACCAGCACCAGTGGTTAGATGTCCCTACCTTGCAGAGGTTGATACACTAGAGGAAATTTATTTTCTAAGCTTGAATCTAGCCGAGCACATCATTAGGGCTGTCATCTCTAAATGGGACCCTTCTCACAAACTTTTTCCCCTATGTTTTCCCGAAGTTTTTTCCATTAGGACTCACACTAAAGCAACCTCCTCCCCTCAGGCTGCACCCCACCAACAGCTCCCGGGGTGCTCCCTGCCTGCAGTGATTTTGGGCGGTGGCTGAGCTGGTGGAAGAGGTACAGGAGTCCAGGTCTTGGGGCGAGAGCAGAAAGAAAGGCCAGCGGGGAGCTCGCACCCTCTCTGCAAGCAGGGCTCGCTGCGCTCTGCTTCCTCGCACCCGCAGGGAGACGGCCGCCAGCCTTCCAGCGCGCGAGGATGCGTGCATCCCTGGAGAGGGGATGAACCAGCCTCTGTCACCCCGCTGCCAGGACCCCAGCAAAGCTAGGGCCTGCAGGCAGCAGCCCTGCCCACGGGGAGCCGCGCGTTTGGCTGGAGAAGGTGCGGAGCCAGGCGGATGAGCAAAACACAAGCAAGCACGCTCCAGGAAAGCATCTGCCTCCAGGCTCGCTGCCCATTTTTCAGGCTTATTTGCAAGCTGTGGCTCAGCAAAGTACGGCTATTATGTGCTCAGCTACCCAAAAAGCAGGGACGTGGAGGGGATGGCAGATTGAACGATGGCTTGGCCAGAGCCGCGGCGGGTGCGGGGGGTGGCTGTGGGGACCCCAGGCTGGGAGCAGCCGGTGGCAACCCCAGGAGCTGCTCCTTGGGGCTGGAACTGCCGAGTAAACATCCCTTCTCCTGCCACGAGTGGTACCCGAGGGGAGCAGGCCGGCTCCCCCGACAGCCAGCAAACGCGTCCAAGGATTAGCCAGCGATTAGGAAGTGCTTTGAAACACAAAGTACAACAGAACTAATAATTATTTAATAAGCAAGAAATAATGAAAAGCCACCAACACGAAGCAGCCAGGACCGGCACATCCAGATTTTTAGCAAAGGGCTTGGATGGGCTTGTGGGGGCTGCGCTGCTGCCCCCTCCATTCCATCCTCCCCTCATTGCCTGGTCCCTTTGGGCTCCACAGCCCAGACCCTGCCACCGATCAATACTCTGTTAAACAGGGAAGAGTCCCAAAGGAGGAAGGCTGGCGATGCCCATGGGCCCTGCTGGGAGATGGGGAGCGAAGAGGAGAGCCCCTGGGGCGCAGCGCGGGGGGGATGCCAGGGCTTGCAGGAACTTTCAGCATTAATGGCGATACCGATGCCAGCAAACAGCATCCTCAATATTTTGAGGCACACGCAGGACACAGCCGTTGCTGCTCCCCGGGGTCCCAGCAGAGCCGGGGGACCCCCTGAGCCACCCACCCCAGCTCCGGCTGTAACGGTGCAGGTGTCGGGAATTGCAGCCCCCTCCCCAGCTCCCCACGGCGTCAGGGAGAGTGATGAAAAGCAGGAGGGGAGCGACGCACATGGGGCTCTGTCCGCTCCTATAAACCGCTCCCACGTGGGGAGCCTGGGAAAGCCTCTGCAGGATCTCTGAAGACTTGGGGAGATGCTGAGCTGCCTAATTTGGATGAATCTCTCGCCGAATCCCGCGGCTGCTGGAAGAGGCCCCGTGGGAGGGGTGCAGCCGCGCTGGAGCTTTGCACCTTGCTTACAAGTTGCTCAGGCTCAGAGCCAAAAAACCACCCTGCTGAGGCTTCCCGCGCTGGTTCTCCGATTCCTTTCTGGACCAGGAATTGCATGGCCCAGGAGGAGTTTATTATCCAGCCCACAGGAGATCGCAGTTCTTCCCGTGTGCACGTTTGCAGAGCGGGCTGCAGCTGATGCCCGTCGCACTTAGCTGCGGCGCAGCGTGCCCCCCGCTCCCCTGCGGCGGTGAGGAGGCTGAAGGGCTGTGCAAGGTGATGAAGGTCTGGCCCTCGCTGGAAAATGGAGAGGCTAGAGCTGCCACCTTCTTTTTGTGGGAAAAAAAATCATCTCCGGCACATGGAAGTAATCAGGGTAAACATAAAATTAACATGTTTCAGCCAGATTTGACATGCTCCCCCACCTCCAGACAGATGCTTTCCCATCCCCAGCATCCAGCCTTGGCTGGGAGCTGCCATATGGATTAGATTCTTTTCCTGGAACTTGTTCTATAACACATGCATAAAATGAGTTATTTTCACTTGGGCCCAAAAGCTGCCATTGCTCCCCATTTCCCTTTGACCCATCCTGTTTCACCAGCTTATTTATGGGCATAATTACACCCCGCTATTGATTTTCTGACAGCTGTCCTGATGCTAACTGTTTTATAGAATCAAGCTCATTTCTACAGCAAAGGTTTCCACGGGCCTTGGCAGCCTGAGGAAGGTGGCTGACGCAAGGAGTAATTGCATTTTCTGCTGGCATTAAGATACCTGCTCCTGGAGCCAGGGCAGCACCGGGGAGGCGGCAGGATTCGGCCAGCCAGGGGCTGGCAGCGGGGACCGCGTCCATCGCCTCCTCCGAGCAGCGAGCAAGCAAAGGGGAAGATTGCAGGAGGTGGATGGAAGCCTGCTGAGATGCCGGTGACGCAAGAAATTCACTGCAAAACAGCTTGCACATGAGTTTAAAGGAGATGTTGCGCGCTTCCTCAGCGCGGCACGTCGGCGGGGTGGGTTTTCCACGGAGAAGCCTTACCCGGAGCATCGGGCGGGTTTGATCGCTCAGACTTTCCCCTTCTGAAGGGCACCAGTAGAAAATATCAGGGACTCATGGGGAATTTTGACACACATGTTTCCATCCTGGACAAGTGAAAGCAATGGCAACTTTAATGGAATACAGAGCCGAGGGGAAAAAAATTAAATCAATTCAGTATTGAAAGGCTTTTTTTTTTTTTTTCCAGAGTTAGGATTCAAGTGAAAACACATTTAAATAGCAACATTTCCAAGTGATGCGTAAAACCACAATGAATTCCTCTGCGTAGGAGGGGGAAAAAAACCCCAAACAAACCAAAACCAACTTTCTCCGATCGGAGGTGGAGGCTCAGGCCCAATGGTGGAGCTGTGAACTCAGCAGGAAAGCCGGAGCGCCCAGGCAGGAGGCCAGATGCCAGGGTGATGGACGGGCAAGGAGCGGGGGAAGCATTTCCACGAGCAGGCAGCTCTGCCTTTCTGCAGGCTGCTGGGCTCTCACGGCTCTCCTGGGACATCCAGCGACTGTCGGTTGTGTCAAGAAGCTGCTGCTACGTTCTCCCCAGGCAGGGATGGTGTCTGAACCGCCCTGCCTGCAGCGCTGTCTGCTCGGCTCTTTGGGGAGAGCCGGAGCAGCGGTGGCAGGTTTAGAAACCTTAAATAAAATCAGCACGGCGGCTCAAATCAGACGAAGTCGCAGACGGCGCACGCCGGCACACGGTGGGAAATTAAAATTGATGCTCAGGTCCAAGCTCCGCAGAGCTGCCCTGACCCACTTGCGGGAGGAAAACTTCACGCAAAAGGCCTGCCTCATGCTCGTTGCTCACTTAACCCCTGCGAGCCCGGCTCGCTCACGCCATCCCAGCCCCTCTGCTTTACGGGTGCTGAGACACCCCAAAGGCAGGCAGATGTGCCACCTTTCGCCGCTGCGCTCCTTCCAGACACCCCCAAACCTTCCCCTTGTATAAACTCCATGGGTTTCCATTTTTTTCCCTACCTTGACTGTAGTGGAGCAGCTAAAAAAGCCCCAGAAAGTGGGGCAGATATCCACAGAACGGGACCATCAGACAGCTGTCCCACCAGCCCAGGCTTCAAAGGCACCCTAAGGAAAGCATTTAGCCGATGCACCCTCCAACCTCCTATTCCTCTGCAAATTCTGCCCTTCCCTACACTGCAGCGAAGGGAAATACAAGCTGCACCGCCAGAAATACATCTCACCTCAAAGCAGCTGCCTTTCAAGTCGCTGCTGGCTTTTCCCCAGGTGCTGGTGCATCGCTGCATCGCTCCCCTCCCGCCCCTCTCCGCTCCCTGACGGCGCCTGTGCGAGGACGCATCCTGCAGCCTCCTGGAGGATCTCTCCGATCCGTCCCCGAAGCCTGAGCAAAACACTTGCTCGGATCAACAGCAGCCCGGTGGCGATCAGCGAGCAGAGGCCAGCGGTAATAGAGCAGCCCCGATACAATTATGTATTGATCGGCTGCGTTACGGCCGCGCCGATCGCCTCTCGGCGGTGCGGATCCGCGGAGGTGCCCGCTCGGCTCGAGCGGAGGCGCCGGGACAGGAGGGGAGGTCGGTGAGGAGGGGGCGAAAGCGAACGGGCACACAGGCAGGGATGGGGGGAATTGCTCCGCATCCCCCGGCCGAGCCCCAAAGGCAGCCGTGAGAGGCACCGGTGGCACTTCCAAACCCACGGCACTCCCTGCCCCACGCCGAGACACCTACTTCGGAGCAGGGGTGGTAAAGAGGTTTTCCAAGAGCTGCAATTCATCACGGCGCTGCTCCTGCCCTCGGACGCGTTTCTTGATTCATTTCCTTTAAAGGGCTCCCAGCGGGTGCTGGAGCTTTGGGGACAGGACGGTGCTGGCAGAGGAGAGGGGGTTGGTTTTGCTCGGCATCCTCCAGCTTCAGGGCAAGGGTCTGCACAACTGAGCAAAAGCACAGGAGCAAGTGCTGCCCGTGCAATGGGCAAACACCGGGGGCTTGGGAAAACAAGCTACCCTCCCCCAGCTGGGAGCAGAGGATCTCTACGCTGAAGCTTGGCTGTAAATACACATGTATGGTCAAGTAAATCCATAGCTGTTCCTGGCGTCCTGCCTTGGGAGATCTCCAATTGCCGCGCAGACATTGCACAGCGGCCCCGGGAGAGACGTGCCCAGGGTGAGCCCCGTGCCAGCGGGGACAAGGGGAAAATACCATTGCAAAAGCTCTTCTCTCAACCCATGCTCCAGCAAACCCGCAGGGAAATGGGAACCTCAGCACTGAGGCTGATAACTTGTCCCTAGCTGATCTCAACCAGCAAAAAACACACCTATCAAACTCACATCCTTAACCCACCGAGGCGGTGGGAGAGCGGCCGGCGGATGCAGGATGCTCCCACGGCAGGACGGGCACCTGGGCTGTGCATGAAGAGCCAAAGCACCATAAATTCACACCGTAAATTCGCGCCATAACCCCGGCCCGCGGCGGAGCAGCCCTGGGTAACACCAAGCAACAGTGTATTGTTCCTTTTATATTTTTTCTCCAAACAGAAACTGGCCATAACAAGAAGCAGCCATTACACCAATTCACCCCAGTGAAAACAGAAGGGGGGGGTGGCGTGTAGAAATTCAGCAAAGGCAGTAATTGAAGCCAAATAATAAATATTTAACTCCTTTAAGTAAAGTTTAATTAAGTTATCCTATGGCTGAGGCTTTCTGCAGTAATACCGTGGCTTTCAAGCACATTAAGATGAGCTGAAAATAACCTTGCCAGAGACACGGGGTACGCTCCCTCGCTGCAGAGCTGCATCGCTGTTTAGCCCGTAGGTTTCATTAACAGTAAAGTTGAATTAATTCAGAGTACGGCTCCTCTGGCTCAGCTGCCCCCGGCCCCTGCCCCTCTCAGGCTGTAGCAGTTCATTCCCACCACAAGGGCCTGGGAATTGGCACTCCTGGGTGCTTTTTAAGGGTTTTTTTAAAGCCCTTGATGGAGGAGGACGAGCTGTCCGGCATCCCACGGCTCTTCCCAGGAGCAGTTGCCACCCTCGGAATCCCTGCATTTGGAAATAAATGCAGCTGCTCCCACTTTTGAACAAAAACTCAACAAGTGGTTTTAGCACCCCAGTTTAAATTAACCCTCCAGCTTACGCCACGTGAAGACGCCTGCCAGATTTGCTTTACTTGCAGCGGCCGTTCCCGGCTGGCAGAGGAAGGCTCTGCAAGGCCAGCGAGCAAAGAAGTGTCTTCTGGGCTCCAAGAAGTGTTTTTTTAGCCATAAGACCACCCACCCATCCTTCACCTGTCCCCCACGGGGAGGGGGACCAGGGCCCAGAGCCCCGTGGGGGTGCCCCTGCCACTGCCCAGCCCCTCCGGGAAGGATGCCAGGCCGACTGCCGGTCGCTCTTTTAGCAAAACCCAAACTCATTAGCGCGCTTCCCCTCTCCCCTAGGTTTGCCCTTTAGAGCTCTCAGCGATTTTTGTTGATGAGCATTAACTTCCCCTCCAGCCGACGCTGGGAGTACACCTGATGAACAGCTTTAATGTCACTCGCTAATTGCAGAGCCCTCCATCTCGCCCATCTCCAGGAGCTAATGCACCATTAGCACCGGGGCAAGAGCGGGTCCCGCAGCCGGGGCTGCGGAGGGGGCCGAGCCCCCCGCCTCAACCCACCGAAGCCTCTCCCCCTGCAGGGCAATCGGCCCGCGGCGGCCGCGCTCCAGAACGCCCGGGACACCGATGAGTGATTTGTAACAACACCCCATCAGGTACACGAACCTTCCTGTAATTGCCTGTCCTTCTTGGGGCTCTTAAAAGCTTTCCACTGGAAGAGAACAGAGGCTCCTTGTCAGAAACAGGCTATTATACAGATGAAAAGAGCCTCCCCCACCTCTTCTTTGCCTCTTGGGTTTTTTTCTTAATGTTTTATTTTCCGCTCCCCCCCGCCACGGTTCTCTCCCGAGCTGTGGGTGAGGCTGAGGCGCGGCTGAAAGGGCACCGTTTTGAGATGATGTCGCCGCTGGGGAGGGTTTTACCAGACAATTTAGGAAGCTGGCAGTGATCTTTAGCATGGGACTGATCATACACAGGATCACGCACGGTCACACAAGACCAGGGACGGGCTTTCATTGCAGGTTTTATAACGCACGTGTTATAACCTGGCACCGATCCTTAGAGGACTGGGAGCAGCGTGGGGTGAGCTGCGTCCCCCGCTGCCCATGGGCACGATGCCACGCGGTGCCCCGAACCCCAGAGCAACAGCTGATGGCTCTTGGGGGAGGCTCTGGGTCACCGAGAGCGAATGCACCATCCAGAGCATCGCGTGGGGTCGGAGCCCCGGGGTGGGGTCGGAGCCCCTCCGGCACCAGGGACACCTTTGGGAGCCTCATTTGCAAACGTCCCCCGTCCCCAGCAGCGTGGGATGATGGCAACTGGAATGGCTTCAAAACAAACCCAGCGAAGGCATTTCAAACAACTCCCTACCCGTCTCCTGGAGATCAAACTACCAGCGCAGAGTAGCACTGCTGACTCACAACGCTTCATTAGCAATTCGCCAGGAATTAATTCATCTCTTGATGATGTTCGGCCACTTTTATGCACAGAGAATCTGATTTTCATCTCTCTCACACTGGCTTTGCATTAGTGCAGCTCTGCTGATTTCCGAGGGACCAGGCTGCTTTGCGAGGGGCTGTCTCGGCTCCCTCTCCTCCTGCCAGAAACAAGCTTCTCTGTGCAGAGCGGCAAAAAAAAGAAAGCCCTGCATTCAACCAGCCTTTGCTTGTTCTCTGATCTTCTGCATCTTTCTTTAAAAGAGCTGAGCCTGGTGACTTTCCAAGGTGGGGAGATGATGCTAGACAGGCTTCTGGTTTGATCCAGCCTGACAATGCTTCCGCTCCGCTGATATTTGTATCAAGTACAACAAGGCAAGGGAAATCAGGATTTTCCCTTTGAATCAGTACTTAGCCTGCTTGCAAGGGGCGGTCAGGGTCACCGAATGGGAAAACCATTTCATTCTCCCTAGAAATAGTCCATTACGGTGCCACTAAGCTGCGGGAGCAGAGGGCAACGCTGCACAAAAAGCAGATACAACTCGACTCATTTACCACCCCCCAGCCCCACCTTATCCTTAGAGCAGCCTCTCCAGCTCAGAAAGCACCTGCAATAAGCTCTGGGGTGCACAAGAGTCACAGGCCCCCCCAGATAACGCAGCAGGGAGGGAGGAGACGGGGGTGGCAGCCCCAGCCAGGGGTGCTGCAGGCTCAGGGCTGCCAACACCTTCCCCTGGAGTAAGGGGGGGAACTTTGGAGAGTCCCCAGCACAAGGTGCCTTGCTCCAAGGTTTCACTGACTATGCTTGAAAATCTGATTTTTTGGAGCAGGGGAAGAGGCAAGCGAAGGGGAAGCAAAGTCATCCCCAGTTGGCAGAGGGGGAAACAGAGGCACGGAGCTATTCTATATATAAACATGCATTTTAAAAGCTCTACTTCATTAAAGACCGAGGTTCCTACCAGGCCAGACTCTACAGCCCTGCTTAGACACAGCCCCTCTTCCACGCCAGCGGGAATTTGGCCTGTGGAAGAGCCGGGCTGCCACAACCAGCCCGTTAGGGTTTGTAAAACTCTCCTTACAGAAATGGAATTTGGGGCCTGAAAGGACTTGACAATGTCCCTTTATTTCCCCCGCTGTCCCCAGAGGAGCTGGCACTGAATAGATGTCCTTTTTGATTCAGGGAGAAGATTTTTCTCTCTGCCTGTAATTGCCTGCGGTTTGCTGGTCAAGGCTTCCCAAACGCAGCAGCTGGGTTTGTAGGGAAGAGGATTTCCAGGGTGGGCTGGGACAGGCAAGAAAGCTCAAGGGGTGAGATGCTCAGCCATGGGAAAGGAGCATCACCCCCAGCTTGGAGGGATGCACCAGCCCTGAGTCCCCCCCAAGCCCGGGGGGAAGCTCTTTGTGCTGGTCAAGGACCAGACCTGCAGCCCTGTAGGAGTTTTCCCCTGGTTTTGGGTGCTTTATGTCCCATGCAGCAGGACGTGGGGCGCACTCTGCACCCCTGTGCCAGAGCCGCAAGCTCTCCTCATATCCCCGCCAGCCAGCCCCCATTTCTCTATTTTTGTGCCCTTCTTTTGTTCCGCCTTCTTTCTTAACGCTTTCCCCCACTTCCCCCCCTCCCATATGTTCCTCTAGAAAAAGTTGGGATGAGAACCCAAGAGAGAAAAAAAAAAAAAAGAAAAATACAAGCGGAGAGGGTGTTTCAGGGAAAAAACAACCAGTATTATTTTTAACAGGAATGGAAACAATTACGACCCTAATGGAAAGCTATAATGAAGATTAGCTTGGGCTTTTTTTTTTTTCTACCAGTAACAGCTTCCATCATGAGTGAAAGAAGCAAAACCAACAAGAAAAGGGCAGATTTTCCCATAACTTTAATTTGCAGTGATTTTTCCAGCGAGGCTCAGCCAGCTCCAGCAGCCCTTGCGTGCCCCTCCAGAGCAGCAGCGCAGCCGGAGGCTCTGCCACGAGCACCCGTGTTTGCTCTGGGCTGGGGGCAAGGAGAGCACCCAGCCAAGGAAGATTTGGGGCTTGGTGGGGGAGGCCAAGGGAGCTGGACTCATGCACACACACACCCCTGAACTACGCAGCCTCAATCAGCTCCCATTCATCCTCTCCCCGAGCTTCCTCTGAAAGCCCTTAATCATTTCTCTTATCTTCTGGATAAGAAGGTGATGGATAAGGACCACAGGGTCCCCTCCGTGTGCTGGGGAGAGGTGGCAGCACGGGACAGGACGAGCACAGCCAGGATGGGGACGCAGGATGGGTCTATAGCCCCTAAAAACAACCAGATTGCTCCTTCCCATCAAAATGCCTGGGCTGACAATAAATTTCTTGCCCCTGAAGACCATCAGGGATGTTAAACGAGAGCCCCAGCACTTGCTAAACTGGATTAACCCAGGGTGGCTTCGTGCAACGAGCTCTTTCCCAAACCAGTGCCCCTGGCTTCCCATGCCATCGGTGTGCACCTTCCCTCTCCTGCCCCTCTCCCCCAGCCCTGACCTCCCCGGTCAGCTTCTCGAGCAGTTCAGCATATTTTCAATGTGAAATAAATGTTATTTTCTCGCATGCCGAAGCCCAATTCATCTTCCTGTCAGGGGAAATCACAGGGAGAGGGTGTGCAGCAGCGGGCCACTTACTGCTTACACGCAGCAAAAGGGATAACACCGCTGCTCACACAAATCCTTCCTTCCTTGTTTAATCAGGCTGCAACACGGCTCGTATGGGGTTGGGAGGGATTCAAAGAGAGATGGAAAAAGTTACCTTGTTCTCCTCTCCAGTCCCTTTTGTTCTGTCCAAAGCTATAAAGCCCAATGCGATTTTTATCTTTTCATAAACTTTTATTGAATCTGATGTCGGGAGGGCCGTGGAGTGCCATCCAATTAAACTTCCCCCTAATCCCACTCTTAACTCCGTAGCACCGATGGGAGATTAAGAACTAATAAAGATGACAAATGAGAGGAGATAAACGGGAACCAAGAAGGAGGGTGGAGGGCAGCAGGGCACCAAAAGAAGGGCTTTAATTGTGTACGCCGTAACCCCAGTAACTCGAGAAATATGGCTTTCATATACTGCTGGGCAATTGGAGCCGGGTAAAGCCGATATTAAACACAGCACCAGCTTCCCCTGCAGCTGCGCAGGTCCAGGGGTGCTCAGAGCTTGCGGGCGAGGTGCTCACCCCAAAGTGCCGGGGGTCCTTCGCTCGCCCGTCGGCCGACCTTTCTGCAGCCACGGTGCACTTGCAAGGGCCGATATTCCTCTGCAAAGCACCCACGGAGATGTTCTCTATCCACAAGTTTTTGCTGCGCAAATCACACGGGCTTTGGGCCAGGGGAAAGCCCGAGGGAAAGCTGTGAGGGAAGCCAGGGCACTCCCCGGTGAAAGGCAGCTGGTGCTATTTAATTGCCCTGAGTTTCTAGGAGAGATAGATCGAGGCTGAAGTCCCCAGACAAAGCCGTGGCTGTTTGGGATCAGCATCCCTCTCGCATCACCGTGGGCCAGCGCAGGGGCCCAGCCCCGGGAGGGCATCCCAGGGAATCCTCCATTTGCAAGGCAAGAGGAAAAAAAAGGAAAAAAAAAAAAGAAAAGAAAAGAAAAATAACTTTGCAGAACAATCCTGGGCCGCAGGACAGCAATGATGATATTTGGCCACAAAGACCTCTTTGTAATGCTCAGCGCTTCTGCATCGCGAGGATGGGGAGCCACATGCCGCCCCAGGACCCGCCTGCTGCTGGGCCAACAGGGAGCTCTGGCCGGCCCCTGCCCTGAGCCCCCCAATTCCAGGGTCACTAGCGGAGATGAGAGCCCACGTCCCTGCAAGGCTCCAGCTGATGGGTCGCTGTAAGCAGTTAGCTGCTTTCCTTCCCACGCCCAAACTCACCCATACATTTTCTCAGCTCTTCTATAAATAAATAGATAAATATAAACTATGAAATAGGTGAAATTAATGATTCTATGGCCTCTTAGAAACTTAAAAGTTGGAAAAGACCTCTGGGATCATCAAGTCCAACCCCCAACCCAACACCCCCAGGCCTCTTAAACCATGTCCCCAGGTACCACGGCTACACGTTGTTTGAACCCCCCAGGGATGGGACTCCCCCACCTCTCTGGGCAGCCTGTGCCAGGGCCTGAGCGCTCTTGTGGTGGAGAAATTTTCCCAATATCCCATCTAAACCTCCCCTGATGCAGCCTGAGGCTGTTTCTACTTGTCCTATTGCTTTTTATTGGGAGCAGAGACCAGCCCCCCCTCACTCCAGCCCCTCTCAGGCAGCTGCAGAGAGCGAGAAGGGCTCCCCTCAGCCCCCCCTTCTCCAGGCTAAACCCCACCAGCCCCCTCAGCCGCCCCCCAGCACACTTGTGCTCCAGACCCTGCCCCAGCCCCGCTGCCCTTCTCTGGACACGCTCCAGCCCCTCAAGGCCCTTCTTGTCCCGAGGGGCCCAAACCTGAGCCCAGCATTCGAGGTGGGGCCTCCCCAGGGCCGAGCACAGGGGCCCCATCCCTGCCCGGCCCCTGCTGGCCACACCAGTGCTGACACAAGCCCGGGGGCTGGTGGCCTCCTTGGCCACCATCCTTGGATGTTGCCTTGGAGCAACCATCCAACATGCAAACCCATCTCTATCAGAGAGAAAACCACATCTACTTCCATGGGACATGCTTATCCAACCACCTGAGATGGGACCCATGGCCCACAGCACACCGTCAGCATCTCCCAAAGCAAACGGCCCATCCTCTCTCCATCCTCCGTGAAACAGTCATCCTTTACACCATCATTTTGCCTAACATACCACTGGGCGCTGCTACTTTTACCACACAATCAGATCCCAAATGACTCTACACTCCTTCACAGGGAAAATGAGGCAAATTCCTCCGAAAAGAGCCCAGGGCAGAACAGTTTCTCTGCAGTCTATGTGCTTTCCTCCCATTTCTTTGAGGAAAACGTAATTGGCCTTGAGCAGGAGCTGCTGCTTTTAATTCATTTACCACTGACTCATGCCTCCCTTCCCCAGCACCCTGTTCCAACCACATGGCGAGCGGCACTCCAACGCACTGGAGCTATTTTGACACACTAAGTAAATATCAATTAATTCGCCTTTTTTAAAAAAAAAAAAAGCTTAATTGAAAGAATCCAGGTCCAGATTTGCAGCCCGGCATTTGCCAAAAGAGCCTTGTTTTAAGGCTTGCATTTCTCAACTGCTGGGGATTTTACAGCTCCCACAAGCAAAAGCTTTTTCTAAAGGAAATGTATGACTCACTGCAAGGGGGGGGGTAAGAAAAAGGGGTAAAATATTCACTTCCAGAAGGGTCTGAGCTCCCACCTGCTGGGACAGCCAGCCAGGATAAGGTGGGGGGGGTGTCATGGGCCAGCTCACCTGGGCACCCTGAGCTAGAAGGACCCCTTAGACTGGGAGGGGGGTGTGTGTGTGCATGGGACAAGCCCCCCACAGAGGGGAGCAGAGCCGGGCACTGGGGATGCTGCAGCAGGAGGATGCAGCCGTTGTGTTTCCCTCCCCTGAGCAGCAACGAACCAAAGCATGAGCCCGGCAGGTGCTGCAAAACGCCAGACCTTGCCCAAATTTGAAGAGAGTCGGTCCCAGGAGGAGCTGGTGCAGGTACCCCACATCCCTGCGGCGCAGGGCCAGCCTCCCCTGCACACCATCAGCGAGGGGCACCATTAAAGTCCGTATTTAAGGGGAAAAAAAATAGAAATAAAAATCCCCAGACCCTGCAGAATGACTTAATTTAGTAAATCACTTGACTCATGCAATTACTTGCTTTTAAACCGCAATTAGCTGATGAGCCTCGGCTTCGTTTTGGGTCTTTCCCTCCGCGCTGGTGCTGCGTAAGGAAGCGAGCGCGTCATTGCCACCGAGTCGCCGGCAGAGAGGGGACATGGAAGCACCCAGCTCCTGCGCCAGCAGCTCAGCGCTGATCCCCGGGAGAGGCACAAAAAGGCCTGTTTAGAGCATGGCTTGCTGCAAACGCTCCCCACAATAGCTTTGAAGCAATGGTGGGAAGAGGAAAACTTGCTCACCCAAGCCCGTGTAAGAGAGGTGATACCACCGGAATAATCTGTTGATCCCCGTGTCTTTGCCCTGTGTTTAGAAGATGGAAAGAAACGCCACTTTCCCCCAAATTTTAAAATATTTTTCTTTGCAATGAGAAGTGTCTGCTCACGACACACAGCCTGCGCTGCCCCAGCTGTGCCAGCTCAACCGCTTACCCACTGCAAGCCCCCACATTTATTCACAAGTCATGAAAAACATGTTGAAAATCCAGGGGTTTGGCGTAACAGCTGAAACCCTTCCATCCCTGGCCCCCTTGGGGAAGTGGTCCCCGCTGAGCATCGCCCGCCCCGGCCCCCTCGCAGTGACACAGGCTGGCTGAGGAGCAATCCCCCTCCAGACATCAGTGGAGACAAGCTTCCTTCAACAGCTACTTAGTCCTAAGCATTTCTCCTTTTATTTTTTTCCTCAATATCCCAGATGGGACATTTCCTTTTACATTTCCCAGGCTGAAAACTAAAATAACATTTCCATGATTTACAAGAAATTAGCTTCCCCCTCCCTCCCCCACCCCAGCAGGATTTTTTCCAATCTTAAAACTAGAGTGCAAAGGCAAGCTCAGGACCAGGGCAGCTGAGCTCTCAGCGTCTCTCCCTCCTTTGACACCTTCTAATTAGGGTTACCTTTCACAGCAGCATGCAACCAGCCTTTTAATTACAAGGGAGAAGGCAGAACGTGTGAGACTCTCTGTATTTTTAGGCAGCGTGAAAAAATAGATATCCAACACGTTTCCCCCACCACCACCTTCTTCCTCCCTTTCTGCTCTTCACAGCTGCCCTTAGCTGAGAACTTCAGCGCTTACAAGTGAGAAAGGGATGGGGGACAGGTTAACCAAGCTGTCAGAAAGGGTTTTTTTTCCTTTTCTTAAGATGGCAAAACAGCAAAATGTGTTTACTGTTGGGCGTTGTGTAGCTAACGAGAAGTAGGTGCTCCGCCGGCCTGACACTAAATGCCTTTGACACCGATGACGGCCCTTTGGTGGGAGCAAATTCACCCGATGCCTAAACAGATTATTTCAAGTGTCTGTTGCTGGAGAGCACCACTTTGCAAATATTCTAATGTTTGAACTGCCTCATTTATCTAGCTCTGTATCCAGGGTATTTTGCATGGCGTGAGCCGCAGTAAGGAGAATTAGAACATGAGAGCTTTGATTTCGGATGCTTCCTTGCTGCGTGTTTGTAAGGCAACCGGTGCAATCGGGGCCAGACGCCGATTAACAGGATGTTCCCCGTTTTATGCAATTTTGCAGTATTTTTCCCCTTAACCGCGATCACCCAGAGCTCAGTCTTGGAGCGGGAGGTAACCAGTGCTGCTGACGTACATCCCCACAATCCCGTATCGCAACGCATTGACCCGATGCGTGTGCAAGCACGAAACCCCTCTGGAAGCTGGACACACGCAGGGGCTGCTTCCTAATGCAGACCCCCCCCCCATTCTGGGGCTTCCCTTCCCACCTCCATCCTCTTTTCCCCATTTTCCAGTGCCTGTGCAGGTATTTGCCAAGCCCAGGCAACTATCCCAGCCCGGAGCACTGAGGAAACACCTCCTGCTTAGGGGAAACCAGCACTTTCTCCCCCATGGGTGGAAGGGAGGCTGAAAAGCTTCACCCATCCCTTGGATATCACACTTGGAGGTTAGAAAAATGTCATGGAGCCAGCAGAGATGATATGAGACAGACCGTGCGAGGCGGCGGAAGAAGAGACATCAAAAAAACCCATCTTTACATTGCAAGCGGCATCAATTCATTTCACTATCACTCACTGACATCGCTTTATTTCCGCTTCACTGTTTCTTCTAATATCGTTAAAGGCAATCGCGCAGGCATTCGAAGGAGCTGGAGGGGCCGGCGGTGCCGGGGACAGGCAGCGGCTGGTGCTACAGAGATCAGAGTCACCCCAACAACCCCCCTCTGCTCCCCGACGCCGTTAGCATCACGGCAGCACCCTGGGCTGTCCCGTGGGTGGGGATTTCTATGCAAAATCACCTGGGGATGGAAGTGAAGACCCTTGGGCAGAGCAGGGAGGCCCGAAGGGGTGCAGGAAGGATGCACAGGCAGGTCTTGCAAGAGCTGGAAAAAAAATTCTGCAGAGGAAGGAGCTTAAAGAGCTCAGGCAGCTTAGTTTATCAAAGGGACAACAGAGGTGACTTGATTGCCATGAGTAAGTACCTTCCTGGGAGAAAATACAGGCTACTAAAGTATCTTTAATCTAGTGAAGAAAGACATAACAAGAGGCAGGAGTTGATCATGTCTGGCTTCAGTTTCCCACCGGAAAAATAAAGCACATGTTTTAACAGCAAGGCTGATTAACCATTGGAGCGGATGCCAGCAAAAATGATGAATACTGCATTTTTTTAAATGGTTTCAAATCCAGGCCACATCCCTCTCGGGTAGGGGTCAGCCCAGCACCCACCTCTGCTTTCTATGCAAGGGTGACTGGGTGAAATAGGAAGGCGTAGGGCACATAAAGCAGCCAGAACTGATTATTTCCAGATTATTTCATGGTCCCTTTTGAGGCTGGAACTCCAACGTCACTCACAACGCAGACTGCCCCTCCAACGCTCACCCAGGAGTCCTAAAAACCAGTTTTGTTTTGCAATGCGGAGAGCAGGAGCGAAGGATTCACCCCTCCTCCTTTGGGCTGCACAGACTTGCCCATGTCCTACCAGCCCGGAGCATCCAGCTCACGGCAGAGTTAATTTGCCTGATCTCCAGGACAAAGAGATACCACCCGTACAGAGTCACTGGGGCTCGCTGGTGCCCAACGTGTAAATCCACCTCTAAAAGTCTAATGCCTTCATTTCACTGTACTCACGGACCAGTTGCGGCACCAGCAGCGCTCCCTCGCCTGCGGTGTGATGCTGGTGGGTGACTCGTATCGCATCTCGGGCACGGTTTAGCCTCCAGGATTCCCAGCACTCTGGTTTTGTCCGCTGGGTTTGCTGTTAACAGACACAGTGAGACCTTGGTGACTCGGGGAGCTGAAACCTGGATCTCCCTTTCTTGCCACACACATTTAGCACTTCAAACTGGGGGAAAAAAAAACCCAAAACAAAGAAATCTAAGCAAACAAGATAGTTCAGAAGGGGAGCGGGTCCACTAAGCCAGCTGCACCCTTGCCTGGGGAGGGCTGGTGGGCAGCTTGAGGTCTCACGCAGGAGCAGACCTGCTTTAACAGTGCTCCATCCCACCACCCAGCTGATGCAAGGTGCCACCTCAGCCCCTTACCAAACCACCCACCCACCAGGGCTCCCCAGCCCTCTTAAATCCCTGCCCTTAGCATCGTTAGCACCCAGTAACGACCAGACTGGCTGTGCTGGGGCAAGTGCCCGGGGCAAGGCCATCGGGCACTAGTGCAATCAGGCAGCCGTGCAGACACGCAATCATGCAGAAGTGCAATCATGCGAAGGCTTCCCCCGCTCAGGCCTTTCAGGAGCGACAGGCAGCCGGAGCAGAAGCCGTAAATTGTTCAGCTAAAGGACGAGGAAGTGCCGTAGGAGCCGTTACCTTCTTAGAAGTCAAGCAGCACAGATTAGAATGGAAATTACTTGGGAGTCTTGGCGGGGCCGGGCAGGGATTGTTCAGGGCTCAGCAATTTTCTCTGCTTCATCACCGGGTCATTGATTTACTCACCGCTTTGCTGTTTATACGGTGCATGGGCACCCTGGCAGCCAGCCAGGCAGAGACTGGGAAATTCGGGAAGCGGGGGAAGTCCCCTGTGTTTGGAAAAGCAAATTTAGTGTTAGAGATGGGAAACGGAGCTGGGGATGGGGGGGCAAGGAGCCTGACCCTCCTGCGCTCCCTCTTGCCCAGGTGCTCCTCAGCCACAGCGAGCCAGGATCAGCTTTAAATGATGACTCCACTGCGTTTTTTCCGAGATGTTAAAATCCACATGCGTCACCAGGCAGCCCGCTCCTCGGTCCCCGGCCCCGCGTCATGTCTCTTATCAAAGTCCCATTTTTAAAGAACAAATCGCAGGCGCTGCTTCTGCTGCTGTTCCTTGATTTCTGAGCATGTAGGTGGACAAATTTTCCCAGATTTTCCCCGCACCGCAGCGAGTGGTGCCAGGGAGGATAAAAAGATAAATATATATAAATGCATATACAAGAGCCTGTGAAGTCACTTGGCTCCGGTAGCCTTAAATGCACCGCTCTGAAATGCCGCCAGGTTTGGTAGCAGACCCGGAGGGCTGGCAGGGATGCTCTGATGGACTCGGTGTCAGCTCTGACGTTTGCAGAGCTGGTTATTTTTTAGCAATGAAATGAGGCAGCTGAGCAGAGCCTTTAAAGTTTCGGTACAGCAGAAACGCAGCCAGACGCGGGACGAAAGTGGTGTTGCAGGCGGCTGGCGCCGGTGCCACGGGGCTCGGGGGGAGCAGAGGGGGACAGGGACGAGGCGTGCGCCTCCCTCCTCTCCCCATGAAGCTCCGGCATGCCGGCGAGCCCTGCTCAGGCCTCGAGGGTGCCGTTAGTGTAAGGAGCTCAGCATCTGGATGCGCTGAAGTCGTCAGGCAAAGGGCTGCTCTGAGAGCATCCATCTGGGCACGGCGGCTTTCCAGGCAGCTGGGAAAGAGAGCCTGGCTCTGAGCGCGTGGCTGGGAGCTGAACACATGGAAAAACCCAACCCCAAGGGTGCGGAGGAGGGACACAGCCCTCCGGCTGCTGAGCAGCCCCCACTACGCTCGTGCCCCATCCCAGAGGGGACGCCCCAGGAGTGCGGAGGCTCTCCCGCATCCCGCGCCCCCGGCAGCACCGGCCAAGGAGCGGGAGGCACAAGCAGAGCCCCTTGTCCTGCTCTGCAACCACCTAAACACTCTGCCAAGCGCAAGTCTTTTCTCCTAACCCCTTGCAGTCTGCACAGGGACAAGCAAGTCAGCCGAAGCTGTGCACCGAGCACACTTTTCACTTTATATTACCCAAAGGAATGAACCGCTATTATGAAATCATTAAATTAATAACTTGGTAATATAGGCAGATATATAAAACAATCTGTTCCTAGAACAAAAGAAATTACTACGTTCCAAACATTCATAATTTAATTTAACAGTGAATTAAAGCAGAATACATAATTTCACCCTGAAAATGTCAATAGCATTATGTAAATAGAGCCCAGCGTGCTCGTGCTGACGGCGTGTGCTGGCAGTTCACGCACGCCGGAGAAGGTGCCCGTACACAGGGGAACGTCCTTTAGCACCAACCGCCAATTGACAGGAATAGATTAGCTGCTTGCCTTTTAATTAAGGATGTACTAAACATTCAAAGCGCTTGGCAGGATGAGAAAGGAGAGGAGAAGAGAGAGGCGGCTTGCTTTGTGCCTGGGTGGAGGGGGTAAATGAGGGACCACGGGGCGGTTTGGAGACGGGATGCTCGCGGGGATGCGGCGGCTCCTGAGGGCTGCAGGGATGGGGCTGGTGTCGCAGCCCTGATCTTGCTTGCACCGGCTCCCAGGTGCAATAAAACATCCAGCCCGTCTTGAGCATCACTGTCCCCGTTATTTTTAGGCTGTGCCAACAGGGGTCCTCGGGGAAAACGAAGCCATGAGCACCCCAGACCCCATTTCTGCACCTTCTCTATTCCTGATCCATCCGTTCGGAGGAAGGGAAAAACTGTAACCAGCTACAGTATTTCAATTAGCCTGACTCCTATCTTGCTTGTTCTTTTTAAATTTTATTTCCATTTGTGCTACCTAATATTTTCCCCTTTTGTTTGAAATTCATTTGCTATAATTTATGGGAGTGTATTTTGATTGCTTTTGATTAAGTTTAACAAGCAGAAAAAGTCTGCCGCATTAGACATCAAAGCAAACAAATCTGTTTTCTAGGCCCGCTTGTGCATAATTAATAAATGCTGTCACTCCTCGTACAGTAAATATATCTATTATGTTACAATAAAATATGTGTTGTAGTGATTAATATGCGCAACCAAAACATGTTCTGGGTAAACCTACAAAAATCTGGGAGTCGGAGTCGCTTGTTTACGTAATATCTGGGATTCGGGGCAACCGTCAGGACTTCGGAAAATGAGACAAGTTTTCCTTTGGAGAGGAAAGGCAGAGCAATGCGCAGCTTCTGCTCCGATCTTCGCAGCTGAAACTGCAGCGGCGGCAGAGATTTCCGGTTATTCCTCTTAACTGCAATAAAAGTTTTAAAAAATATATATATGAATAGTTCCGTAGGGCAGGGGAGGCTCTCGGGCTGAATTCTGCTCTAACCACGTGCTCCTACCTCCAGCCGCAGGCACAAGCCTGGTGCGCGATCACCCTTTTCTAGCAAACCCCCCTATAACCCAGGCTGGGAGGTTGCACCGGGGAGCAGATCATAACCCGGCTTCTCCGGGGAAGAGGCATCAGTGTGGAGGGTGGGAGGGCTCAGGGATGCTCGGGAAGCTGCTCCTCCCAACCGCCCCAGTTAGAGGAGAAGCTGGTCCCTCATTCCTAAGAAAATCTGGGGATTGAAGCCTTTGTTAGCTCTCTTTTACCACCCGCTGTTTTCTTCATGGGAGGTTACGGGTCAGGGGAGCAGAAAGAAGTAAAGATGTGGGGGAATAAATATGCTAAAAGAAAGGCAACTCCTGGAAAAGAAAAAAAAAAGCCCCGGACAGTTGGTGCCACTTCTAAACACATTAAATATTTATGGGCCCTTGCTCGTAGCTTCAAATGAGCTGTAAATTGAATGGAGGTTATTTTCTAGGTAATTAAAAATGGAGAGAGATGGAGGGGACTGTTTATGGGAAGCCGTAAAACCACAGCTACCAAGAGTATTACCACCGCATCCCCCTCTGCAGCATCCCAGGCTGTTGCATCCCGCTTCCACGGCACCCCGGGCCGTCTCATCCCGGTCAGCTACATCCCTTTCATGCACAGGGCCAACCAAAGGCCAACATACACACATTTCCAACCCCAAAGTATCATCTGCCCACGGTCACCCTTTCCCATCCCACAGGTAAAGCTTGGTGAGACCAGCCGACAAACTGCTTGGGACCACTGCTGTGATTTTCCCAGTGATGCCGGAGCATCCAGCCATCAAAACACAGGGTTCATCCCACCATAGGGTGACAGGTCTGGGTCCCGTCCCGGGGTCTGGGCGGCCGAGCCGTCCCGCAGAGGGGCTGGGGCAGCTGGGGATGGGCTCGCCCCCTCCCCAACTCCTCCTAACTCCAGGGTTCAGCAAACCCGACAGCCCAGAGAGAGCTTTCACTAACAGTCCCCTTCCATCTCTGCACAGAGTCATTAACATCCCGCTCTGCAGCAGGGCTCTAACTCAGCCTGTTATTAATGTCAGTTCCGCTGCAAACCTATTCCTGTGCAAATTAATCCTTCGGGGAGCGGAAACCTCCCGGGCCCAGGATCTCTGTGCACAAGAAGCGCTCCCTGCATCCCGGCCGTCGCAAGCTCTCCCTGGTTGGCACTCCCAGCCCAGTCCCGTTGCAGAAAGTCACCCCAACAGGAACTGGGGGGGCTGAGAAACTTGGGCAGGGGGGAGGCCAGGCTGCACCCACCTGCACGGCGAGGCAGCGCCTGCGTGGCCGAGGAGGGCGAGCCAGGGGCCACAGACCCTGCTGGCAGCTGTTATAAGTCAGCGTGACAGCCCTGGCCTCAAGTCGTGCCGGCCGAGAGCCTGACCTTCCTCCTTGCTGAGCTCTTCTTCCTCCAGGTCACCCCTTTCCCAGCACCTCCCCACCACCCAACCAGCCCCCGCACGCCCCCAGAACAGCTGCTGCTGCTGAATCTAGAGGAGCAGCGGATAACTCTGGTTTCCCTTTTTCTGCTGCGTTTTGCCCCGTTTGGCCACACTGCGTTTTTTTCACGGTTTCGCTCTGCTGCAAGTGTAATAAGTCGCAGCCCTTCCATCCTTCCCGAGGAGCCCCAGAGCACCGTGGAAACAAAACCAAGTCCCCAGGCTGAGCAGAAGCAGCTTCACGTCACGTTCTCCAGCTGCATCATGCCGGGGTTTGGACACGGCGCTGGAAGAGGCAGGACAGGGTCCGAACCCTGGAGGCAGGAGCAGAGGAGGGGCCTTAAGGGAGCGAAAGGATAAGGACCAGATATCCCGATCCTATGACTTCTCCTCCACCAGGAAAAGACCTGGTGGCACCAACTGATCCATCTCAGCATCTTCCTGGAGCTGCCCCGGTCACTGCTGAGCCACCCGCAGAGCTGCCATGCCTTTCGGTGCAGAGGCTGGTGGATGTGGTCACCGGCTCCCAGCCCCCCATGGCACACGGACCTCTCGGGGTGCTGGGGGGACCCCAAAGCCCTGCCGAACGCACGGGGGACCTTTCCAAGCTTCCCACCCATGCACGCAGAGGCAGGACTCTCCCTCCTGTGCTTTGCATTTACTTCTTTCTCTAAATAGTTCAGCAGACAGTCCCTCCAAAACGAGCCAAGCAACCCCCCTGAGGTCCCAGCACCTCAGCCTTGCCTTCCAAGAGGTTTATTCATGGTTTTCAACCCAGTGCCTGCAGGACAGGGCGGTGGGCGAAGGGGAAGCCACGCAGGTCTTTGTGTTTCAGTAGCAGGACAGTAATTTGGGGAAGCAATGGCTTTGCCCTTATTATTGCACTGGGATTACTTGGGATAAGTGACGGCTGCTGCGTCCTGCCAGCTCGGAGGCAGGGGGCTGCGGATGCCCAGCCGGGGGTCGAGGACCCACGCAATGCCTTTCTGCCTCTTATTAAAGCAGGGAAACAGAGGGGGAGCAAGTGCCATTAGAAAGAAGGAACGAAAGTGGGAACGGGGGAGAAAGGAGGGAAGGAAGGGAGACTAACAAACAAACAAAAATCCCCAAATCCATCAGAGCGGAGGCTACAAAACAAATTAAAGTTGTTATGGCAACTGGTGTGTGTGGGCAGCAACACACGTCTCCGAACACACGGAATTAAAACAAGCGTCATGTTCAGCAGCTAATTAAATACCACCGGCCAAGCCCGCTGCCTCGCAGCGCGGCCGGCTTGCCGGGACGCCTCCGAGCTGCCGGGGCCAGCGCGGCGCAGCTGGGCTCTGCCTCACCCCTGGGCTTCCAGACCCCCGTCCTGCGGGTGAGCTGCGGGTTTGCTTCCTAAACCGCTCAGCCGGCGGCTGGGTTAGGTAAGGTGAGCAACGTGCACGCACCGGCATCTCCCTGGGTACCCACAGGGGACCCCCGTGGTGCCCCCCAGCATCGTCCAGGCACAGGGAGGGTCTGGGAGCCACGGCAGACCTGGGTGGGAAATGCCAAGGCTTACCATCCCCATGCCTCCCCCTTCCCCACATGCTTGATTTGCTCCAAAAATGACCATGCAAGGTCACTGAAAGGACCCCGAGGCTGCAGAGCCCGAAGGAAACAGCGAAGCCCTTGTTCCTCCCGTGCCCCCTCGGGGGATCGGCCCCTTCGTCTGCACAACAAACTTGGGGGGGGGGGGGGGGGTTGGTGGATGGTCTGCAAAATGCTGCCTTTATGCGGTGAGGTCTGGGAATGGGCATTTCTGGGGCTGGAGCGCCCGAGCAAAACAGGGCTGCGACCAAGACACCTTAACTAGTTCCCTGCCAGCCTGGGGGTTTTCCCTTGTTGGGAGCGCGGGAAAGCAGAGCAGACCGTGCTCCCCCAAGGAGAGGCGATGGGGAGCAGGGACGATGCTTTTAGGGGCAGCTGGCTGGTTTTTGCTCCAGCAAGGCCCACGAACAGCTTCGCCGTGCACACGAGGAGGGTTAGCAATTTATGCTGCAACCACCTGTGACTTCCCAGCTCTCTACTTAATCCTCCTTGACATCCCAGTTGCTGCTGCTTCTGCAATGAATATACAGACGGGGAATTAGATGAGCCTGCGCTTGGTTTTATTTTACCCACTGAGTCTAATTAACATATGCAAAGATGCGGCGCTCGAGCAGGCATAGAGGAATAATTCAGGAGGACACGGCCGGGCAGGGGGGAGCGCGGCGGGCGCTGAGCTGCATTGCTCCCCCCCACATGTGCCTTGCCCTGGCTTTGGCCGTAACAGCAAAGCCTCGCAACCACTTACTGCAGAGGCTTTAAACAGTTTTTCCAAATGTTAAGCCCTTTAAAATATACCAGCTAAACCCACTGAATTCCTTTACGGGATGAGCGGGCCAGTTGTCCCACGTAACGCCCCAGGGGAACACACTGTATATCACAGCTGTCAGAGAATTATTACAACTGCATTTCATAATTTGCTTTATATAACCCTATGTAAAGCCCAGGATCTTCTTGTCATGTCCGTGCATCTATGATTCTAGTCCGTTTCTTCCCAAGGCCAAAGGTTAAACAAAAGAGCTTTGGCGGTTGTAATTTTTCCTGGTAGAAGACGAGGGGTTTGTTCCTTCGCTACAGTCACCAGAAGGGCATTTTCACTGGGGTTTAAACCTCCCCTTCTCCCATGGGAGGTCTGGTCTGTCCTGCAAAGTTACTGATCTTGGGAGAGGGGGAGACGAGGCATTGGAGAGGTTTCCTCTTAAATCTCAAGTGGCTGGAAAGCCTCGCATCCCCCCTCCACTCCTTTTTTACCCCCATTAACCTGCTTTTGCAGGACCCGGAGCTGACACGTGCTGCCCTCCCAGCCGGGACCCCCAGAGCACCAAGACCCTGCTGTTCCTCCCATTAACCACTCCAGTGAACAACAGCTCTTCACAGAAAGTTATTAAAACCAATTTTCTAGAACGTGCTTTTTCACCCCAAGTTTGGTGGTACCTTAGCTTTGTGCATTCGCATTTTTGTTACGAATAGAAGCTATTTTAAAAAAATGCGTCTGAAAACACTTTTTGTTCTATTTTTTTCTCAGCGCTCCCACCGGTTGGCATTTCCTGCAAGGAGCACAGAGAGTTTTTTGCTTAAAACGCCTGCCTGGGGAAAGCTGCCTCGAACAGCCCTCATGCCAGCGCTGGGCTCGATCTACGGCAGCGAGCGACGGAGCATAGGTGAGTGCCCCAGGGAGGAAAAGAAGAAGAAACCCAGCAAGCCAGGATGCTGAAGGTGAAATCATTAGCAGGCACAAGCTTCCCGTCCCCGCTGCCCCTGCCCTGTCCCCGAGCATCCCTCGCTGCTCCCCACGTGTCTGGGGGCACAGAGCAGTTGGCTGCTCCTTTGATGGCCAGGAGCAAAGAGCTTGCAAATTTATGCACGACATTAAGCAAGATACTTTGGTCTCCAACTAGGTTAAATTGCTTTCTATATTTAAATTGCCTGCTCGCCGGTCGGATGCGAGGCACAGCTGTGAAATGGAGACTTCCATCCAGTAAACAGAGGAGGAAATCCTAACGGATTAGTCTGTGATAATTAGATGATTTGTGGCAACTTTGACGCTGCTCTCGCAAGAGCGCTGGGTGGGAGAGTCAGAAAAGGCATGGCAAAGGGCGATGTGTTGCTGCTGTTCAGAGCAAACCCCGCTTTGCCTCCGGGCAAAAGCCCCGACGTTTGCACCCTGGCTCTGCCAGGCTTGCTGAGAAACCCACAGCACGATTTCCCCCCCCCCACGACAAGGCAACGCACAGGAGCGTAAGTGCCAAGCTGTACCCTGTAACTCTAGAGCAAGGATTACATACCATTTATTCCCTGGCTCCTTCATCTAAGGAAGGGGAGGCTCTCTCTGGGAAAGATTTAGTGGTTTTCTGCAATTATTGTTTTATGCAACATCCAAAAAAAAAAAAAAAAGTGTTTTCAGCACTTTCTCATATCAAGGAAGTAATTGAGTCAAAATGAAGAAGAAATTATCTATGAAGTTAATTATCTAGCAGACATGTTTTACACTCAGTCATTTTTCACTACTATGCAGTAACTGGAAGCACAGCCATTTTTCTTCCCTGTAATTAATGTACTCGGAATATGTTGGGGAAAGTATCAGGGGTTAGTTTTTGGTTGGGGAAGCCCACGTTGGAGGTGAGTTATCAGCTGTCCGAGCGGAGAGGGGACGGGACCGCCGGGAAAGCGGAGCGAGCCCAGGCAGGCTGTTCTCAAGCCTGGCTTGGACGACTCCTGCACCCTGGCAGAGGGACGAGATCGCCCCGAACCCGCCGGGCTCGGTGTTGGAGCTGCCTGTCAAGCAGAGCAAGTCCATGCGAGGGGCCAGCACAGGGACCGCGGCTCCAGCCGGGAGCTTCCCCGTGCCAGGAAAAAAAGAAACCCGAAGCTCTTGCCAGCCTGAGGCAGACCAGCACTTAAATTTGCACAAGCTGAAGCGTGGTTTTCTTGCTGGCAGCCCGTGCGTGCGTGGTAACTGGGCTGTGCTTCCAGCGAGCAGAAGTGGCTGCTGTCATCAGCCTGGAGTTTCCAAGCATCTTCCCAAGGCAGGAGGACACGAGCAGCCTCCTCGACGCCTTCCCTCCCCGTGGCCAGTTTCCACAGAGATCTTATCAGCGCTGATGAAGGGACCCTTTCAGCCCCATCCCCGCGCAGGAGATGCCCTCGCCCCCCAGCCCTGAGCCCACCGGCAGCCCAGGGTTGCTCTGCCGGGCGCAGAGCCCAGGCAGGGCAGCGCAGGAGGGACCCGAAGCCGCTGCTGCCCCGATGCAGCCAGCGAGGCAGAGCGAGCACCCAGCTCCACCCAGCGCAGGACATACACTGAAGCCCCCTGGCTCCAGCTTTGCCCACCCCTTGACAGCAAAAGCAGAAGAGCATCCCCTGGCAGAGCCTTGCAACGTCCCACACTCCATGCCAAGCACGGAGGCGCTCAGTAAATACAGGGCGCATATATTCAAAGCAGGAAAGCAACCACAAGCAGGGAGGCAAGCGAGCTTTGAGGGGGAAGGGGCTCCGCATTGCTCTTCCAAAGCCTCTTTGCAATTGCAAAACTGCCGCCAGCAGCCCAAAGGAAGGGAGCACTCCCCTCTTTTTGGCTGCAGTGGGGCTGTCTGGGTGTCAAAGGGGCTGGGAGGGTGCCTTCCTGTGGGAGCACTTGGCCATGAGTGAGTGAAATATGCCTTAAAATAAAAATCACCTTCCACTTCCATAAGGTCTCGCAGCAGAGGTGTGACGTGCCCCTCCAGCCCCTGCCAGCTCAGAGCCACCAGCTCCACCCCTGCCCTCTGCCCCACAACGGGCAGCTGCCCCTGTGCTGGGGTCTTGCTCCAGCTGTGGGTTTTGTTTCTGGTCGTGATGCACATTAGGAAATCACCCCTGCGCACCGAGGGCGCTGCATCCCTCGAGCAGCTCTGTGGTCTCCAGAGAGGCTCGAGCTGCACCCGCACGGCAGCAGGGCGACGCTGCGGGGACCCGCCTGGGTGCTTACCTGGACCTCTTCGTGCTGGAGCTGGGGGTTTCCTCACTACCCCTGCTGACATCCCCTTCCCAAAGAAGAGGAGTCAAAATAAAAAAGCCTTGAGCAAGCCAGGATGATTGCCTGCCCAGAGAAACAGAGCTGTGACCCCTGACAGCAGCACGCAACTAGTGTCCTCCCCCTACCTTTCTCCTTGATTTAATTCATTGTTCATTTACTGCTGTAATTATATTAGGAAAGTGTAACGCAGGACAGAGGAGTCCCTCAGAGGCTGCTAATTGTGGCTGGAATGAAGCCATTTGGGCAATAATTGAGAGGAACGTGGCCGATCCTACAGCCCAGCTCCCCACGGGGAAACGCTGCGGCTGAGACCACTTGGGGCGAAGCCCCACACCGCCGCTGCAGCCCCGGGCTCACTAGCCACCTCCCTAATGGCCTGGCGAAATCAGGGGGGGTCCCTGAAATAAACAATAAACTTTTTTTTTTTTAATAAGGGAGGTTTTAGATCTCACTTGTGCTGATGAGAAAAACCACATTTTTATATGTAAAGCAGGACCCCTCTGAGTTTTCAAGCCATCCCCGTGAGATTTGGCATCTTCTCGAGCACCCCCTGAGCCCTTCCTCTCCTGGGACAGCGGCTGCAGCTGGAGGAGTCCAAGTTTTGCCTCCCTCGTGTCACAGCCCCGGCAGCGCTGGGACACAGCTCGTGGGGCAGAGCCCCCCTTTGCCACCCCCCAAAGCACCTCTCCAGCCGCTCCCCCAAACTGAAGCTGAGGGTCCTGGTTTTCCTGCTGCGTGACATCCCGCTCCCCCGAATCCTTTAAATCTCACGGGGTCATCCAAGGCTCCAGGAGCTGTGAGAGTCCCCAGAGCTTCACTTAGAGTATTAAAGATAAGAAAATAAATAAATTCTGCTTTCCTCTCCTTGTCGGAGACATCACCGAGCCTCCTGCTGGCTTCCTCCTCTGGTGAGATTATCCCAGATAACGATGATGGGTGATTTGAGGAGGCGTTTGGTGCCTCACTGGAATTGCTCCTATTTAACAAAAGGGAATGGTTTCCTACATCCTCTTCTTTCTTTTTCCTCGCTGGAACAGCATCAAGCGAACTTCTGGGCTCGAGGACCAAGAGGTTTCTAAACTTGAGCATCCCGGCTCCATGCGCATCCCCATCCCTGGCCCGCAGCTCCGCTCATCTCCAAGAGGTTATTTTTACACCCTTAAAATTAAAAGCAAGACAATGGGGGGGGGGGAAAAGTATTTCTTGTGAAGTGAAGCAGCTCAGGAAAGTTAATGAGGCAAAAGTATCTGCTCACGAGAAACCTGGAGGTGTCAGGAGTGCCCCAAGGTGATGACTTATTTAACGGAGGATTAAGAGGAGGGAGGAGGAAGACGACACCTGCCCCACCACGCTGGCCCAGGTGCTTATTAAAGCCTAAAGGAGAACACCAAATTAATTATTGAGGGCAAAGGTGCCATCCCATCTATTTTTAATCACCTTTCACGTTGCAAAAGTCCTTCCGTGTCGCTGCAGCTGCCCTTGACGTGAGAGACGGGCCAAAATCCAACGGGTTGTACCGCGGGCGACCAAACCCCAAAGCAGCGCACCTGAAAACTTGATCTTAACGAAAATGAACTACCCGTAATCCCTTTTTTTGCCTCCTTTCTGTGAGTGCCTTAGAGTGAAGGGAGAGCCCTGGAGAAAGGATGGGAATGGGCAGGGGGTACCGCAGAATCGAGCAGGGCAGGGGTCAGCACACACCGGCTGCCCTTGGGATGCGTGGCTCAGGGTATTCCCCAGGGTCTGGAAAGCCCATGGCAGACACCTCCTTGCAGCATCTTGCTTGTGTATCTGGGTTAGCAGAGGAAAAAGAGAAGGAAAATCCCGTTTACAGGCAGTCCTGGTCCCGTGTGCTCTTACAGCCCTCGAGTAGGTGCAAGTCCTGCAGCCGCTGGACCCGACGCTCAGCTGGGACATCTGGAAGCCACCGGGCCCACCCAGCTCCTTGGGGCCATGACCACAGGTGGATTTTGCAGGCTGGTTTCTGTTCCTCTGGCCACACCGCAGCTGCAACCAGCCAAAAACCACCAGAGCATCTTTGCTGCCCACAGGCCCGTGTCCAGCACGTGGGACCCATCCCTCCTGCAACGACTTGCATGGCCAAGGGTTGCAACGACTTGCATGGCCAAGGGTTGCAATGACTTGCATGGCCAAGGGTTGCAACGACTTGCATGGCCAACGGTTGCATTGACTTGCATGGCCAAGGGTTGCAATGACTTGCATGGCCAAGGGTTGCAACGACTTGCATGGCCAACGGTTGCATTGACTTGCATGGCCAAGGGTTGCAACGACTTGCATGGCCAAGGGTTGCATTGACTTGCATGGCCAAGGGTTGCAATGACTTGCATGGCCAAGGGTTGCAACGACTTGCATGGCCAAGGGTTGCAACGACTTGCATGGCCAAGGGTTGCCTTGACTTGCATGGCCAAGGGTTGCCTTGACTTGCATGGCCAAGGGTTGCAATGACTTGCATGGCCAAGGGTTGCAATGACTTGCATGGCCAAGGGTTGCAATGACTTGCATGGCCAAGGGTTGCAGCAGTTTGGAGCAGGACTGTCCGTGCTGTGGTTTGCAACGCAGCCCCGGGACAGCCTGCGCGAGGTCTCCAAACACGGTGCATGGGCTCTCTCCAAATCCAGCTGAGATGAGGCTTGGCTCTGGCTGAGAGCGGGTGGAGACCCCCAGACCCACACGGATCCTTTCGTGCTGCTCCTCAAAGAGGCCCATTCCCAAAGCAACGCCACGCAAATGAAATCCTCGTGTACATCACGTAGCTTCTGCCAGCAGGAAAGGCAGCGATTTAGCACGCTGCATTAGCTCCGCCGCATCCTCCAGAACAATTTCCCACAGCCTCCTTCAGCTGCTTCACACGCAGATAGCGTCTCGTCCCCTCGCCCTCCCTTCCAGGAAAGGCTTTGTGTTTAGAGAGGAAGACTTAGCAAGGCTTTGGGAGGATAACTCACCAGGATTTTGCTTCTCGGCGTCCCCAGCCCTAGGATCAGCGCTTCCACCTTGAAGAGCTTTGCCTTCAGGAGCTCGAGGTACGAGGCACCTGGGTGAAAGCGGCATGCTTATCAGCGCGGCTAATGCCTTCATCCCCAACGTATGAATATTCAGCAGCTCCAGCACAATCTCTGCGCCTAGGGCCCAGCCAGGGAGGGTACGGCTGGGATCCAGGGTGCTCCCAGCACGGCAGCTCCCCATCCCTGCTGCAGCCGGCAGCTCCGGGCGCTGCCGTGCCTCTCGCCCCGCCGGCATGGCCACGGGTGCCTGGGGAGGCTTGGGGAGCCGAAACACCCCCGAGAGTGAGGGGGAAACTCTTAACTCGGGCTCGTTCGAAGCTCTTTGCTTTCTGCTGGTGCCTCCTTAGCTGGAAGGCGGGAGGAGCTCGCGGGAACGGGCTGGGCATCTCCCGCGGACGGGGCGCAGGCACCCAGTGGGCAGCAGAAGTGGCATCGGCTACTGGAGGGAGGTGTTTCTCCCTGACCTTTCCCAGCAGTGGAAGCAGAGGATTTCATACTCCCTTTGGAAAAGCCCCGGGTGATTCTAGACTTCTCAGGGAAGAAGGAAATCAAACCACCAGCAAGAAAAGCAATCCCCACTGCATTTTACAGCCCCCTTCCCTAAAGAAACACAGTGGCAGTGCTCAGGGGTCCACGTGCCTCTGCCCAAACTTCAAACCCACGGCTGGGAGCAGCCAGGTCACGGCAGCCAGGATTTCAGCTCACCCCACGCATGAGGGACCCCAAAGTTGGCTGGAGACCCCCTCCAACGCCGCCCTCCATGCCTAGATGCTTTTTTCAGTGCCAAACTGCTCAGCACATCTGGCTCTCTAGTTCAGAGCTGTCATTTTCCTGGCTGTTAGAGGAGAGAATATGGTAAAGAGCAGCCTGGGTTTGCAACACGACTCCTGCGAGAGACGTGACATGTTTATTTTCCCTGCGCCAACTTCCACATCAAACGTGTTTTCTTTTTCCGTGCTGCAGAAGGGAATATATATCCATCCCTCCCCTATCTACCAGCGCCCAGCTCGTCCTTCAGCTCAGATTTCAGCATCCCCAGGTCCCCAAGATGCCCCTGACATCCCATTTTCCACCGGCAGAGCTGGATGGGGGTTGACATTTCTGCTCCCTGGTACGAGCAGTAAAGTGGGGAGAAAAAAAAAAAAACAAAACAAAAAACAATTATCTTTGTCTGGCTCGAGAAATTTGATGTTTTGCGTGACCTAAATCTCAACGTTTCGGTTTGGTTTTAAGCGCTGTCAGGTTGCTCGGGGAAAGAAAAAAAAAAAAGAAGACATTAAGGGAAGGGGATGGTATTTTCAAAAACAAAGTTATTGCACATGAAAAAAAAAACCCTGCCACACGGGAACGTGTCAGCTCCTTTGAAATGTTTGCTTGTCTCCCGGAGCAAAACAGTCAGGGAATTGTTCGCAGCATTGCAAAATATTTAGACTGACCCAAATCCTTGCGTTTTTGCAGCTGAAGGGCCCCCGTATCCTCCCCCGGGCTGGGGATGCTTGGCCGGACACGCACCGGGGCGCAGGCGGATGCTCGGCAGAGCTCGGCTTTCGGTGCTGCTTCGTTCCTCGGTTGGTTGTTCTTGGTTTATTTTTTTTTTTTCCATTATAGACATTATTAAAAAAAATAAACTTTACAATAATACATTTTTAAGTTGTTGCCACTTGAGCAATTTTTTTTTTTTTAAATAAAGGAGAAGAGGAACTTAAAAAAGCCACACTGTAGATGTATATGGTTATGTATATACATACATATATGTAGGTATAGGTGAGTGCTATATACATACACTATATATGTATATATAAAAGAAAGAAAATGGAGAGGAGCATATAGAGGTTTCCGACCACCGATGGGTCAGATCCCATCCCAACCCAAATTCAACCGGAAGAAGATTAAAGAAAAAAAAAAATAATAAAAAGAAAATAAAAATCTCCCCCTCCAAGCGACAGACTGAAAACATCGGCACAACCTCACAGCATTTGAACAGCAGTTTCTTTTCTCTTCCATTTTAAAACTCTCGCTGACCACGGGAAAGAAAAAAAAAAAAAAAGGAAAAAATAAAAAACCCCCAAACCCCAATAACAATGTCAAGAGCTCCAGCGAGTCCCCTCGAAGGATGCAGAAGAGCCTCCCGACAGCGAGTCCATCCTCCGGGATGCTCCGATGAGGAAACCTCGCCGTCCCCACGGCCACCCCAGAGCACCTGGGCTGATGGGTCCCGAAAATAACCTCTGCCAAAGCTCTGCTCAACGCTTATTTTCCCTCCCCGGTGCCGCTCGCAGCTCTGGACCCCTGTTGCAGGGGACGCGGGAGGGGTTTCGCCACGAGCTGTGGGCTCCTGCTTTAGAAAAGAAACCCAACGCACGATAAAAGACCAAAAAAAACCAAAACCACATTAAAAAAAAAAAAGGGGGGGTGCGGGAAATGTAAATAGGAAGAAAACCACCAAAGTTTCCCGGCGTGGTGAGGGTCCTCCTGCCGCCCGGCGTGCCCAGGCTCGGCACCCCCGGTGTTTCTGAGCGTTTGGGTCTCCGGCACGAGGCCGTCCTTCCCTGCCCCATCGCCGCAGCGGGAGCCGAGGCGAGAGCCAGCGCTCCAGCGTCCCCGTCCCGCCGGCCGCTGCCGTCCTCGCCCCTCTACAACGCCAGCTTCAGCAGGAGGATGGGCACAACGGGCAGGGTCCGGCCCGCCCAGTGTCGGCTGCCGCCTGCCTTCTGGTCCACGAACGTCTTCTGGTCTGGCATGATGTCCGTGGTCAGCTGGGTCTGCGGGCGGAGGAAAGCAGGGTTTCAATCCTTTTGGGGGAAAATCATCCATCCTTGGAAAACACCTCTTTTTGCCCTCTGGTCAGCGAAGCCAGCGGTCCCCAGGACGGCACTTGCCTGCCACGTCCTTCCCGAGCCGTCTGCAGTGGGAAACAGCTCCCGGCCCCAGTGCCCCCCTCCCCACGCTCCCCCCTGCCCAAACGTACCTCTGAGTAGCACAGACTCTGCTCTTTGGACTTGTTTAGCTTCGATCCGTGCTCCTGGAGAGGAGAAAGGAGGGAAGCTTAGGGCGGGGTATGTGCACCGGGGGCTGCTCCTGCCCAGGGTCGCACCCCAGGGTTTGGGCTTCCCCAAATTCCCGCGGGAGCTGCGGAGTCGCCCGGCGAGGGCACGGGGTGATGCCTGCAGCCCTACGCACGGGGCGCCCGAAACCGTGGCTCAGAGCACGCGGCTGGGGCTGAGGCGCTTCTCAAACACCCAGGGCTGTCGGAAGCGCTTTGCGAAAGGAGAGAAGAAAAAGGGGGCTCGTTGTTTCTCCCTGGGGCAGCTCCGGCCCTTTGCTGGGCTCCCATCTGAAGCAGGAGGGAGTGCAGGCAGCGCAACGATTCATCCCAGCCCCAGGTCTGGTGCTCCCTGCTGCAAACGCTCCTGCCGAGGACCCTGCCTACACCCCTGTGACACCCTCTGGCCACGGTCCCCCTCTCCCGCCCCTCTCCCGGCAGCACGTCACCGCCCAAGAAGCAAAGCGTCAACCCGCAAGCCCAGCACAAGGCAAGAAAATACGTATTTTTTTCCAGGTTTCCCAAAACCGCGTGGAATTCAAGCTGTTTTCACCCCGAATGAGCTGCAGGCAGGCATTGGGGTCGGGGCAGCGACGCCAGCTCGCCTTGCCCCGGGCACGGAGCCATGCCAGGCAGGGGACGATGCCCCAAGCGAGGGAAGGGGATGGGCAGGGCGCGGATCCCTCCCTTCCCCAGGCCAGACCCCCCCGGGCACTGCCCAGACCCCCATTTACCAGGGACGGCCGGATCCTGCCGGGCACCTGGGTACCGACGCTGCATCCAGACCGAGATGCGCGCACTGAGCAGGACTTTTTGCTCTCCATGGGCTGCAGGTGATCTCCTGGCCGAGAGACCCACCGAGGGTCGAGACCAGTGCTCCCAGTTTGCAGCAGTGACCGGGCTGGGGTCGTACCTGGACAGAGGTGCAGGTGGTGATAACGCTTGTGTCGTACATGGTGTTGCTGTCGTTGATGTCATCCGGCAAGGCAGGGCTCTTCTCCGCCTTCGGTGGCAGGGTGACGGGGGGCGAGGGGTTCTTGGGGGAGAGGTTCACATCGGTGCCGTTGCCGAAGGCTTGGATGGCGTTTCCTGGGGGGGGGCAGGAGATGTTTTTTTGGTGGGGAGGGGGGTGTGTGGGCACCCTGGCGGCGGCGGGGCAGGGCGAGGAGGGGGACGGGGAAGCGCCTTACGGAGGCAGGGGTTTTCCGTGAAGTCTCGGAGGAACTTCTCGCACTCCTCCTCCATGTTGCCGCTGCCTTTGCAGGAGCACCAGGGCGAGATGGTGATGCTGGTGGTGCTGGCGTCGACGTAGTTGGGCGTCATGTCGAAGCCTGCTCCCAGGGGAGGAGAAGGACGAGGGATGAGGGGCTGCAGTGGGAGAGACCCTTCACCATCCCGACCCGCCAGCACTCACCGATGAGCCCCGCGTAGGAGCCCAGGCACGCCTGGTAGTTGTCCCCGGGGCAGCTCGTCAGGGACTGGAAGGAGGCTTGGCAGTTGGTGTGGAAATCAGCCAGCCGGGACCTGGATGCGAAGAGCAAGAGGGAGAGGGATGGGATTTCACCACTGCTCTGGGCACAGAGCAACTCAGCAGCAAGGAGCAACGTTTCTTAAAAACTAATGGCTAGGAAAAGCGGATAAATGGGATAGAGAGAGGAGATCTGAATGAGATCTAGACTCAGAAGTACAACTTCTTGTCTCGCCTCCGGTCGCCCCAGCCTGCCGGAGGGTCACAGGCAAGGGAGGGGTGCCTGCCTGCGGTGGGTACCCCACTGGGGATGAGCCCCTGAGCGTGGGACCCTCATTCCTCCACCCTTTACTACTCCCCACCTCCCCAAGCGCTGCTCAGCTGGCAGAGCACACCATAAACTTCACAACCTCATTTGGCCGCGCTGCTCCCGGCATCATTACACGACTGTAAAATTTCACTGCTTGTTTTTATCTTCCCCCTGAAATGTTAAAGCTTAGAGTGCAATTAAAATGCCTGAGGTTGGGGGTTACATTTTCCTTTCTTTTGCATCTGAAAAGGGAAAAAAAAAAAACCCAGGGGCCGAGACGCTCGTGCCCTGCCTGCCCTCGTGCCAGACTCAGCTCTGGGGGCAGAGGGAAGGCAGAACGAGCAGAGGTGGGGAGAACGGCAGCAGGAGGAATAAAGAAGGGACAAGAGGAGCAGAGGAGCTGATGTCCACTCCTAACCTCGGTCACCCCTTCTCGTCGTCTCTCACGGCTCGGTGTAACGCACAGAAAAAGCACAAGGAGCGAAGGAAGCAGAGCGATTTCCAGGTGCGCCGGTGTAACCTGGCTCCGCTGACACAAACCCACGCTTTCCACGCGATGCTCAGGGGATCTTTCTTGGGATGAACAGAATCACCGAGGTAGAAGACTAAAGGGATGGGAAGGATGTAGAAGAGGACAGACAGATGGACGGGCAGCAGTTTCCCAAACTGACTCAGTCGTTAAATGAATAGACACGAGGCTGAGTTGCGGCCCAGGCTGGATCTCAATCACGGGGAGGAACTGCTGCGAAGCAGCCAAGTTGCTGTAGATGAGACCTTGCATTTCACAACAGAAAATCTCCTCGGCTCTTTTTTTTCCACACTTCATATAGAAAGAAGGCAGCAGGCATTATTTTCTTTCATTTCCTTTTCCTTCCTTCTTAATTAAATGTCATCTTTGTCCAACCGGTGATTGAATCATCCAACAGTACCTGCCTAAAGCCTTAAGAACCGATGAAAATAAAGGGTAGAAATTGTGGTGTGTTGGTTTTGTTTGCTTTTTGTTTTTTTTTTTAAATAGGAATGATTTGTTTTCAGAAGGTTTTGACCAAATTAAACAGAGGAACAAATGAAGCAGCGACCGAACGAAGCAGAAGGGATCCGCAGCGAAACCTTACATCCTCCCAGCACTTTTCGTCGCACCCGACCTCGAGCGCGCTACGGGAGCCGGGGCGCAGGTACCGCCGAAAGGCAGCCGGCACCAGGGAGGAGCAGAGATGCTGCTGCTGAGCCCGCAGCCAAAAGCCCGCTGCAGTTACTGGGGAAAGGACAGCAGAAGGAATAAAGCACAGCTGCTCGGGGCTGGGCCAGAGCGCTGGATGCTCCGTGGGGGGAGCAGCAGCTTCCTGGAGACTTTTGCTCTTTCCAGCCATCCGTGACTGGGGCTTTTTCCAGGTCATGAGGTTTCACAGCAACCATCTTCTGCGGAGCAGCTGAGCCTCTTCTGGGGCCTCCCTGGTCCTTTGAGGACCCCAGCATCACCCCACAGCGAGCTCCCCGGCTGGGCTGGGGGTTTGGCAAGAGCGACCCAGGCACTTGGTACCTTCTTTTTGCTGCTTCCAGCAGCCAGGCGTGCAGGTTGCACTTAGTTTTCGCCTGCTGACGGGCTGCCAGCGGTGTGAACTGGATTATTTTCCCACTTACACCAGCTGCCTGACCCACTTACAGCCTCCCGACAGGCTGCAAATTTCCAAGGCAAGGTCAGCCTCTTCATCTGGGTTATTCAAGCACTCCCGACAAGAAGACAGGACTCCTGGGCACCGCTGCGCTCTTCTACACGTTGGACAAGAATAAATAGCAATAACGCAACTGGCACCACTTCTCCCTCCCCTTCCTCCTGCAAACAACTCTCACCCAGCCGATGTGCAGGTTATTTTGGCCAGACCCACATTTATTTTCCTCCCTAGTGATTTAGAAAGACACCCCCCCCGCCCATGCCAGGGGTGCAGAGGGAAGCCAAGGGCTCCCATCCTGCACCCACTCCTGGGACTCCGCAGGAGCTCCCTTGCTGGAGCTGGGCACAAAGCCCAGCGTGTGCAGAAAAGCTCTGCCAGGGGATTTTTGCGGTGCTCAGCCCTCCCTGCAGCCAAAACCAGCCTCGGGTCAAGGGGTGCTGCCCCCCACACGCAAGGTGGGCGCAGAGGGGAGAGCCCAGCGTGGGTGCTGCCGAGCAGAAAAGCTCCGACTCCGCTCCTGTCACACAATCCCCATCACAGGAAGATATTTGTACTCCCTCCTCCTCCTCCCCTCCGCAGGACGTAAAGTTTCCAACAGCATTTCCCCTCTCCCCAAATTAGAGGCGAAGGCACGTCAATTCTCTTAAAGAACTGTGGCAAGTTCATCACCAAGCGCCACGAAAATTTGTCATGCTGCTCCCCGAGGCCCTGCTCCTGGCTTGTAGCATCCTTTAAGGCAAATGTTATTCTTTTCATAATACATGACAAGCCAGCTGGTAATCTTTCCAGAATATCCAAGCCAGATGTCACTCTTTCCGCTGTATACAATGAGTTTGCAGTCGCTGGATGAGACCTCTAACTGCCAGGAATAAACCTTACTGGAGCCGGGCCATAGCTTCTTAGATTTCTGCTTTTAAGTGCCTGGGAAAAAAATAAAAAATAAAAGGAGAGGGAGCCAAGTCCATCTTAGCAGAAACAGGAGGATTTGGTGCCAAATTGCTGGCTGGCAGCTCGAGGCAGCAGGTGCGTCTGGCCAGTCTCTGCCTGCAAATGCCAGACCTGGGCTGGGAAGAGCTGGGCTGGCAGCTGGGTCAGGGATGGGGAAGGAGGAGGACGGCGTGGGGAGCTGCAGAGCGCAGCCTCGGCCAGCACGTTATTTTCCTGAAAGGCCTCCAAGTCAAAAGAAAAAAAAAAGGGGAGAATAAAAAGAGTGAAAAAGGGATTAACAAAAATTAATTATATTTATATATGCATATATCATATCCCAAACCCGCTGCAAGGGCTGAATATCAAAGTCAGGGGGTTCCAAGCTGTTTCTCTTTGATGCATCTAAAAAATATGTTTGATTTCTGGGTGAAAAGACCAGGACGATGCCAAGGGGAGGCAGCTCCGGGGATCTGGAGGCTTTAATACTTCGCTTTCTCCCCACCCAACTCCAGACACATCCCAGGGACGTGGGTCCCCGCAATGCACATACACCCCTGGAGCATATATCCCCCGTTTAGGGGACTCTGCGCCGCCCCGCAGGGACCATCCCATCAGCTCCTGGCTGCTAACTCATCTCCTCGCCTTGTTATCATGCAGGAATTCAGAGGCAGCTTGCCAGCGCCGGCAAGACACCCTCGCTCTGACATTAAAAGTTACCTACACAGCAGAGGATTTTTGATTGGGGTTCTGGGTTTTTTTCCCCGCTTGTTGGTGCGTTGCAAATTTTTTTCAGCAGAAAAATCCCCAGAACAGATGCAAGGTGCCTAATTGGGTGTTAATTGTTCCCATCACCGCATGCCTATGAGAAGTCCAAGCCCGGCACTGGTAATAACTCACCACCCATCAAAGCAAACAGTATCAGGCTCTTGAATATTTCATGCAGAAAATGTCCGAGATGCGGAGATTACTCAAGACGTGTTTTTCACAGGCAATTTACAGCGACCAAGGAAAAATGGCTTTAATAGACACGAACGTCGAGAGGCGGCTCGGAAACGCGCCTCTCCCCCCTGCAGAGCAGTGGATGTTCAAGAAGCTGTGACAACATGCAAAAACTCAGCAAGACATGAAAAACCCGCGGGCCCGCTGGGCATCCTCCTCCCAGCACTCGCTCTGCCTGCTTGTCCTGCTGGAGATGAATGCCTTCGAAGCCAGGAGATGCTGAGATTAAAAAAAATTAGCCTCAAAAACCAAGAACAGTGGCCAGGTAATTCAAAGAGCGGTGGGGATGAGGATCAGCTAAAGAACTGAGGGAAGCTGGAGCAAAACTCCACTTATCTGGATGACCCTCTACCAAAGCTAGTAAATAGTTCACAGGCGAGGAAAAAAAAAAAAGATCAATGGAAACACTTGTTTTATCCAGGAAAAGTTATCTGCCACCTCTGGAGACTGGAATCGCCTGTGCTGGTGTGAGCCAGGAGGGTTTTATTCCTGCTTTTAGCAAAAAAACATACCCCTGCGGGAGCACAGCATCTCTCTGCAGGATGAGGACTGGTCCCCATCCCAAAGCTGCCCCTCGCCAGGGAGTCGGGCGCAGCGGGAAAGAGGCAAAAAGAGAACGAACCAGAGAGAAGCAAAGGAGAAATCCCCGAAATTAAAGTACGCGGAGCTAAGCCAGCGAGAGGAGGGAAAAAAAATGGGGACAAACAGACAACAGACCAACTGCTAAGTTAGGAGCCGTTAATTAAGAAGTTTAGTTATCCGTATGTATTTTTAGGACACTGCATTTTGATTCCTCACAGATAAGAGCAGTTGAAAGACTTTTTTTCCTCTTTATTTTTTTTTTTTTTATCCTCTTGCCTGTGCTCAAACCCTATCATTACCCGGTAAGAGAAGGGAAGAATTAAACGCACGCATCATTTGATTTTAATTGAAGGACTGTTCTATTTCATTGAACTGCTAACTAAGCCGAACAGGAGATTGTGTTTACATAAGCAAACCCTGAGTCAGTATAGACTTGCTGTCACATTAAGTCAATACTTATGAAGGCTCTCTATTTAATTATTCAGTGCGAATTGACTTATTATTGTGTTAAGAGCGCGGTTAGCCTTGAGCAAGGTGGCCGGGGAGCTGAGAGATCCCTTCCAGCTGCCTTTGCATGGGGGTGTCCGCAGGGTTCTGGGGGGAACGTACCCGGGGGGTGCTGCCCCACTGGCCCCCTCCATACTGGGAAGCCAAAGCCACCAACCTCTGCAGATCTGCTAATTTAAGCTCCGATTCAGAGGCTTCCCCAGCAGGTTATTGCAGTCCCGGCTGTCCAGCCCTGGTGCAGCCGCCCGCCTCGGGGACCCACGAGCCCTGTCCCCGTCCAGACACGAGCATTGCTCCTCTCCGCCAGCTCCCAGAGCCGCTGGCAAATCCAGGAGCATTTCTCCCTCCTCCTCCTTCTTCCCAGACAACTATGTGGACAGCAGAGCCGTACTTCTGAGCCGCTCTCATTACACGGCGTAATGAGAAAGTTGAGCTGCCGCTCTGCTGTTTATCAAGGAAACATCCATTATAGATGGCATTTTGTCTGTGCTAAACAAAGGGCGTGAAGACAAGGACGTGGGTTTTAAAAAAAATGGTGGTTTGTTCCCATGTTTGGTGTTTAATCAATACGGAGCCAGCCTGGATCCGTCCCTTCCCTCGCACGCACCCCGAGCCAAGCTCGTGGGTCCTCAGGCGATGGAGCGAGGCTTCTCCTCCCCGGGGTATCGCTCCTGAATTAGCATCCCAATCCCAGCCGGAGAAAGATGGTTTCTGCAGTGCAGAAATGCACCTCGCCAAAGCACGCAGCCGCAGGGGTCCTGCGAGGAGCCGGGCAGGATCCGTCCCCCGCCCAGCCACAAATACACTGAAAATGGGGAGAAAACTCAGGCAAATTAATCATCACCCTGGTTTTGGATGCTGAGATGCTACAGCCGGTGGAGGCTGGGAAATTCTTCAGCACCAGCACCACTGAAGCATATAAGACCAGATTATTTGTGTTCCTGACTTGCTGATGCAAGATGAAAAATACAGCAAACTGCAGCTGCTGAAATCAGCTCTTTTCTCCCCTTTCCTTCCCTTTCCCCTTAGCTGAGGTTAGTGTTTTGCAAAAGGTTTTTATATTCCGGGAGCTAAAACCTGTCCATTGCAATCAGACACAAAGCTCAGGGAGTTTGTCAGGCTCCTCCATTGTGCCGGGAAAAGCTTCCCGGCACGAAAAGCTTCACAAATTGCAGCAATCTGAGCCTGATTGCTCCTGCTGTCGCGGCCGGGAGCTGGGCGAAGGGGCTTGAGGCTGGGGCATCTCGCGGAGGATTTTTAGCAGCCTCACAGGTCAAGGCCATTCAGATTGCTTCGTCCAGAGCAAAGCCTGGATTTGAGCCCAGAATAACCCAGATCCTGCACCCCACTCCCGGGAAGGGAAGGGCACAGGTTGAGCGCTCGCCTTCGCCAGGACCTGAGCCCGCGCAGGGGTGCACAGGAGCTCGGGGGCCGCATCCCGGCCCCTTCGTGTCCTCAGCCCCTCGGTGCAGTGGGGAATGGAGGGGTTGCACAGCACCCTCCTCCTCCTCGCCGTGGGGACCCTGGGTGATCCGGGCGCACTCTGTGCCGGGATGCTGCCTGCTGGTTTAAATACCCCAGTCCAAAGCATTCAGAGAACATCGCCTTCCATCAGCAGCGATGGAAGAACTGGTGGCTTTTATCTCCCCAGCTCTGTGGCCACTGAAGGGACGGGGGCTGGTGTTCAACGACCATTCACCGCCAGCCCTGAGCAGCTGGAAAGCAGCAGCAGAAAGCCAGGAAAACTTCCAGAATGACTGTTTCCCACGCTGGACCACTGATTTTCCCTCTTCCCCAACTCCTCTGCTGCTTTCAGGAAGGAAGCAACCCGACCTCAGGGTGGGTTCCCCTGCAAGGAGCATCCCCACACACCTAGCTCAGCACTGGCCGCGGCAAGAGGGCAGCAAAAACCTCCCTGCAAAGTCCCATCCCGGTACGAAGGGCTTCGCTGTTCATTAGGCCTTCAGCCGGAGGCTTAATTACGCTCGCAGCCCGTGCTGGAGCGTTATCTCATCTCCTGTCACCGCTGGGTTTTGGAGCAGCTTGCCGATCTGCTTCTGAGTTCAATGCCCTTGCCAGTCCCACAGGCAGATAAGGAGGATGAGCATCAGTCTGCAACGCCAGCCCGATAAGCACAGGCAGCGACAGGAACCCCGCGGCAGACCCCAGCCTTGCCTTGCCCACAGGCAGGGGCTCACGATGGTGGGACACGGAGGGGTTTCGTGCCCGGCTGGCTCCTGGGTGGAGGCTGGTGGGTGCAGATGCTGTGGGAAGGAGGACAAAGCCTGCACGCTCTATTTATACACATTCCCGGCACCTGGTGATGATCTTGGCAGCGGCTGCCTGCCAATGCTTTGTTATTTATAAACGCAGAGGGCCTTGGAGGGGCAGGAGGGAGAGAGGAGAGGCCCCCCAGCACCAGGCAGCCCTGCAGACCAAGCCCAGAGCCACTCGGCAAGAGAGATGCCAAACAACCAAACTCCCCCAGCCTGCACGTGGATTGAACCCCCCTGGGCTTTTGCAGAAGAGCAAGGCAAGCTGCTTGCCCGAAGCAGGACCAGCAGCACCTCAAGGGGCCCTGGAGCCACGCACCAGAGCTCGCAGACCCCCACGTCGGGTGCAGCCCTGTCTGCACAGCAGCTCCAAGCACCGAGCCCGCAGCAGGGACCTCAGCCTCACCGCTGAATGAGACCCCCTTGCACCAAGCCAAATTCACCCTAAATACGCAGCACCTCCACATCAGTTAAAACCCAACAAAGCACAAGCAGCAGCTGCTGGAGGGGTTTGCATTACCCACATGGTGACTAGACAGCCTAGACTTTATTCAGCTCCTGACCCTGGGCTTTCCAGGCTCGCTAGGGGCTCTCAGCCACTGGGAAACGCCAGGAACACGCAAGGAGGAGGAGATGAGGCTGTGGGAGAAGGGGTTCAGCAGGCGAGTATGCCCACACCCAGCTATAATTTGGGAAACCAGCCCCACAGCAATGGGAGCTGTGACTCCCTGCCCATGTCTGGGGCAGCACTGGGGTGGACAGACTCACAGCTAACGTCAAGCAGACAGGGCAGCAGGCTCTCAGACGAGTCTCTTGCTGACAACGGTTTTCCTTGACCAAAAGCTCCACATCCTTTCCCCACGGGCCAGGGGACGTGATGCCCGTGTGTGCATCAGGTGCAGCGTGCAGGGCCGTTCCTTCATCCCTGGGGAAGACGTGCCAGCAGGAGACCTCCAGATGCAGATGGAGCAGGAAAACAGCAGCGAGGACCATAAAACGCAGCCTGCGTGTGTGTGCCTGCTCCCAGGGAAAGCACAGTGCACACACAGCCCCTGCTAGAAGGCTCTGCCAGAGCCATCTCCATCCCAAAAGCCAGGGAGAAAAAAAGCCAGACCCTCTCTCACTTGCAAGGCAACATTAGTAGAGAAAAATTCTGATTTTTTCCCCGCCTTAGCTCAGGTCCCAGGCACAGCTCACCCCAGGTAGGTCACCGCTTCTAAACACTTTCACAGCTGCAAACACAAGGAGGTCAAGTGAGCTGCCGGAGCACTCAGCAGCTCAGAGCATGCCCGGGCATGGGCTCCCCGCTGCAGGCTCTTACCCCTCTTGCACCCCAGTGGCAGAGCCTAAATTAATGTAACTGCTTTAAACGGGGCGGGGGGTTGGAACAAACCCACCTGCCCAAGCCTTGGGAGCACTGCCGGAGCCCCCCTGCCAGCGCAGAGCTGCAGGAGGGGTGTGGATGGGATGGGACCTCCTCTTGCAAGCCCAGATCCATGGAGCGCATCCATGCACAGCCCCGCAACACCCCATCATGGGGAGAGAACAGCCGGGGCTAAGGCAAAACTCTGCAAACCAATGCCCGAAGCTGGATGCATAAATAAATGCCAGATTCGGGTGCTTTGCAGAGCAAAAGTGCCCGGCCAGGGCTGCCTCTCCACAGCCGGGCAGCATCCGTGCCGCTCTGGAAAAGCGCATTTCCACCTCGGATCAAACAGCCAAGGCAGCTGCCACACGCTTCCCCCTTTGGCGCTTCATTTCTTTCTGGTGGAATTTCATTTCAGGCAGGAAGGGGCTTATAATTAACGCTTGGCAGCTCCGTGGCCTCTCCGGTCCCCCTCAACACGCTGCTAGTGCAGGTTATCCCCCTCCGCGAGCGGAGGCATCTGCAGCATTTAATGTCTGAGCAAGCATCAGGCCCGCTGACAGAGAGGTGCTACCATTAATTTGGCCGCGACTCAGCGCAGCCCTGGTATCTTTTATTCATAGACATTGGCTTATTGTATTACTTTTTGATAAAAAGCCACATTCCCACGTTTCAAACACATTCGCTTGCAGGCAGAGGAGGACCTGAAGCTGTGTTATTTATTTATTTCACCACCAGGCTCTGGGAAACTCCATCACCTCGATGGCAAAAAGACCCTCCTCCTCGTAGGAAACATATTCTTTATGAGGCTGACCCAGGCCCCGCAGGGTGACAGGTTTTTTGCCGTATGAATAATGATTTTCATAATGGAACAAAAGCCTGATCTCCTGACTTTGCTCTGCCACGGGGAAAACAGCAGATTTCACCAGCCATGAAGTTTCAGCGAGGATGCTGAAAGCATGCCGAGGGATTTTGCTGCTTGCGGGGTGTGGGTGCCCCTGCTGCCACGGTGCCTTTTGCGCATTCGTCCCCTCCACAGCTTGGGGAGACGGAGCAGCCCCAAGTGGGGGTCAGAGCCAGCACCGTCCCCAGGGACTCAGCTCCACCATTCACAGCAGAAAAGCAGCTCCGTCCCCACCGCTCTGGTTCTGCCCCACGTCTCCGCCTGCCCTGAGCGCTGCCAGAGGGCATCGCCCCGCTGCAGCATCCCGGGCCAAGCACAGGGAATGGCAGAGCTGGGTTTTTACACCGGAGGTTTCGGAGGGGATCAGAGCTGGGCGGGGGGCTCGGTTTGCAGCCCCCGTGCTTGCAAACCACACGCAGCCCTGCACAAACCTGTGGGTTCACCCTACAGCCAGGAGGGACCAAGCTCAAGGCCACACCTCAGCCTCTCCATGAGCGGCCAAAACCGATGAACTCTGCCCCATTTCACACACAGAATGCAGCTGTTAGTGGAGGAGCCCCCGCCAGCAAGTGCTGCCTGGCCTTGGCAGGATGCAACCGATAAGCTTGGAATAGGGTTGTGCAACACGAGAGCGGCTGCAAACCCCCCCTCGACAGCCTGCAGGTCTCCCCACGGCACTGGGGAAAGCCCACGCAGAGCCCGGCGCAGCCCTTACCGGCAGAGATGATCCGTCCGGCACGTGTTGCGCAGATCCAAGCAGTTGGGCTTCTCCTTGTCCTCGTAGGAGCAGGAGGGGACGATGGTTTGCCGCCGGCGCTCCGCACAAGCCTGGTCCTTGCAGGAGCAGAAGAGGAGGCGGTAGGTGTACTCGCTGGGGACGCGGTCGAAGAACTGGCGCAGGGCCTTGTGGCATTTCCTCCGGCTGCAGTGCTCGGTGGCCGAGACCTTGCTGCAGGTGGAGATGTAGCCCGAGCGCAGGCGCTTGCAGTTGTCGTTCAGGTTGCAGGCTTTGGCCGCGTCGAGGCAGTGGTTGCTTTTGGAGTTGGCGGCGGGGTCCATTCCTGCCCGCAGAGCAAGGAGGAGAAGGGGTGAGCGTGGCACTGAGGGATGGGGAGATGCCACGGGCAAAGGGGCTGGCATTGGTGTCACCCCCTGGCATCCCTGGGACGGCCTGTCCCTGCCCTGCTGGCAGCAGGAAGGGGGCTGGATGCACCGCTGTCGTTCCTCCCCATCCCCCTGCCCCATTTGGAGGTCCTCCTCTAGCACAGAAGGGGTTAATGCACACTGATTGCAGTGGGGGGCAGGGGGGGGACCCGGTCAAACATTCTTCAGTACATAATTTATGCTGTGAATTTGCAAATTTTTTTTTTTCTTGTCAATTATTCAAAGAATAATTATTAATTATTCAGCCTGCTCCAAAGCAGAAAAATCTACCGAGCTGCACAGGGGCCCCCCCAGCCCCTGCATCCTCTCCCGGGGCTCCCCAAAACCAGGTCAGCCGCAGGCAGCCCCCCACAAGGCACCTGTGATGGGGACAAGGCTACCACCGGAGCCGGCCACATCCGCACTGGGAATCCCGTCGGCAAATAAATGGGGAGAGGACGGACGAAGGCGAACCACCGCCCGGGAGCAAACGCTGAATTTTCTTTTCTCTTTTTGTCAGAATGACGGATAGCCCTCGGCAGCCTAGGTGCTATTTTAGAAGCCACCTGACTGCACCAGCCAGCACACCCCTAATTTCCTCCCCTCCACAGCCCAGCCGAGTGTGTGGATTCCTCTGTTGCCTCCCAGCTTCCACTGGCAAAGACAAATAACAGCATCGAGGAATGCTTCCTAGCAGACCTATTTGTAGGGCCCTGCTAATTAGGAAATGGCAGGCAGCTGCCTGGATGAGCATCTCCCCCCCCACCCCTGCCTCCCCCAGCTGCCCATGGGGGCCGCCCCACCGGCGAGCAGCATTTTGGGGTGTCATTTGCAGCACGGGACCCGACTCCATCTCATTTTCACACAGTCTTATCCAACTTGGCGTGAGGCTCCGAGCCGGGGGCTGCCAGCGCGGCACCGCCTACGTTAACAGGTCCCAATTAAAAGGCGAAGCTGGAAGCACCCCCCACCCAGTGTCACCCCACACAAACCTGACCCACACCTCGCTGCCCTTGGGAGGGGTCTGCAGCTGCCAGGGGCCACCAGTTCCGACCTGTGTGTGACAACTGTGGGGTCTCCATGGCCCCCCTTCACCCAGGGCCAGCACCCCCCAGCTGGGTGCGATGCCAGGAGACCCCAGAGCTAGGGGGGGGACAAAGCTGTTCGGAGAGGGCCCTCGACATGCCAAACGTGCCATCCTAGTGCCGAACACCCCCTGTGGAGATCTACCGGGGACGGGGGAGCTCGATACGACATAAGCAAAGTGAATACTTCTTACGATACACGATTTATAAGTAGATCTGCCTTGAAAAACAGTGCGAGAGACAAGGTCGCCTGCGCTAAGAGAGACATTTGAGCTGACGGAGGTGAGCTGGCGCTGCACTGGGGAGCACTCCCTGCTCCTCATGGAGCCCTGTTTGGAATAAAACTGGGGGGAAAGGAGGCGAAGACAAGTCCTGCGGGGCTTCGCACCCTCCCCAAGGAGGGGACAGGGCAGAAAATGCCATTTCACAGCAGGAAACCCCCGGCCTGGATGATGCTACAGGGTCCCTCCAGATGAGGGCTGAGGATGGAGACAGCTCATGACACTGGTATGAGAGGAACAGAAGGGGAAACGATGCTTGAAGAGCATGGGGGGGACACAGCTCTCTTTTCTCCTTGCCCAGACCAGCTCCTGGTTTTGGGGGGATGCCCTGAGCACTCTCTGCACCCGGGTGTGCTGGCGGCCGCCCCGGCTCTGAGCCCTGCGAGCCGTTACCAGCCAGTGGCAGCTCTCCAGCACAAGCCTGGGATCCGTGTAAAGTGCCAGCTTATTGTCTAATCCTCCGGAGCATCGCTCCTGCCCTGCCCAAGACCTGTGGGGACCTGGATGCATTTTAATAGAGCTGATGCTTGAAAGCGCAGGGTTTCTGGGGAGCTCATTAATAAAGCAGAAGCATGAAAATTTCATGAGGTGAGAAAGAAATGGGGGCCAAGGAGCTGGGGAGGGGACTGCGCTGGGAGACCCGGTGCCACCAGCTGTCCCGTCGGCAGGTCTCTGCCTGGCTTCTTGGCACAGGATGGGGTCAGGGGCAGAGGAGGAGGAGGACAGAGATGGGGAAGGCAGCGCTGCCGCAAGCCCACTCCGTGCCGTGCAGCGTGGGCTGAGTCTGGGGGTCCGACACCCTTGGGTCTGGGGGCCCTCGGGTGCTGCTGCCCGGTGTTGGTGCCCACGCAGGCAGAAGCACAGCGTGGGGCTTGTTTCCCAACTGGATCCTCTTCCTTCTTCCCTGGAGGCTGTGGCTTCTACAGGGCAGGCTCCAGCACCCTTTGGCACTGTAGAGCATCCTCACCGCCAGCCCGGGATGCTCTGCTCCGCTGGGGGGGCCTGGGAGAGCAAAGCCCCGGGCACGGGGGGGGCGATGCTCGCTTGCGACGCTCGCTCACGGTGCCGCCAGCCCCCCCCCGGTCCCGCAAGGCGGCTCATCGAGGGCGAGAGCAACCTGAGCGCGGCAGCGTGCATCACCGCTCCCCGCACTTACACGGCCCCTTCTTTCTAGAAAGGTAAAGTAATCCCTCCGCTACCCCCAGAGGCAATCAGCAGCGCTCTGCCTCAGCCTCCTTATCCGGAAACAACACTAACAGCTCGTTTGCTTCAATCGCTTGGGCTCGGGGTCAGGGCTGGGGGTGCCGGGGGGCAGCCGCTCGCCGCTCCCACCGCTCCAGCCCCGCACGAGGGGGACAGAGGAGGAGTGGAAGAAGCGTGAAGGCCACCCCCGACGGCCACGGCACATCTCTGGATCATAAGAGCAGCCAATTCCCCCTTCCCCCAGCCCCAAAATTGCCAGACAGGCTTCCTTCTCCTCTCGCTTCGCTTTTATGAATAAATCAACCATGAGCGTTTAATCCCCCACTCCAGACACTTTGCTTTTCGTACTTTCCGGCAGCTAAAATATTTCCTTGACGCTAATGTAATCCAAAAAGGCCTGCAGAAGATGGGAGGGGGTGGTTTTGTCATCCCAAACCGGTGCTAAGCTCCCCGAAGGGAGCCTGGCAAACTGGCTTCAGGAGCGGGTGACGGCAGCGAGGGGATGAGGCGTCACAGCCCACCTCCGAGGTGTCCCCAAACGAGCCGGGCTGCACAGCCTGGGGAGGGGGCACAGCATCGCTGCGGGGTCCCCGGGGTGCCAGCACCCTCTGCCCGTGTGTGCCCCGCAAAGTCTGGGGACGCAGGGAACCCCAAAACTCTGCAGCAGCGGGTGGCTTTCGGGGAAAGGGTTAAGGAGAGAAAGAGCAAGGAGAAGGCAAGGCATTGCGTGACCTAATTTGAGGAAGGGGGGGGGGGGATGGCAGCATGGAGGGTTGTCATGGAAATAGATGGCAAAAAAAGTTCCTGAGGACGATGGTGGAGTTTGGTTTCCCAAGAGGAGGATGAGGAGGCAGAGGCATGCTCCGAAGGGCTCGCCATCCTTCTCCCAGCACCATCCCATAGCTTGGCTTGAGGCCAGCCACCCTGGGGAGGGACACTAACAGGGTCCCCCCCCAGCTTCCCCACAGACAGGGTGTCTTGCCAGTCCCAAATCTTCCAGAAGGCAAAACACCTTACATCAAGCAATGGATGGGCAGCGGGAGGGTCTGGTCCCCCCCAAGCCCGGGCTGTGCCTGCGCCTCCCCCTCCTGCCCTGCCTAATGCCGTGACACTCGGCTGGGCGAGGGGACACGTCAGCAAGACGAACGAGGGAGTTACAGGCTCTCCAGCCCACCTCAGCTATTTGAGACAAGCCCACAGTCGGAGGCAGCTGAGTCCAAAAGGTAAAAACCTAAATCACAGCCTGGAGGGAAATTGGAAGTCCAAGGAGGGGGCTGCTGCCCGTGGCTCTACTGTCACTGCTGGGCAGGGGCTCAAAGCAAGCCCCCGCCTCAGCTGGGGATCACCCGCTCCCAGCAACATCTGATCCCGCTGGGAAGGTCTGAAACAGAGAGAATCTGTCCCAAAGGGCATCAAACCCTGGTAGCACTCCAGAACCAGCCCCTACATCGCTCCCCTCTGCCAGGCACTGGCACCCCAGCCAGCTGCAGGGGGGCACGTGTCAACCCCGGGGATGCTCAAGGCATCGGGTCTGGGGTGACAGGGAGAAGAGCTGGGCAGGAGAGTGGCCATAGGAGCTGGAGGGGCAAAGGACCAAGCCACGGGGGAAGGAACTGCAGGTTTTCCTCGTCAGGGAGCTCGGTAGCAGGTCTACGTTCATGAGCAAGAGAAGATAAAACAGCAGAAGCATGTTGCTTTTATTACCTGAGAAAATTGAAGCAAGTCTGAATATATCAGAGAGACGAGAGGTGACCGGCTCGTAGGGGGAAGCCTCATAAAATTCTTCTCCTAGGGTGGGAGGGAAGAAAAAGAAGGGGGAGAAAAAGCAAATTAAAAACCACAGCAAATAACCTCAGCCACCGCGGAGGCTACGGCCGGACGCAGGCACCCTCCCGCCATGGCGATCTTCAATTTGGGAAGGGAAAACCAAAAAGCATTTAAATCACTGCCCTGCAATGAAAGGAGAAGCCCATTTTGGACCAACTCAGCTTAATTCTTGCTGGCTGGAAGTTTGTGGCCGGGCAGGCAGGTCTGCGGTGCTGCCTGCAGCTGCCTGATGGCTGGGTCCTGCTGCAAGCTCAGCTCCTTCTGCAAGTCAGGTTTGGCAGCGGCTGTGTTCAAACTGACCTCAAGAGTTGAGGGGATTTAGATTTAAAAGGTCAATGTTTCCTGAATACGTCCACAGAGGCTGGGCCAGCTGCAAGCTGAAAGTTTTATGGTCTGTACTCAATGCTGGTTTATTTTTTTTCTTGTTGCAAAAAAAAAACCCCAAAAACCCATTTGCCTAAAAAAACACTATAAAGATTGTTTTCTGCTCTGCTCTGCCTCTGATGCATTTTGGGAAAATGGAAATATTTCAGTGGGGGAATGCAGACCCTCATCATTTGAGCACCAGAGCATCCCCACCACCCATCCACCCACGCTGCACTCCTCCAGGGGCTCCTCCGTCGCAACCCTCACTTTCCAGAGGGAGCTCGAGCACCGTCCGTCTGTCCCCAGGCTGGGAGCAAACCCCCTCTCTCCCACCTCTCAGAGATGGAGAGATGCTGCTTCTGATGCTCTTGCTGCCTGCCCTGCATGTATCACCAGAAAATGCTGATTTCAGGAGAGCTGGCCACGGCTCGCAGGAGAGAAAACTCTCTCCTTAAACCCCAGCAGCCACAAGGAAAGGAAAAAAAAAAAAGTATAGAAATTAAAATCAATGGCTGGACTTTGAAAGCCCCAGTCAGAGGCTGACCAGCAGCCTGGAACATCGATCTCCGCTGTGCCTGGCAGCCCTTTCGGTAGGATCCCTGCCTGCACCGGGTGCCCTCACTGCGGGCGAGCCTGGGCTGCCCCGGGGACGGACACCGGCAGCCCAGACCGCTCCAGCCCACACATGCTCTACCGAGTTATTATTAGCCCAAGGCGGCCGCATTTATCCCACATAATTAAGGAGCCACTTGAAACCCTGTGTAGGAAAACAAGCTCATTAAGAGGCGGGGAGCAACGCGGGAGGGCTTGCTCCAAGCCCAGCAGCTCCTCAGTGGTGTTCCTTGGAAATTTGGGGGCGCAGAGGTGGGTGGCCAGCCGGGGAGACCCCGGTGGGATGCCAGGTTGGGCTGCCTCCAGCGGCCGTGGGTTTTCAGCCCATCACCCCACGCTTGGCCTTGCCACCTCCGTCAGGGTGATGCTACATGGGGGCAACAGCCCCCCCCGGCGCCAAGGGCAGCTCCTGCTCCTGGTGCTGGTCACGGGGAAGGACCCCCGCTCCGGGCAGCCTGCAAAGTCCTCCAGCATCAGGCCAACCGTTCCCTTCGCCTCGCCGGGTTTCCTAATGCTCCGATGACAAATAGCACCTTTATTAAAGTGCATTTAGGAAACACTGTAACCTCCCAGTATATTGCTTTGCCAATGCAATAAATAATTAAATACTAGCTGAATCCTGCTGCTTGCTAGGAAAATTACTGAGCATTAAAAGGGCAGTGGACTTTTCTTGAGCTCGCTGAGATGCAATTAACCTCCAGGAAGGAGGCTGGAGTGAAAGCAGTCCTCCTTAATGGCAGGGACAGGTTAGCTCCTGCAGCCGAGGAGCTGGACGGGAGGCCACCAGGCACAGCATCCTCGCTGAACAGCAGAAGATCAGGGTCTACCTTGAGCTCCTCACTGCTTTTACACTCACTGGTTTATGCACGTTAAAGCTATGAGCTGCTGGATCTCCCCAAAGCTTCCACCTCTGCTTAAGACTTGGTATAAACACTGCTTTTCCCACCTCCTCCTCCTCCTCCTCCAGGTACAGGTCCTGGAGTACCCATCAGGCAGTAAAGCATCCTTCATTCATGTTTGTAAAACCCTCTGAAATTACTGAATCAAGGCTGCTAATGAGGGGTAGAAAACAATTAAGCAGTAATTCCTGTTCTGGGTTGGTTTTCGGGCTCACTAGTCCCTGTGCTGACCCAGATTTGAAGGCAATTTCACCCCGGGGGGGCTGCATGCTTGGGTACAGCTCCCCACATCCTCGCCGCTGCCGCCAAAGCCCTCCCAGCACCACCACCACCTCCTCTGGCTTCGGTCCCAGCTCAGGAGGGAGGTCAGAGACCTGCGCCCGCTGCGGGAACGCGGCTGCCAGGGCTGGCGGCTCCTCCGCAGGCTCCAGCAAATGAACCCCTTCAGCTCAAGCCGCTAAAGGAGGTGGCTTTCAGCCGGGGTAATGAAACAGCAGAGGAACAGGCATTTTTACAGGCCCAAATCATGGGTGGGAGCAGGGCCAAGCTGCCAACGCGCTTGGTGCCGCAGGTGGCCGAGGGTCCGTCTGCTCACAGGCTGCAGGGCGGGTGGGCGCATGCCCTTGCGAGGACCGTGCTGCAACTCAAGGGCTCTGGTACCGGCAGTTTTGCACAAGCTGAAGCTGGATTTGAGCTTCCACACGCAGAGCCAGACGTAAGCCCATTAAAGGGATCTATACTGTTAAACTGGCTCTGCTCCTCTCCAGTCTGGGGCCAGCCGGGCGCTGGCAGAGCTGTGCAGGGGTGGCAGGAGGGGGTAGGGCCCACAGCGCAGCAAAGCAAACACCACCAGCATCAGCACCGGCTCCAGCTGAGCCCCTCCGAGCTGGTTGCTTCCTCTGAGCACAAAAAGTGCCCCTCTGCAGCCCTGGACCAGCAGCATGAGCCCCCCGGGGCAGCCCCAGCCCTGGTGATGCCCCAGGGCAAGGGGCCGTGGGTGAAGCCCACTGCCTCCCCCTGCCTTTAGGCAGTAGATAATCCTGCCTTCAATGAACAAACCAGCCCTGGGCTAGCAAAATCCAATTTCAATTACCTGCACTGCTCCAGCCTCTGATTTACTCCTTCGCCAGGCTGCAATCACAGCAGGCTCTGGCGCATCGCCCCTCCGCAAGGCGAGACCCCAGCGAGCCCTCTCTGCTGCTCCCCAGCCCACAAACCCCACCGGAGCGAGGGCTAATGGGGGGCTGGGGGGGGGGCAAGGAGACAGCGACAACCTCTGCGCCCCAAGAGATCCCCACAGCTGGTATTGAAGTGCAAAGCCATGCCCCAGCCTTGCTTCCCTCCGCACCCCATGGGCACAGCTCCTCTGGGGCAGGCAGAGGGAGGGAGCCCAGCCGGAGAGGAGCCCTGCCCCGGCTTGCAGGTGCTCGGATGCCCAGGTACACCAGCTCTGCCATGACAGCGACCAGCTCTTGCTGCAAACACCCCCCGCCTGTTTCTCCCTTGCCCTGTGCCCACGCTGGGCGCACCAGCTCTCAGCCTGGCCCCCATCAGCATCCTCTGAGAAAGGGGGGACCGCCTGCCTTTCCTGGGGTGCCCATGCAGCCCAGGGCACTGCTCAGCCCATTTTTCCTAGAGCAGCGAGGTGCCCTCAGAGCTTCCCAGCCTCGAGGCAAGTCAGGACCACCTCTCCTCCAGCACCCTCCTCCCCACTGCAACCCCGCAGAGCCCTGCCCCGTACCTTCGGTCAGCCCCAGGTGTATACTCCAGTAGATCTGAAGGCACTGAAGCTCCTTCTTCATCCCTCGCTTGCAACGGCAGTCATAGAGGGGGCTCTCCTGCAGCACCTCCAGGGCTGCCTGGCATTCCTTGTTGGCCAGCATGGTGTTCCTGTCGCGGCCGGCCAGGCACTGCCGCAGCGTGCGGTACCGGGAGCTGCAGCTGGGCTCCGCCGCACACAGCTCGTTGGCTCGCACGCAGTCCACGGGCACCCGCCAGCCATGGGGGTCCTGCCCCGGTGGGGACGGGGGACCAGCCAGCGAGCGGAGGATCTCATCTGGGCGAGGGGCAGGGGAAGGAGAGACGAGGGCAGAGAGAGGTGAGGGAGGGCGACCAGGTGGGGCGAACCCCTCGAATCCCCTCCCTGGGACCCCACACATCAGCCCGTGCCCAGCCACGGTCCCCGACCGGTCCCTGGCGTTCAAGCCACCTTTGGGCCCTAGCGCGGGGGAGCATCCTTCCGTTGTGCCTAAAACGAGCCTGGCTGTGTCCCCAGCCATAACCCCACCGGGGGCTGCTAAATTCAACTAAATTCAGCCAATGGCCTGAAAAAGCAAGCGGGATGTCACAGGGCACCCTGGCAAAGGTGACGTGCCCCGAGGCGTGGGGCGGGGAAGGTGGAGGGTTAACCCAACGCCTCCGCTCCCGGAGACACATGATGCCACGGGACTTTCTGTTTCTTATTAAAACCAAACAGGCAAATAAACAAACGCAGCATGTTTCCAGCCCTGGTGCTTGGGGACACGAACCTCCACGCACGACCTCTCAAGAGTCAAGGGAAGCAGAAAGCCCATCCAAACTCACTGAGCACGTTGCTGGTTAAGTTTTTATTTTGCAGCTCATCGTTTTCAGGCCCGCCACGGGATTTTTAGGGCATCTGACTCATGGGTTTTTGAGCACTCGGGCTTGGCAGGGCTGCAGAACGGCTGCAGCTCGGTACAAACTCTTCTTCCCCGGGGATGGCCTCCTGCGTGCCTCTATGCTAGCCGCCCCTCGGGGTGGCAACCGTCCAGCTCACCCGGCCCAGGCCCATGCACAGCCACTGCCTGCTCCTTGGACCTTCCCCTTCCCTTCCCACCCCAGCTCTCACGCTATTTCTATCATTTTATAATTTTCTTTTGGTTTTTTTTGAAATAAATACTTGCCAAGTCAATCCCAGGCAAGGCCACTGGCCCATCCCACCACGGGTGCATGGGGAAGGGGGACAGGCTGCGCTGGCACGGCTGGTCCCTGCCATGCCTGCACCAGCCAACTGATGGGGACGGGGTGGGAAGGACCCCCTCGCCGCTCCCGACCCCCCCATCTGCCAGCTCGCAACCGTAGGCAGGAAAAGCCCTGGCGCAGGCAAAGATGGGCACAACGGGACCTGGTGGGCACCCTGGGCTGCCCCGCAGGGTGATGCAGGGGGAGACCCCACCTCATGCAACACCCACCGCTGGCCCCGCGCCCAGGGGAGCAGCTTCCCTTTCCCCTGGCTGCCACATGCAAGGGCCACAGGGGCACAGCAAACCTCAGCCTCCAGCTCCCAGCCCCTTTCCAACCTGTGGCCACTCGGCCGGGTACGGCAGGGGGACAGTGACACCTACAGGCATGTGACAAGGGCCACCCGTGTCCCCCCCACCCACCCACCAGGACACGCAGGCAGCTCCCACGCTTGGCACGCAGCCCCAGGAGCGGCTCCCCGACACAGGCAGCTGCCTGCAGGCAGGGTTAGTCCCCTGCCACCACCCTGACACCCGTCCCCTGCCACCTGCGGGGAGCAAGGAGCCACGGGAGCAGGCGGCCACGCACGCCTCTGCCCACCTCGCCGAGTCGGGCCACGCTCCTGGGGCCACGGGGAGAGGAGAGGGGATGCTCGGGGCTCGGGCATCTCTGCAGGAGGGACGGGGCAGTGCCGGGGGTGAACAAGCAGGGCAGGCAGCAAGCCCGGGTGGAAACACCTCCGCTGCCTGCGGTCAGGCCGAGGAACAGATCCCATCCTCATCTTCGGCCGATGCCCCCGAACAAACACCGTTGGGTTCAGAGAGGTCTGGAGGGTGTCTGGGTAACCAGGAGCCGGTGCAGAGCCCCTACACCCACGTTAGATCCAATTTTGGGAGGCACATGTCCCTTAGGAAGGCCCTCCTCGGCCTTTCAGGATTATATTCCACAGGGGAGGCGGGCAGGATCCATAGGAGGTGGAGGCACGCTCCTGACACACAGCCTGGACTGGTGGAGGAGAAACAGGCATCCCCAAACGCTCCTCAGGGCAGAAATACCAGCTCTTCGCCATGAGATGGACGATGATTTGGTGCTTTGAGTAGAAAGGGGCCAGCTCTGCACCTTTACACACCAGGAAGCCCCAGCCCGAGGCACCCAGCACAGCAGCTGGGACAATCTGCTCCTGCTGCAGCCGTCAGCCCCAGGGCAATCGGTTCCCAGTCACTGAGAGCCATCCCACAGCTCCACCATGTGCCATTCCTCCTCCGCTGCCCTCGCCCAGACCAGCCGCAGATCTGCCCGGTGCTCGCCCTCTGCCCTGAGCAAGCCCAGGTCTCAGCTCCAATTCGGTCTTCTCCAGCCGATGCCATGAAGCCCCTTCCCAAAGCCTCTCCTCCATCCCGTCTCTGCTGGCTCCACAGGCCTCCGAGGCAGGGACCGGAGGTGCTGGCGGGCAGGCAGGGAAAGGAGACAGCCTTGCCCTGGTGCAAAAGGCGCTGGACCACATGGAGCATCCTTGCGAGGGGCCCCAGCGCCCTCGGTGGCACACCCCAGGGCCGGGGTGGGCACTCGCTCGTGCCGGGATGGGAAGCCCAACAGTAAATCCACCCACCGGGGAGCCGGCGGGGATGTGTGGCGGTGAGTTGGCCACGGCCTCCTGGCTTCTGCTGCCTTGCTTCCGCGGCTCACAGACTGTGGGGTGCTGCGTGCCCCCTCGGCAGCCCCGGGACTGTGCCTGCAGCATCCTGCACCGCGTCCAAGCCGGGAGCGCCAGCAGACACCGGAGCACGGCACAAAGCCATCCCGCTGGAGGAGGAAGAGTAGGAGCAGTCCTTCCCCGCGGTTCACAGCCTGCACAGGAGAGCTCAGTCCCCCCAAATCCAGGCCTGGCTGCTGCGTAGGTGTTTTTTCCTGGGGCTCTCCTCTCCTCCCAGCTCGCAGCACTGCCAAGCCAGGTCGAGCTCCGCAGACCCCCACAGAGAGGCAAGGTGGGGAGTTTGGATGGAGGGGCAGGCTGAGGGGTTTTTTCCTACCCAGAAGAAATCACCTCACGGACACACACTCGCTAAACTCATATCAATAAAACATCTGCAGAGAATTTAAACCTAATCCCCAGCAGTCTCCAGGGTGTCAGAGCACAGCAAGGATTTGCAGGCAGATACACAAGCCTCCGACAGTCAGCCAGCAAACAACACGATGGCCCGCTTTCCTCCAGCTCCCGCAGCTTCCCCCAGCAGCCTCGGGCTGCGTTGCCTCTTTTCTATCTATAATACATGGTTCCTTTTACTGGTCCTGCCAGAAACCTTTGGACACAGGCAGCTTCAGAGGTAAATATCTATCCTCACCGTTTGACTCAAAAAGAAAAATACTGCTCAGGAACGAGCAGCCTCCCAGCCTGGCCGCTGTGGCAGAGATCGCTCTCTCCCAAGCAAAGGGCTTTTTTGGCTCCTAAAAAAGAAGAGCCCAGATGTGAAGAGCTGGGGTTCCTCTGTGCCGGGCCCCGCTCTCCGGGGCTCTTCACGGCGAGGCCACGTGGTGGGGGGCTGCTTTGGGAAGCAGCAGGGTGAGGTCCCCTGGGCACCCCATGCCTAATCCTCAGTCTGGGGGTACAGCTGCCCAGTGATAACTGCTCGGGGTGTTGCAGCTCCTCTGGCTGGGGGGGACAGCCTCCCCCCCTGCACCCAGGAAACCTTTGGGGCACCCAGGGAAGGGCGCAGAGGGTCTTGCTTTCATGCAGCCTCCCCTGTGAGGGTGAATGGACCTGGGTTTGGATGCCTTACTGGAGGTCCCTGTCCACCAGTATACAGGGTCATACTGGAGATCCTTGTCCTCCTGAATCTCGCTCGTGAGACGTCCAGCAGCGAGTCAGACATGCGTACAAAGGCCAGCGGCCAGCTGCACCCCCAACCAGCGCTGGAGCGCCCTTCCCCACCCCTGCCCAGACATCTGCCCGCGTGTGCTCCCCACCTTGCCCGCAGAGCATCCCTCCTTGCTCTCTCTGGCTCAGAAGGCAGGGCTCGTGCCCCCCTGCCGCGACACTCCCCGGCACGCTCTGCTGCTGGCAGGTAATGGGGAAGGGCACCCCAAATCAGCGCTCAGCCCCCCGCCGCTCAGGCCTGTGTCCCACCCCACACAAAGGCATGTGAGGCACCAGCATCCCCCCTGCCAGCACGGCACCCCTTCCCCTCTCCAGCCTGGGATTGTGCTGATGAGGAGGGGAGAGGAAGAGCCTGTGTGTCCCCCCTCTTCCATCCAGGGAGCAGAGCCCTCCTTGGGGCTGCCGAGCACCCCGCGCATGGTGGTCCCTCTGCCTGCACCCCCAGCCCCGCACCGTGGGATGCTCTGGAGGGAGGTTTGCTCTGCCAACCTTCAAGTCTCCCTCAGCACCTCCCCGTCCCTTCTCCCCGTCCTCGCAGGCAGGGTGACGCTCCTCCAGCCCCGGCGAGCTCCGCAGAGTTTTTTCCGGGCGCTCGCTGCTGCAGTGTGCTGGGCATCACACACACGCAGGCACCCATGGGGAGGCAGCGGGGCGCGGGCGCTGCCCTGACAGCATCTGGACCACGACCGAGACACGGTCCTGCGTGCACCCAGCCTCGGAGGAGGGAAAAAAATGAACCTTTCTCATTTCTTTCCTTTTCACCCCAGACCCACCACAATCTCTGACTTCTCCCCCTTTTCAGCTGCACCTTCCGCGTCTCCGCAGGAGGCTGCCCTAGAAATGCTACGCTTTCTCCCCGGCAGAGACAGGGCTCCCAAATAACTCACACATGATCTAAAGGAACACGCACGAATTGCAACGGAGGGGACAGCGATTCCCCGCGAGCGCGCACACACACGCAATTCGCTCAACTTTCCCCAACCGATTCTCCACGCCGAGTTCCCAGGCACGGCGTGGGAAGGGGTGGGGGGGGGGCCAGCAGCCACGGCTGGAGGGCGCTGGGAGACACGAGTGGGTGGGCGTGGGGGGAGATAGAGGGGTAGAGCTCCTCCGAAATGCAAATCCATGTAGGTTGATAAGGAAAGAGGGGATTGAAGGCGAACAGGGCTTTACTGCCACAAGCTGATCGCGGCTCCTGTGGATCGCGATCGCGGCCATGCGGTGCCAGAGGCGGGGGGCCCCCGGATGGGGGGTTGGGGTCTCATCCGTGTGCCCCCTCCATCAAAGTTTGGTAGAGAATAGGAAAATAAAGTTGACCCTAGTTAAAATCCTTGTCCCTTTCCTGATGCAGACCCAGCAGCGCCCATCTCGGAGGAGCACCGGGCCCCCCCCTCAGCCCCCGCAGCCCCTCACCACCCATGGGAAGGACATGCCACCTCTGTCACCCTGCCCTGGCAGGCGACAGCAGCCCCCCCCACCCCCTCCACCCCCCCCAGCCTGCGGGCGTTCCCCCTGGGGTCACTCACCTACGAAGAAGAGGATGCAGAAGGCGTTTGCCAAGATCATGTTAGTAAATCCACGCGTTCCTTCACGTGTGCAAAAATTTAAAAAAAAAAAAAAAAGGGGGGGGGGAGGGTGGGGAAGGGGGAAAAAGGGGTAAATAAAAGGGAAAAAAGGGGGGGAATAAAAAGGAAAAAAGGGGGGATAAAAGGAAAAAGGGGGGATAAAAGGAAAAAAGGGGGAAAGGGGGGAATGAGAAAAAAGGGGGAAGGGGAAAAAAGGAGGAAAAAAGGGGATGGAAAAGGGGGGGAAGGGGAAATAAAATTAAAAAGGAAGAAGGGGAAAAGGGGGGGAAGGGGGGGAAAAGGAAAAAAAAAAAAGAGGGGAGCAAAAAGAATAATTCCCAAGGCGGTGAGGTGGGTCCCAAAGCCCGGCGAGGCCGGCGGGCGGCGGGAGCGCTCCGCCCGGGGCCGAGCCGGGCCCTCAGCCGCTGCGCCGGGCAGCGCCGGCCGCCGCCTCCCGCATCCCCGCCCGCGCTCGGCGCTCCGGGGCTCGGCGGGCACCGCGCTCCGCCGGGCTGCCGCCGCCTGTGCCCAGCCTGGGGCTGCCGCGGCTCGGGGGGGCGGCGGGAGCGGGGGAAGGGGGGCGCGGCGAGGGGCGGCTGCGCTCCGCCGAGCCCCGGCGGCGGCGGAGGGGCAGAGCCGGCGGTGCCGCCCCGTCCCCTCCCCGCCCCGTCGTCGTGTGTCCCCCCCCCACACACACACACCCGCCCCATCTCCGCGCCTCTCCGCCCCTCCGCCGGGACCGGGAGCCGCAGCCGCGGACGCCCTTCCACCGCCCTTCCGCCGGGACAGGGGTTCCCCCACCCCCACCCCCCCATTATCTCCCCATCCCTCCGCGGATGCACCTGCCTGGGGGGGGGGAACGGGGGACCCCCGGGGCGCCCCGCGGCTGCAGAGCCAAAGGCGAGACCCCCGCTCTTCCGCACCACCACCCCGGCCACCGGGGAGCAGCCCTGGCCCCCCCACTCTGCTCCCATGGGGATGGGAGAGGGGGACCCGTCGGGCCGTGGGGGCACAGGGACGTGGGTGGCTCGTCCCCGGCTCGCTAAAATGCCACCAGCTGCCGGGGGGGAAGGAGATGAGGGAACACACCCAAAGGGGGACCTACCAGCTGATGCGCGCTCCCCGCTGCCGGGGTGTGTGGGAGGAATTGCACACGCACGTGTGCACACACGCACACGCACATCCAGCTGGGGGAATTATTCATTCACGTCTGAGGCTCCGCAGCCAGCCCGGCTTCCCAAGCAGCAGCACCTTGCTCAGCCCTCCCTGGCACCCAACCCCTCTATGCCCCCCCAAACTGGGGCTGGGAATGGGGGTCACCGCCACCCCGACCCCTCTGCCTCTCCCCAGCCCTTGCGAGCGGGCAGGGTCCTTACTGCAGAGGCATGGCGCAGCTCCCCCAGCCTCCTCCTCCTCCTCCTCCCAGCCCTGTGTGAGGTGGTGGAGCCCCTCGCCCCTCTCTCTGTCCCCAACCTGGGGTCAGGACCCTACAAGCGATGGGCGCCGCACCCCTGAAGGTCACGAGCAGCACAGGGGAGGATGCTCTGCTCATCACCTCGATGCGATAAGGGGAACGGAGGGGGGCTGGGGGGAGCAGCCCTGCTTTGCTAAGCCCCATAGGCAGCCTGTGCTCTGCTCTGCGGGGTCAGGGGGGCATCGCGCCGAGCCTCCCCCAGTTCACACAACCACGTCTCTGGAGCAAGGGGCTTCTTGAAACCGGCTGGCACATTGCCTTGGCAAACAGACGCAGGATCACGCTGCTCTTCGAGTAAAGATTCAGACAGAAAGAAAGGGGGGGACGACAAACAACAGATCAGAGCAATACACATTAGCGAGGCTTCCCATTTAACAACATCCTTCCCCGTCCTATTCTTTTCCTGCTCTTTGCTCTCCCTGCCTTGCCTTCTTTTTTAAAAAAACAATACCAAAACACATGGTCTCTGACTTAGCAGGATGTTACTGTGCTTTCACAGAGCCTAAATGGAGAGACAGCGGTGAGAAGTAGTGTCCTTAGCTGCCCGGCATCGCTTTAATTTTGCCAGGTCTCGGAGTGCTCCTTGCACTGGGCGTTACACTTGCCTTCCTGCAGTAAGGTTACCCAAAAGTGCTGGTCCCGATGCAAAGAAGCCGCCGTTCCTCCCAGCAGCAGGAGCAACACCAGCAGCGCCAGCCCTTTGCCAGGCACCTTGGCCTCTTCCTCAAGGCAAATACCTGCTTTGATACCTGCTTTAATACCTGCTTTAATGCCATCTCGGAGCCGAGCAGAGGGAAAGCATTTCCTCAGCCAGAAGAGGGAACTGCTCTCCTCTCTTCTCTCCGCTCTTCGGCCTCACCTCTGTCTCCCTCTCCTGCCTTCCCAGGCTCAAGGCTGGGCTGTGTCGGAGGGAAGGATTGCTCAGCCGCTGTCAGGGTGACATCTGAGGACTCTCGTCTCCACGGGTGCTCCCAGGAGGAAGAGGCTCAGCTTCAAACCTGGGTCTTCCCTGCATTTTGTTTCCTTAACGTGCATAAAGGCCAAGAGAGACCCTCAGCCCCCCACCCCAGAGGCTGCTGCTGCTTTTAGCAGAGGCAGATTTGGGCTTCCCAGCCCGCTTTGGCCCTGGGTGGTGCGGGAGCCCTGCGGGGTGGGTCACCCCACCTGCCCCCACAGGCAGTGTCCAGCCATCCCAAACCCTCCAGCACTCCACATGCCGTGTCCCTGTCCCTGTCCCCTGGCAGAGGAGCTCTGGGAACCCATTTACACACCCAGCCACGGCTCGTCCCCTGGGTGAGCGCCCGGCCCGTGCCGGGGACCGAGGGGTCTAACGGGAAAGCACCCGCCTCTAATTGCCGGAGCTAAAGCGGCGCATTTATTAGCACGGCCACAGCAGCCTCCTGACTGCCACATCGAGCCCTGCGTCCCGTGGGGTTAATCCCAGCAGCGCTCCCACTGCAGACATTGATTGTGGCGCATTCCCGCTCCGGCGTTATCAGGAGCAGCCAGCTACCTGGCCTCTCACTGAGAATTTATTCCAGGGGAATTTATAGCCTCTGTCACCAGGAGCTCCTTAAATCAGGGGCTCGGCACGGGAAGCATCACGCCGACCAGCTTCCCCCCACGCCACTGGTCTGGGGGCAGGGGGTGTTGCGTTCTCCTTTAGGAGAAGGGGATATGGGTGGGATGGCGGAGGCGGCCCTTCCACCGGCAGCTTTGTGGGGGCACGCGCGGGGCTTTCCCTTCCGCAGCCCTGGCATCACAAAGAGGGCTCTGTCTGGAGCGAAGCTGTGCGGCCATTGATGAGCTGCTGGTCTCGGTCGGAGGGAGAAGGGAGGCAGGGAGGGAGGAGGATGGGCAGCAGAGGTCTTTGGGATCGAGGGAGACCTGCAAGGGGCCGTCGTTCCGGGGAAGAGGACCGAGCACCAATACAACACTGCAAATATTTATGCTTAGGGGGAAAAAAAAAAAAAAAAAGAAAACAACCCAAACCCAACAACTTTATTATGCCACAGCGCCGGGCAAATTCAGATCCTCTGTGAAATGACAGCGCTAATCGCCGCAGCCGATTACACGCAGCGGCTGGGCTGGCGCTGGCTGCCTGCGCTGCTGCCCCTTGCTCTGGTGCTTCCTGCTGCCTTCAGCCGGGCTGGGCACGATCGGGGCGATGGGCAGTGGGTGGCAGACGGGCGTTGCTGCCCCTCTCCCCACGTTATCGGAGAAGCCACTTCCAGAGGATCCCGCTCCCGGCAGCTCAGGCATCCCCTCGGCAGCGGCAGGGAGGAGACCTCTCTGCGGGGCTGGGACAGGTCTCCTCTCCTCCAGCTGGGCTTTGTTTCTGCACAGAAACTGATAAATGTGACCGGAGGATTTCTCCCCTCCTTCTGTTTAAGCCCCGTTAATATGGGTTGGATTTGCTTACCCTCCTGACTTTAGACTTTAATTCTGCAAAGCGTTATCACATTAATGGGAGTCAAGGTTGTTAAAGTGATGGATTATGCATTAACAGTGTAATCCATGGGGGGCAGGACCAGCTTCGGAACTCTCCCCAACACTCGTTGTCTTCTTCTAATCCTGACAGCTATGAGAAGAGCACGAGCACCTCCCCAGACAGCGAGAGGGTGACCCAGGGTCCCCGGCTTTGTGCTGGGTTTCTGCCCTCAGCTGGTGCGCAGGCAGGGCAGGGGTCAGGCAGGGGGATGACGACACGTTCCTGCCTGGATGTCCGAGGCTTACGGGATGCTCTTTCCCCCTCTGCTGGTACGCTGGCTCTGCTCTCCAAGAGATGCTGTATTTTAGAGATCAGCAGCGATCCAGGTCCCACGCAGGCTTTATTGCAGCTCTGGGGGTTTGCAGGGTCCCACATGAGTCCCAGGGATGGCTGGAAGGCAGGACCTCTGCTCCCAGTCCTGGGGTGGGTCCTGCAGCCCAGGGGCAGAGCAGGACCAGCACATCACCTCCCCGAGCCGCAGCTCCATTTGCAGACCCCGCTTTGGGGCTACAAGTTCCCAGGGCAGGACTTTGCCCTCCCAGGCCACGCAGCAAATCAAACTCCCTGCAGCACAGCACCAGCTCCCCGGCCCGGGGCTGCCAGTGACACCCAGCCCACGCTCGGCAGCTCCCGTAGCGCTCGCTGGAGGGTTTTCCGCAGGGGCTGTGAGTGATGGGAACCAGGCCCTGCGTCGAAGTGCCCCGTAACTCAGCCGTGCTGCGAGAGGCACTAAGTTACGGCAGGGCGGCCGCGCAGGTACCGGCGGCACGTAACTTCCCAGGCGCCGCGGGCATGCTCCGTTTCTTTAGTGCCTTTTTGCTCCGAGGCCCGGGATTTTACCCATTTGTTTTCCCCCCTTTGCAGATGGGACTCTATTTTATATTATTTTTTAACAAGGGAAAAAGAAACTCATGCAAGGGGCTGCCCGAGCCCTTGCTGTGGAGGGAGCACGGCTGCCGTGTCCTGGTTCACTGTGGGCGCATTTGCTGCGTGGACGTATAATTTGCTTGTGTAAAACCATGCACGTAGCACGGGGCACCCATGGGGAAAGGCTGCACGGCTCCTCGCTGTGCAAAACGCTCATCGCTGTGCTGGCTGCTGCTGGGGAAGCCCTGCGTCTCCATCCACCTTCATACGCTGTGTCTGACCAGGGTTTTCCACTCAGGGGTGTCCTCAAAGAGCAGATCCCCAGGGGCTGAGTCCGCTGCTGCCATCAGGGCTCACCCTGGCACAGACAGCCACGCTTTCGCTCCCTCCTTGGGGATCACGTTTGCAGGGCTGCTGACAGCAGCCAGCTCGTAGCCACCGACTACGGAAGTCCTTGCAACACCCCGACACTGATGGACCCCGACAGCTACGTGCCAAGCAGAGGCTATTTTTTCCCCTCGCTGCTGTTTTCCCAGCTGATTCTCCCTCTTTAAGTGGGGAAACCAACCCTTTCCCCTGCCTGCCTCCCAACCCCTTCCCCTGCCTGCCTCCCAACCCCTTCCCCTGCCTGCCTCCCTGTCGACTGATGTCTTGGGGGCCATGGGGGGAAAGAAGCGGTACCTGCAGAGGCATTGAATGAGAAGGAGCCCAGCCGATACCAAACCTCACTTTGACCCCTCTGAATAAACACAGGGTTGCTTGTCAGGTCCTGAACCTGCCCGACCGGAGACCATCACCAGCCAGCTCAGCCAGCAGCTCCCCCCGTACCCCGTCCTCCGCTCGTTTTGCAGCTCTCGCTAACGAGAGCTCCTTGGTGACAGCCATCAGCCCTATCGATCCCGTTCCCAGCTCTGTCCTGCCAGAGAGAAAGCGATAGTTCAGGGAGGACATGATTCTCCCTGCTAATTGAATGCTCTGGCGCGGGGCCCCATCCGGCGCGCTGACGGCACCGATCGATGCCGGCAGCGGATCTGCCTACGCGCCCCGCGACGAGCGCATGGGCAGCGGGAAGGAGCAGGTCCCGCCATGCCAGGCATTTCCAAGCCAGAGCCAGGTTATCTTTAAAATGCAACCTCTGCATCGAGGAGGCTGGGGTGTGGCAGCGTGTCTGGGGACGGGGGACAAATCCCACCGGTGCTCGAGGGTCTCCCAGGGTTGGGGAGCTGGAAGGTGCCCTCAGTGATGCCGGATTGCCACATCCCATGGTCTGCTCAGGGGATGCTGCAGCCGGTCTCCTCGTCTCGATGAGTTTTTTGGAGTTTGCAGTGACCCGCGTGGGGCAGAGCAATTCAGCTGGTGGCACTCGGAGGGACGGACCAGCCCAGCCAGCTCCGTTCGGGACGCACGGAGCCGAGCTGTCAGGTCTCATGTTCGCACACTCATCAGCCTCTGCAGCCCCAAATTACAGCTGACATTTGAATAAAACCCCACGGCACCTGAGCGAGACGCTGAGCTGAAAGGGAAGCGGTTGGGCATTTTCTTGTGAGGGAACAGACTTCTTTTACTCCACTCTCTCCTTAGTGTCTGAGCAGAGACTCCCAACCCTGGAGCCCCACAGGGAGGATTTGCTGGGCACATCAACCCGGGGACACCCCAGATTTTAGCCTGGGACCCTCCTGGGACACAGTGACAGACCCCTCCATGTGCAAGCAGCTCCTCGTTCCCACCAGACGAAGGGTGCAGGGATGGAGGCAAAGGCAGAGAGGAGAAAAGGGGCTTTTCAGATCCTCTGCGAATGACGTGGGAAAAAGCAGGGTAATGAGGGCTGGTTCCAGTGTCACGCACTCAGCCCTAATCAGGCAATGAAGCAAATCGAGTTTTACTAAAAGCTCAGGAGCCCAGGCTGGGTGGCCCCCTCCCGCCCCCGCAGTCCCTGGTCCCGGGCAATGAGATTTCCATCCACTCCCTGGACGTTAAATGAGTAATTGCTGTGGTCTGCGCTCGGGCAGGGAGTGCTGGCGTGGATACGGCATCCTTGGCTGACGCTTCCCGTGCCTTCGCTGCTCGAGTGGATTAGCAGAACTGGGGCCCACGTCAGGAAACAGCATTAAATTCCTATGTATCGGCGCGCTCGCAGCACCGGCAGCAGAGGGGTGCTCCGGGGGCGGTCCTGGCTGCAGGCAGCGCGGGGGTCCCTGCAGCACGTGCCCATGCATCCCTGGGGGATGCGGGGCTCAGCCTCGGTGCACAGCGTGGGTCCCATTCCCTCCTCTGCCTCCTCTGCCCGGCACCGCGTCGGCCCGGGCGCAGAGGGCGAGCTAAGAGCCCAGCCAGGCTGTTGGCATGGGCATCAACGGCGATGCACGGCTAACCCCCTCCTCCCGTGCTGCAAGCAGGGTCCCAGGAGGTGTCACATCCCCCCCTCCACGTCCCCATTCCCCTTCGGGGGACCCTCTCCGTGCATCCTCCTCCAAAGACTCCGAGGCTTCAAGGCAAGATGGGTAGCAAGGGGAAGGGAAGGAGTCATGGGTTTCTGGCTGTTTTCTGCCAGAGGAGGGTCCAGCGTGCAGCGACTGGGCTGGAGGTGAAGCCTAGGGCCCAGGGTTGGCCACCAAAAACCCCCGTGAAGCTGCTGATAACCACAGCCCGGCAGTACCGCGGGCAGGGGAGCAGAGTGGCTGGGTCAGGGTGATCTGTGCCATGAGCCATCTGAAATTTTGGGAGCGCCAGCTATTCTCTAGCCCCCACCTGATTTTTGGGGACAGAATGGCTTTGCTGGAGTGCAAATGATGCTCGGTGCATGTCTGCAGGCATAATCCCAGATTTCAGTGTCATTTAAAAGGGTATTCATCTTTGCTCCCCAACACACTCTTTTCTAAAGCGGCATCGCCTGCCCCTCCCTCCATCCAAGACCAGCCTCTGCAAGGTTCAGATGGGCACTGGGAGCTTGAAAGAGCCGCTGGGTGGCTTCATGAACTGCTAGGATCATTTAAATCTTGCAAAAGAAGCAGAGAAAGGGATAAAAGCAACCAAAGGGACGGCAGGGAAGAAACCAGAGACGCAGCACAGGGGATGCCTCCCTTTCTCTGCTGCACGGGGGAGGGCAGGGGAGCCAAAACGATTGAGGGGGGGAAGAGGTAACTGGGGGAAAAATCAAAGCAGCAGGTGGAAAGAGCAATGAAATCTCAGCAAGCCCATTGCCGTCACCGGATATTTCTAACTGCTGGCACAGCGCAACTCCGCTGCGATTCCCATGGCAGGAGAGGAGAAATTGTTCCATTAAGAAAGCCGTGGTGGCGGGAGGCGGGGGGCGTCGGGGAGACACCGCCTTCTTCAGGAGCGGCTTTGCCTTCTCTCTGCTCGGAGCGGTGCAGGGGTCGGGGGAAGCTCCCCTTGTCACACCTGGTGTGCGATTTGGGTGGGATGCAGGGCCCTTTGCTGCCAGCGTGGGGGGACTGGGAGGGATGGGAGAGCACAGGCTTTGCTGCAGGTGTGCACCAGACGTTTCTGCATCCTCTGGAGAGTGGTCCCTGGGTGCCAGGAGAGGCTCCCCATCCCACACAGACACGGATGCTTGCTCCCAGCCAGCATCTGGCAGCCCTCCCACCTCCCCCGCAGCCTGGCACCGAGAGGCAAACGCTGCCTCGGCTGTCAGGCTGGGAAGGTAGCAAAGAAACCCCACACATTTCATAAAACAGGCTGGGGGATAGATGAGAGAGCTCGGATCGGTCTCCGTGCCGCGGGAAAGGCTGCAACAGAAGGTGCAACCCCGCTGTTAGACATCAGAGCGTGCACAGGGGACAGACCCCCAGGAAAACGTCGCAGGAGATGTCCGAGGCCATTCCCTGCTCCGCTGCCATGACTTGCCCCTTGGGTCCCTGGCAATATCCCCAAGTGCCATGATTATTTTTATTGTCTCTCTCTTCCACTCCGAGCCCTGCTTGCTGTGTCAGCAGGCGTATTTATAGCATCGCTCTCCTCCCAGACTGATGTCAGGAGCATCCTTTCCCGGGCTGATCACTACCTGTCACTCCAGGCTTTTTCATGCTGGCCAAGGCACTTGCAGCCACTTTTTCTCTGCAGCTAGCTTTTCCTCCTCGTGGGCACTGTGTTTCACATGCAAACACCTTCCAGATCTCTGCAGGCAGCTCTTGGGTGACAGAGAGCCCCAGGGGACATAGCCAAGGGGCTGTCCATGCCCTGGGGGGGCTGCGGGAGGGGCAGGGTGTCCGTGCTCCCGAGGCAGCGACCCCGAGCATGGCTCCAGCCCGCTGCTTCCCCCTCCTCCTCCCTGGGATTTACTGCTTTCATTTTCCTTGCATTGGAAGCCAAGCTTAATTACAAATATTTTTATGTGCATTAGTAACAGTTGGAGCGCTGCAAGCCAGGATAGAGGGGCGAGGGAAGCGGGGACCTCTGCTCTGGGCAAGGGCTGGGGGCTGCGGGGCAAGGCAGCGTTCCCAGCCCTGTGCAACACCCTCTTTCATGGAAATACTGGTAGTGCTGGATGCTGCTCTGGCCAGCACAGGCTGGGTTACAGCTCTCCGGATCCTGGAGGGATGAGCAGCATTTAATGAAGGCGGTCCCTTCCTAAAGCAGGCAGGAGAGATGTGTGCTGGCCCCAGGGAGCACCGGGGGCTATTGTTGTTCCTTTGGTGGGATAAATCCCTGCTGCTCGGCTGCTGGGAGCTGCTTCTCCTGCTCCTTGGGGTTGCTCTCAAGTGTGGTTGCAGGGGAAAATAATCCCCATGCAATTCCTGGGGAGACGCAGCACGGCAAAGGAGAGCTGAACCGGGCGCAGAGGAGCTCCAGCTGCAGACTCCCACCCTGGGGAAGCGTCCGAGGCACCCATCCCCATCTCCATCCGAGCAGGGCACCCCGGCCCGGCATCACCAGGGGCGCTGGGCAGCAGATCCCCTTTACAGAAAGCCCCGGACAAATGGTTCCCTATCAGCAGAGCGATGGTGCGCGCGGGCACGGACACACGCGGCATTTGCAAACCAGACCAAGTACACGCTTCACTATCATTTACTCCTCGGTTCCTCTGAGGAATGTCAAGGAGGATAAGAGGGTGCAAAGAACAATGATAATACTCCAAATAATCGAAACCCTCTCTGAGAAGCAGATCCTGCCAGCTCAAAACGAGCCTCCCTTGGGAAAGTTGTTTCAAGCACCATCAAAAAATAAAGCCTCTCTCTTCCAGGAGCCCCACTACCTCTCTGCAAAGGAGAGCATGCTTTTTTTTTTTATTTATAAGCCAGATAATAATAACAAAATACTAATAAGCTGTGGAGGCAGGGAAACGCAGCCGCCTCCGGCGGAGTGTCGCTGTCTGCCCCGGCAGACGCGCAGAGGAGAGCCCTCGTGCTCTGCGCGGGGAGCGCTGGGGAAGGGAGGCAGATGCAACCTGGGTGTTGAAACCAGAGCTTATTAAAAGCACATCCAGCAGCGCCGGCACCGGCATGCAGAGGGGCTCAGCCACCTCTGCAGAGCGGGCAGGATTAGCCCGGTTTTTTTTCTGCGTTGCTTCAGTGGCAGCACATCAGCGTCCTGGATAACTGGGGCATGGCTCTGCGGGGGCTCATCCCACACCCGAGATAAATGGGAGAAAACCCCTGGGATGCCGTGAGCCCCAGCTGCACAGGGATGCAGGGCTAGGGGAATTGGCCGTCCACCACCCAGCAGCAAACCACTGCGGCTCCGAGGACCTGGTGAAAAGGGTTTGCATTTCATGAGCGTGCACAAACTAGCAAGCTCGCCCTGGCGGGGTTTATAAGGCTTTGGTGGGGCAGATCAGCTTAGCAATGCCCAGCATGTCGCCGGGCTGGTCCCAAGGCACCAACCGGTGTTTCCAGGTGGAGCAAATCCTCCTGCCAGGTGCCTGAACCTGGCACCAAGCAGCAAAACTCCCTCCATCGCCCATCAGCCCCGCGTGGAAGGTAGAGCTGGCGCCCCTCGGCCAAGGCGACAGGAGGGTCAGTCTCTGGGATGGATGGAGGCACTCGAGTGGCCACGAAGCTCCAATGCCACCCCGCAGCCAGCCGAGCCAGGGCCTATGAAGCAGCACCGTGCATCTGCCGCTCCCCATTAAGCCCATGGCAGGGAGGGAGCGTGGCATCGCACTGCAGAGCTGCACGCACACAGCCCCCTGAAATGCCTTTACCTCCGGGCGCAGAGGGCTTTCCCCTTCGGTCCCGATGGCAGCTCCTTGGTGGAGATGCTGCATTTCGAGACATCTAATGTGCCGCTGCTGTTTCCTTGGGGTTTGCATTCCCACAGCGGGCTGAGCATCCCCAGGCCCGGTGCCACATCCCCACCTCTCCGTGGAGCACTGCAGAAGTGTGACCCCATGAGTGCGCGGGAGGAAAGCTTTGGGCTCAGGCACCCCAGAGGGGCTCCTGCGTCCTTTTCTGCCTTGGGAAGGGGCAGGGACAGCGTACAAGAGGGAAAGCAGGGAGGGAGGCTGAGGGTCCCTGGAGTCACGGAGCTGGATATTTCAGAAGCCAGGCAAGCTCTTACATGGAGTTTGCCGGGATCAAACCAGCTCAGCAAAGCGCTTGGTCTGCCCTTGCTCCTCGGGGAGGCACAGGGCACGTTCCCACGATGGCATCTCCATCCTGCTGCCGGAGCCAGCGTCAAGGCATGGCCCCGCCGGCTGCGCCCCCCTCCCCAGCCCCGTGGGGAGGCGGGGGTGGGATTGATTAGAAAAGCCAGAGACTGCTTAATTGAGCTTCCCAAGGCTGCTGCAGGCACAAATTGGATGTGCCCAGCTCCGAAAACAGGCCATTCCCCAGCTCCTCCTGCGCATACTGAATCTTCATTTAGGCAGCCGCTCCTGCCAATTAACTCAGGGCCTCTCGTTAGTGGCCTGGCGTTGGTTGGCCTGCCAGGGCTCCCTCCGGAGCTGCCGTGGCTGAGACAAGCCTGGAAGTGGATTTGGCTCCTCCAGCTCCAAGCCGTGTCAAGGGGCTTCGGCTGGGGAGGGCCAGCAGCTCCCCTCTCCCATCCTCTCCGTGCTTCAGCCTCCTCTCCCCTCCCCTGGGCTTGCCCTTGGTCCTCCTCCTCTGGCCGTCTGAACCTCCTGCCTGCCCCAAAAACCATTGCAAGGGGCTGGTTGGGAGCAACTCTCTTCGCAGCAGCATCACCTCCCCTCCCTGCAGCCCAGGTCCTGCTCAGCTCCAGGACTTTGGCGCCCAAACCCTCCTGTTTGGCCTGAAATTGTGGCATGAGCATCCTCTGGAGCGAGCTGCGGGTGCCTGCACCTCGGACACGGGCTTGCACCTTGCTGGAGGGTGGCTCTGGCAGGACCTCCCAGCCCAGAGCCGGTGGGTGCCTGGGCAAAGCCTGCTGATTCTCTGCAAGCGGGTCATTACACAAATGAGCTCTGTGCTTAGCGGGTAGGTAATGTACTCCGGGAAAGGCTGCGCTGGTGGGCTGGGAGCAGCGAGGCTCTCGTCCCAGGCTGCTGCGTTTCCGGGCTCTGCTTCTGGACAGATGCAAGGGCAGGGGCGAGCACTCACGCAGCCACGGGGAGCCAAATGGCCAAGGCTGGTGGCCAAAAACCTCTTTTTTCCCCTGTGCAGACCCAGGGCCAGGCCGGTCCTGCCCTGCCAGCCCCTGCCAGAGACCAGGGCACACCAAATGCCATCCAACCCAACATCCCGAGCACCGGGAGGGGACAAGTCCTGGGGCGCATGATGCAGCGTGCCGGGAGCGGCTCGGTGTGCAGTGAGATGGGCGAAGGACAGAAGGCTGTGATGGGACAGACAGATGAAGGAAATGCCGGCTGTAATGTTTGGCCACAGAGAGCCCTTGCCCTTTGCTCTGAGCACGGCGGTGGCAGGGACGGGTCCTGGGGCTGTCCCCAGTGTCCCCGAGCAAGGGCAGGCACAGAGCCCCGCGGGCGAGCTGGCTGGGGAGAGAAGCAGCTGGAAACGTGGATCCAGTTGACTTGCTCTGGGTAATATCTCCTGATTATTTCACTGCAGCATGCTGAGGCTGCAGAGTAATCGAATTAGGCAAATATTATGGGGAAGAAAATGGGCAGATAAGTAGCTTAAAGTGATCGAAATGACCTGGAGGTGGCCATGCAAATGGTCTGTATAATATCCTGTAATAACCCTGTCCAGGCAGCTCCGAGGAGGCTGAATTCCAGTAACAGGGCGTCTGCCCAGGCTCATTCGCAGCAGCAGGCGAGGGCTGGATGCTGCGGGCAGCAGAGGCTTGCGAGTCCTGGTTCCCTGGAGGGGCCCAGCCCTGGACCCCCTCCTCCTCAGCACCGGGGCAGGGGGAGGCCTCCAGCTAGCTCTGGGAGATGCCTCGGGGTGCAGTTTTGCTGCTAGGCAAGGATATGCCCCCCATGCACGCAGCTATCATGGACCTGCATGGCAGTCCTGCTCCGTGGACCTCCCCAGGGATGCTAAAGAGGGTCAGGCTCAGTGAGAGACACCACATTCCCATCTCCAAACCAGCCTGATAAATCACCGGGACAGAGACACTCAGACGGGGCAGGAGGGTTCGATATGGGATGGTGCACGCTGAGAGCTCCAGAGCCCCGAGACATCCCCAGGCAGGATGGCCACAACCCCCAGGCACACACACACCAGGCATGCAGCCGGGACGGGGATAAAATGGGGTGAGAGGATTCAAAACACATCGCGGTATTGGGATAAAAGCTCTGTTTAAAACCCCCTCTCGTCCCTTTGCACAGGTAGGGAAGCTGGGAACAGTGAAAGGAGATAAAAATAGTTCTCTTGGCGTTGAGCAATGAAAGAAGACGGAGCCGTCAATCCGGCTGCCTCTCCCCGGGGATGCTGACACCGCCGGCGCTGGCTGGGGAGCAGGGTCGACCCCCCTGGGATGCGGGACTGGCAGGCAGGCACAAAGGAGACTTTATTTGCCAGATACATGGAAGGAGATCAAGAGAAAACACCCCGCCATCACAGGAATTGAAAGGGGAGCAAAAATAGTCCTGGCTGGAGACGCGCGTAGAACAAAGTCCGCCGTCACCCGTCCCCTGCGCACACGGCAGGTAATGAGATGCCGCTGCTGGGGCCAGCCCTTGCCTTGATCAATTAAACTGACAGCATCCGCTGGTCCACACATTTTTGTGTCTCTGGAGCGTCCAGAATGTGAGTGAGATGCTGGCAGGTCTCCCAGGTGGGGCCCGTAGCTTTGCCTGCATCCCAAGCCATCAACGCCAGAATCCCTCTCGAGCAAGGTGTGGTGCAGACACAGCCGGGGCGGCAGCACCCCTCCTTACCCCTGTTTTCGGGTTGTCCTGCGTTCCCAGCACAGCCCAGAGCTTCCCAGCCTGTGTCCCCTCGCTTGCCAGCCGTCTGGCTCTCCAGTCACCCAGGAAAGACCCCGGTCTCTTTGCTGCTTGTGTCTGCACCACATCAAGTGCGAGGAAGCCCTGATCTTTGTTCCAGGTTTCTGTGCATGGCAGTAACAATAATTAATCAGAAATAGCTTTCATGAAATGGGACCTGTTTGTGCCGCTGGCTTTCCTTCCTTTTAGGGGAAAAAAACCAAGATGAAAACCCAAAAAACCCGCCCAAAACTGGGTACTCTGTTAGAAAAGGCATAAATGATACAGAATTCCATGAGCTTGGGGAAGCAGCTCTTGAAAGAGATTAACTTTGACAGCCTAATAAATGTCAGCTTCTGACAGGCCTTGGCTCCGAGATGAGTCCTCCAAACTTTAACTGGAGACATGATGCTCCCATTACTCAGAACAGAAAATCCCACCTCCCTGCCTCGGATTTCTCCATTGATAAAATTATCCTTTTTTATGCCTCTAATTGATTGCAGTGTTGCCCTTCCCCTGGAGAATTTGCTCCTGCAGCCTGGCAGGGCTGGAAAGGAGCCACTGAGGTGGCTGGAAGGGTCCCTGCACTGCACGGGCAGGGCACAGGGGCCGCGGGGAGAGCCCCAAGACCCATAGCATCCTCAGTGAGCGTGTCTGCTTCCTCACAGGAGGAGGAGGAGGAGGAGGCAGGGACTGCCAGGGAGGGATGGCAAGTGAACTGGGAGGGAGTAAGAGGGAAGGGCATCGCAGAAATTAGCTGATAGTCATCTCCCTACCTGATTTTAATTATCCTGTCGGATTTAGCAGGCAGATTTCAGCCCCGCTCGCCGGCAGCTGACAGCCTCGGCAGCACTGACAAGCAGAGATTAGCGAGGCTAAGCTGGGGACGAGGCTGGAGGCTCCCGTCTCGCCTCCGTCTCTGCCCGCCAGCAGGTCCGTGCTGCAAGAAGGGAGTTTTGCTTCCGAAGTGGAGCGGGAAGAGGGATGGCTGTCACCCGGAGGGGCACAGGGTGCCCACGGCCACCTCCAGCCCCGCCGGGGACCCAGCGGGCACGGTGGTTCAATGCAAGCCCTCTTCTCTGCCGTCTCCGTCCTGAGCAGGGGAAGAGAAACCCTCTAGCCACCAACTAGCTACACCAGGCGTTAGGAGGGGAAAAATGGCCAGCGTTACCACAGGCTCATGATCCATATTTTGCCTGCACTTTCCACTTTCCCGTCTAATAGCTGCTCCTGGGCTCACTGTCATTTTTCTCTCCTTGCTGCTACTGCCAGCAATTACTCCCCAGCATTTGCATTTAATGATAAGGCCGGGGCCGGGTGTTTTGAATAGGTGTCACACGATCGGTGCCGTAATAGAGATGCTGCTCCCTGTGTCGGGGCGAGCAGAGCTGGAAGGGAAAGAGGGGCACAGAGGGAAGGGGAGCAGGAATCCGAGGTGGCAGGACCAGCGTGCATGGCCACGGAGCACCCACGGGACCTTCCCATGCAGCTAAACCGGTGCCACGTCCCTCCCCAGTGCTACCGGCGTGCAGCAGGGCAAGGGCAGCATTTGGAGGAGCCAAGCTGGAGCTTACCCAGCAAGGCAAGGCTCATCATTAATGATTTTTTTTTTCTAATTAGCCTGTTCTGTCCATTGCAACCATGCTCTGGCATCTTCGGCACCAAGGTGTCTGGGAACAATAAACATGTTGGCAAGAGAATGAATTCCCCACCTATCGCTTAGGTAGCGTGGAAATAATTACATAGCAACTAGGTGAGCTCAGATTTCATGAAGCTCTTTTGTTCACCGGGCACTTGATCCCAAATGTAACGGATATGGCAAACACACAGCTACTCACACATGGCTACGCAGGGAGGGGTTAAGGGGAGAATAACGAGGCACAAGTCCCGGCACCGGCTTTTGCCCACCCCAAGCAGCTTCTCTGCGGGAACCGTACGGGTTCAGCATCACCTGAGATGGAGCTGCTGGCAAAACACCCCTCAGCACAGGGGCTGGGACCTCAGGGGGAAGGTTTAAACATGAAATGTTTGAAAATAGGGGGAAAAAGACCCAACCACGAGAGAAATCCAAGCCACCTCATTTTAATTGTCTGCCGCTCTCGGCTCACCAGCTAACGCCTGGCAAGAGGAGCGGCAGAGGCATTTTCCAGCTGATGAGCAGTGGTTGTCTTCATTTACAAATAGCTCCTCTGATTAATTGCAGGGAGGCGATGCTGTTCCTGCTGGCATCGCTGATGAGCCCTTTGGGGACCAGGGTCACATTGAGAGCTCTGCTCCTGCCCGGGGAAGGGCTGGAGCCGCGCAGGGGGGCTTCTGCAGCCACGATAGAGGAATGGGACCCCTCAAGCCCCATGCCTGACGCCAGGTCACCCAGCAGGGACTGGCAGGATGATGACTGGGGTGCATGGGGACCTGAAAGTGGCTTTTGACTTTGCAGTGGGGGATGCGGGGAGGGGATTCCAGCAGCCTGGCAGGGATGGATTATCGCCCTGGTGCTTTTGCATGGCGGAAAGGCCCCTCAATTGGGCATACGTTACTGCATTCAGCTTAAATCCCATGTGCAAGCCACCAAAGCTAGGTACAGGTCCTCCTCCGTGTGAGCATCCAGCGACAGCGCTTGATCCTGCTCTTAAAGGCTCTGTGTCTGCGCCACAGCACCCAGGACGCTGCATCTGCAAAGTGAGGATGAGCAGGAATGAAGAAAGCTAAGAAAAACCCTCCTTTACGCCCTTTCTTTCCAGCAGAGGGGTGGGGAGGGAGGTTTGCATCAGGAGGCATCCCGGTCCGCGGCACAGGGCGCAAGGCCAGCGGTGCCACAGGTCCCCGCGCAGGGCGAGCTGAGCCCAAGCTGTGCGGCAGAGCTCGGGAGCCACCGTGCTGCTGGAGGCAGCAGCTCTCCGATGAGCCACGCACAACAAAAAAGCCCACCCCACCACCAGCCAACAGCGAGCTCCTGCCCGTTTGAGGCCATTAACGCACCCACAGCGCTTTCTGAAAGAGTCCCCGTGCTCACCGCAAAGCCCTGGCCCAGCTCCAGCCACAGTAATTACGTTCTGCCTCCTAAGATCTCCCCTGCCTGTGCAGTTAGGACGGGTGAGAGCATTGCCACGCGGCTCAGCGTGCCCTGGGCCCAGCCCCACAGGGGGCTGTTTTTGGAGCACGTTGTGCTTCGCTGCAGAAGCCCCTCCATCCGCACCCCTCCAGCAAACCCGGGATGCTGGGGGGCTCCGGGGGCCTTTCGCTCCTCCCAGGACTAGATGACCCTTGAGGTCCCTTCCAACCTGTGATTCGGTGACCTGCAACGTGCTCCTGGAAGATGCTGCCCTGCCAGCGCAACCCGTCTGCCATCCCACAGCACCCAGCGCACGGTGCGGGAGGAGGAAGAAAAACCTCCTTGCAAGGACCCGAGCCGGAGGGGGCTCAGCAGCGCGGCGCTGGTGGGCTTGGGGGGGACGGGACCAGCAGCATTCGTGTGTCCCCCCGCCCTCGGCAGCCCCTCATCAGCATGCACCGGGGCTGAGCGGCGGAGCAGCTCCCGCCGGTGACAGGTTTATGCAAGATATAAGCCGTGCAGAACCGGAGTCGGCGGTAATGAGACGCTTGTGAAATCTTGCACCGATCTGTGTCAGTGCCCTAATCGCAGGCGACAGCTGGGCTCTGCGGCTGGTTGGAGATGATAATATTAATGTCAGGAAGCATCAAGCGGAGGATGCGCCTTTCAAAGGGGGGATTACACTCTTTGCGGAAGAAAAGGAAACAGCCCTAATCTTTGCTGTTGGATCCCGGGTACTGGCTGGGGCCTGGGGAAGCATCTCTGAGTGACCTGGGCTGGGTTGGCTCTGTGTGTGCTGCGGAGGCGGGAGGCAACATACACGCGCATACGGACGCGGGGTATAGCCAGGCCGTTATAATGGTCCAAGTCCCATCACCTCCTTCTCCTCCATCCCACTCCCTGCATCCCACCTCCTGCCTTCCCAGCCCATCCCTTGCCTCTGCCACTGGCCACAGTGGCCCCAGGGAGCAGCGTCGCTGCCCCAGGAGAGGAAACTTGGGCTGAGAAGCAACTCCAGGTGCAGAAGCAAAGCTCCCTTTGTAATTCAAGCGGCTTTTCCCTGTCTCCGGGTGCGGCTGCCAATCCAGAATTTATTAGCGTGCAATCTGCTCTCATCTGGGATGCCGGTGGAAGGGGAGCTGACAGGCAAATGCAAACAAACAAACTACAAAAGCAAAGGGCTGGGGATGCTGCGGATCCTGATGGATGCGAGGCACCCGGGCACCGTGGCTGGGTGGAGACAGGCAGAGGCGGGGGTCGCAAAGGCTCAGGTGGGAAAAACCCTTTAAGGTTCACATTTTTCTTAGTTATTCGCTGTAAGCAGTCTTCACAGCTCACAAGCCTCAAAAAGGCTGGCGATGCCTTTTTGGTCAGCGGAGTCTTTCTCCTGTCCTAGAACTCCTTGCACTTACGAAAGGATGACTACAAAAACCTGGAGTCATTAATACATATCTCTGCTGTAGGTACCTCAGGGCTGGTTTTGGGCTGGGTGCACTCAGTAACAGCAGCCAGATCCCGGCTCTGGGAAAACAGCTGCCCCGCAGCTGGGACTGATGAGCTGGGGAGGCAATAAAAGCCCAGCGGTGGGGGAGAGAGCTGCCTTTAGGGATTTGCTGGAGCATGGTGAGGTGGGATGTGTTTTTCTTCCTCTTTTGCAAAGGAAAAAGCACTTCTTGCTTTTCTCTCGGGACTGAGCTGAAGTAGAAGCTCACAGCACCACGCCGTACGGGGAAAATGCTGCTTGCTCCCTGCCCAGAAGTGCTTGTCTTTAAGCTGTCCCTCCTCAGCAGCGCTGTGCTTTGCTTTTTGCTCTTCAGTTTGCTCTCGAAAGCCTGGTGTTTCCAGGCCTGGCCCCTTGTGCAATGCATGCTCTGGTGTTTGATGCAGCAGAGACGGGGAGCAGTGTGGGATTGCTGGGGCATGGGGGGCTGCAGAGAAGGAGTAAAAGAGCAGCTGGGGAAAAAACTGAAGCAATAAAAGAGCAGGTCCCCCATGGGAGGGAATTAGGGATCAATAACCCAGGAGGCAGAGAGTGCAGCAACCCTGAAACTTGCTGATGAAAGCGAAATGGGGGAGCAGTTAGCCCAAAGGAGCAAAGGTCCTAAAGTGCAGGTGGAGGGGCCCAGAGCTGATGGTTAACGGGGCTTTGGGGGACGGTAAGGAGATGACGGCTGCAATAATGCGCCATAGGTTACAGCATATGCCGGAGGGGCTGTGGGGTGAGCTGTGGGGAGCACTGCACTTACCGGGAAGGGGGAAGGCAAGCAGGTCCTCAGTAATGGGTCTGAAAGGGGAGAAGGGGGGTGCTGGACTTCAGACGCTGTGTACCATTTCAGCCTCTGGATGCCAAATGTCTGTTCCCTGATGCTGCAGAGCCTGATGTCGAGGGTATCGGGGCAGGAGGCAGCATCTCTGCATGGTGCAGAAGAGCCCGGGTGTAAATGGGATCAGCCTTGCATGAGTGGGTAACTCTACTCCCTTTCCTGGGCACTCCTTATCCCCACGGAGCAAGAGGGGCTCTGCCCGTGGGTTATTCAAAGCCTCAGTCATGGTGTTTCACATTTTCCCTGCTGCTGGGGGAGGGAGGCAAAGGGGCAGCAGCTCTGTGTGCCAGCAGCAGCCGGAGCAGGACGGGTCCAGGTCCTGCACACCGACTGGGGTCTGCAGCTGGGTGTGTGTTTAGGGGATGGGGCGAAGATGTGGCTTCAGCGAGCAGCTAAGAAAACAGATTATATTGGCAGCAGGACCTGGAGAGCCGGGCTAATTCGAAGCAGAAGGGAGTCTGGGGTGCTCGCGAGCGCAGAACTCGTGGAAAAGTGGATCTGTGACTCAGTGATTGACTTTTTAACTCAATTACTCTTCAGGCTGTTGCACAGACTTGACTTCTTATTAAATACGACCCCGGCTCTTTCCTGAGCAGATCTGCTGCCGTTCAGCAAAGATAAAGCTGGTGCTGCCCCACCTGCAGTGCCGGGCTCCACCATCTCCCCGTGGCACTGGGTATGGGGGTGTGCCCCGGGTGGCACCTTCCCGGGCACAGCCTTGCGCCGGGGCTGGGGAGAGGTTAGTGCCGAGCCCTGCGGGACGTGGGGGGAGAGCCCGAAAGGTCAGGCGAGCTGGCGGCACTCCATAAATCCCGCCGACCGCTGGCGGAGAGGACAGCTTTGCTTCAGCTCCATTATTACTTCCTCATGCATAAATACACCATATCGATGGGGCCATGAATCAAACTTCCCGGCTGGGTCAGCAGGAATGAGAGCTGCCGTCAGCTCTGCCCGCACCGGGGGCCGATCACGCCCCGTGCCATCTCTTTCCTGTCCCCCCAGAGCTAAAGGGGCCTGGGCTCGGGGATCTTGGGACCCCACGCCTTGGAAATTCAGTGCGATGAGTTTTGTCCCATTCTTAGCCCAGATCTGCAACAGGGCAAGGAGCAGAACCCCAGACCCCTCAGCCTCTGCCCGCTCCGAGCATCCCCGCTGCCTCCCGGGGTCCCCCTCCGGAGGGCAGGGAGAGGGGGTGGAGGGCAGGGGAGCCTGCTGCCGGGGAAAGGGCTCTGCCGCTGCCGTCTCTTAACCAGCTGCAACAGCTTCTGCTATCTTTTAATGCACCAATATTTCTTCAAGATTGTGCTCGGTTGCTTCTCGCCCCATTATCACTCAAATGTATATTTTATGTGGCTGCAACAAAGGCAGGTCATTCCCGTTACGTGCCGAGGTGGAGCAGCTTCGCCGGCACGATGCCGGGGTGAGGGGCAGGAGGCAGCCGGGGCTGCCCCATCCTGCCCCACACGCTGCCCCTCTTGCCTGGCCTCCCTATAGACACCAGCCCCACACGCTGCCTCTTCCCAAACCCTCTTCTCCCTCCTGGTGCTTTATTCCTCTCCTTGCTCCTTCCTCCTCTCTCCATCCCTCACTCTCCTCGCTGGAGCAGACCCAGGAGGGGAAAACCCCGGGTCCTGGCACTCCGGGTGGTAGCAGGCAGCCTGCCTGCACATCGCCAGGGCTAACCCAGGGGAGGTGCAGGAGGGCTGCGAAGGGCATGGGGGATACAAACTCTGGCTCTTGTTGGGTGAAGACCCTCCCCAGCACAGCCCTTGCCTGCCATTGCCCATGCAGAAAGCTCAGGCAGCCGTGGCCGCAGGTTTTAATTAAAATTAACCGTTGCCTGCAGCTCCTGGACACAATTACTAAGTCACCAGGTATTGGCTCTGCTGGCAGAGAGTGTAATTAAGACGTGAGCTTTTCTCCTTCCCCAGCCACCACCTCCGCCCTGGCATGAAGCAGCCCTCCTCCCCGCGACGCTCCCGCCCTCCCAGGCACTGCCGCGTTCCCGGGGCCACGCAGCGACGGCACCCCCTCCTTCCCAGGGCTCCCTTGCTCCCGTAAAGCTTTGGGCCGTGCTAGAAATCGCTCCTCCACCCCGTGCTGGGAAGCGTCGTGCAGTCACAGTGCTGGTGTCAGCCCAACCCCTCATTAAATGCCATGCCCCCACTCAAGTAATTACTCCTATTTATAACCGAGCGTTCGCAGCCTGCCCTCGATAAAACCCCCGGCCGTTCCACCTCCCGTGCTCCTGTCGCTGACACAGAGCAGCAGCTATTTTTACCCCTCTCCCCTGGAGATGTTTCGCTCCCGATTCCAGTCGTGTGATTTAAAGAAACTCTGCTGCTCCTGCCACCCCCTTCCCGGGGTCCCTGGGGGCTGAGGCAGCGACGCTGGCACCCCCCTGCCAAGGCAAAGGCTCGCCGGGTCCCTCCTGGGCAGGGGACTGGGAGTCTGAGTGGGATCTCTTGGTACCCCTGCTCAGGCAGGAGATGCTCTGTGCTGGCAGACGTGGGATCATGTTGATCCAGCGGGATCTCTGGAGCCCTCCAAGGACCTTCATCTGTTGATCTTGCCAAAGGGTTGAGTAAAGCGTGATGCAGGGGGACCCATGAGAACAGCTTTGCAAACCAGCTCTTCCCAAGGACTAGGGCCTTGCTGCAAGCTGAGGCTGGGCAGACCCGAAGGAGGAACCCCTCTGAGGAGGATCTATTTCCAAACGAGGCCCCATTGCTGTGAAAACACCTTTTTTCCCCTGAATCTTTGCTCCTGTCCATGCTCTCCGGGGGCAGGGTGCTGGGCTGAGCCCACCCAGGGTCAGCGGAGTTGAGCAGCAGCTCCGTGCAAAGGCAATCCATGGCACTGGCTCCTGCTGCCCGGTAAAAATAGAAACCATTCTTTATTTTCACACCAGCTATTTCAGATGCAATTGCTGTGTTTCAAAGAGGAAACGCTGCTCTGAACTCTGCGTTAACACTTATCAGTGTAATTTCCTACGGCGAGTTAAGGAAGCAAAGCAGCACTTAACGTGCTCCCGTGCTCTGCAGTCCTGGGTGCCAAGTGCTCGCAGATGGCTCAGGCCTTTGCAAACCCTCGAGCCGAGCTGGAAAATGCCTTCCCATCCATTTCCACGTGCAGGCCAGGCCTGGGACGGAGAGGAAAATGATTCGTCATCTGCTCCGATATAAATTCAGCGAGGGGTTCTGCGTGCGGGCAGCTGAGACCGGGCAGGGAGAGCGCCAGCCTTTAGCATCCCACGGGGCTGAGCAGCAGGAGCTGCTTTGCCTCCGTCTGTCAGGACAGCAGGTCTCTCACCAGCCTGGGAACTAAACCTTCCTTAATATACTTATACTTCCTTAATATATGTATATAATCTCTGGGGGAGCTTGCCGCCAGACCCGCGGCTCGCCGGGGCTTCCAGCATCGCTGCTCCCTGGCCCCACGTGGGGGGACACCGGGACGAGGTCAGCTCAAGTGCACAGGGGTTTTCTTTGTGCTGGTGCTGCTCGTGACCCCGTGCCGAGCTCCTGCTGCCGGCTCACCCCGCGCCGGGCACGGGGGGCACCCCATCACAGCCCCTGCCCTCCGTCCCCACGCACCTCCCGGCGAGGCGGCAGAGCCGTGCATTAATCATTCCCGCTGCACGTTGAGCCATCTGGATGGTATTGGCCCTTCTGCCACACCACGGAGGATTGTTAACACAAAGCATATGCTTTGTTTGAAATTAATAATAATTTTAGGCTCTCACCAGCTGCTGGTAATTGGCTCCCCTTTCGCAGAGATAACTGAGAGCAGCAGGGTGGAAATTCAGCCGCTTCCTGGCTCCTTTTCTAATGAGATGAGTCCCCAGGAAAGGTGGCCGTTCTGCAGGGGACAGCGTGGCACTGGCCGGGTAATGGCTTTTAATAACCGGCTACACGCGCCCTGTGCCACTGTGATGGGAACCCACGAGCACCGTGGTCGCGTGGGGACCCCGGGGTCCCCTCGGTGACCCCCTGCAGCAGCCACGGAGGGGACAGACCCTTCCTGGGCACTGACCCGGCTGGGGAAGGGCAGGTTTTAGCGGCTTCGTTTGCTGCTTAATTGTTGCCTTCAGCAGCAGAGCAGCGCAGAGGGTGTATTTTTACGTTTTCTTGCTTAAGCATCAGTCTGGGCAGGTGGGTGTTGGGAGGCTGGTGGGGATATTTATATTGCAGTCCTGACAAAATCTGCGTGCGGAGGAGCTCTGTAAAATATACAGAGCATTATTTTTGTTCAAACAGTGCATATTAAGGCAAAGGGAACATACTAAACACATCCGCTGCAGCAAAGACATATGGGAGCTGAGGGCTTTTAAAAAAATCTCTGGATTCAATCTAGGCTTTTAAATGCAACCTGCCCCATGACAGCTCTGTGGCTGCAGGAGAGGGAGCTCGTAGGGGCATGGCAGCAGCTGGCAGGACTCTGAAATTGGGGCTCTGGGTACATCCCCCCCTTCACCATCATTAGGGTCCAGCCGATACCTTTAATGGGATTCCTGTAATGAGAGTGTAGGAGTAGCATGCAATATCCAAAGAGCTAAAACGCTCTCCTGGGCTCCCTGCAGCGCTGCTGTAATACCCCTTATTGGTATTTTAGCCTTTGCCAAATATTCAGTGCTGGAAAATGACACGGAGGGAATTTTGGGCTCTCGGTGGGGTGTGGGAACCCTCCCCTATGCTCCCACTACCCTCCACAGCCCAGCAAGACCACCAGTGCTGCAGAGATCGCCCTCCTGTAAGAACGGCAATCCCCTGGACCCAAACCAGGAGCAAATTGCCTTTCCGGAAGGCAACTGCCTTTCCACACCCTTGGCCACCATCCCTCCTCATCTCCTCCAGGCCCAAGCAGCAAATTTGGCTGCTCCTTTGGTCCAGGCTTTGCACGCACGCTCTCCCTGGAACACCAGCCCCTCCAGTCTCGTAGGGCACTGCGTTGGCCTCAGCGCATCCCGACAGGAGAGTCCAGCCGTGCCCTCCTGCATCCCTCCATCCCGCAGAAGGATGCTCCCCGAGCCCTGCCTCCAGCCAGGCACCCCTCGGTGCCCTGCCCTGGGGCGTTTTGGTACTGGGAGGGTTGCTGATGCTGCAATGCGCCCCTTGCAGCTGCAGATATTGGGGGGGGGAGGTGGTTTCCCACAGCAGCCATCATTATAAATATTGTCAGATGGGTGGGAAGGAGAGGGAGGACAAGTGACTCTGCTGCGAGCTGGCGCCAGCCCGGGAATTTGCACCCAGAGCTAGCAGGGGGCCAGCCACGCTCCTGGCTGCAAGGGGGAGCGGGTTGGCCGAGGTCCCCGGGATCGATGCGGGTGGGTCTGCGGGGGCCAAGCGCATCGCCCCGCAGCGGAGCCGTGGCCAGCAAGGCCGTGGGATCAATGCGGAGTGAAGGAAATACGGCTGCGGACACGTGGCTTTTACAGCTTCCTTCCCCAAGAAAGGCTGGTTTTTATGGACTTCTGGTAATTGCCAATTAATTTTGCTGAAGCTAAGGGCAGGAAGGCAGCCCGGCTCTTTAAGGGCACCCATGTGGGGGTGGGCAAGTGGAAAAACAGCCTCCTTTTTCCCACCTATTTTCCTGTGCAGTCCTCAGCACAGCCTGGACTGATGCAATCCCTGCAAAATTCCAGCATTGACCAGTCCTGCACTTCTCAAGCCACTGAAAAGGAAAGAAAACGCAAGCTGGGTGGAGTTAGGAGTTGGCCACGGTCACCACCTTCCTACTCCTCATCCTGCACCTTGTCATCAGCTTCATTTATTCCCCATCCTGAGAAGGCAGCCGGGAGCCCCAGAGCTCCAGAAACAAGACAGGCGAAGGGAATCCAGACCCTCCCAATTAGGCAATTTTTCTGAATGAAGGGCCCTGCTCCGCCCCGCGCAGGGAACGTGATTGACATAAATCCCGGGGCTGATTAGGGGCTTGTCATTTAGCACCTATAATGCCTCCCTCCTAATAGTATTAGGGCCTCCTTGGCGAGACGCTAATGCAGTTTGCAGCGGCACCGTGGCGCCTGGGATTCGGCCGCCGAGCGGCGAGCGCGCTGCAAAACGAGCACATCTCTAATCCGAGGAGACAGTAATGAAAAAAGGAGCTGCCTTGACAAGGTGGGCAGAGCAGGGGGGAAAAATGGTCCCGGTATGCGCAGCCCCAGGAGCATCATCTCCTGGCCATGGGCAGCATCCCCACCCCAACTGCTCAACGAGCTCGCTCCTTCCTTATTTCCCCATCCTCTCTGTCCTGGAGATGCCGGTACCCCTCTTTCCTCGCTCTGCCCCTCCAGCCTGGCCAGCCCAGCCTTCCCCTGGGATCCTCCCTGCTTTCTCCCCGCGGGCTGCAGCCCTGGTCGGTGCCCCTCGCCCCGGGGTGCAGCTCTGCATCCCCTCCCGGAGGGTGGCGGGGGGGGAGAGGGGCAGAGGTGTTTGCTGGAGGTAGCGACCCTTAAAGCGCTGAACAAATCTCTGTTTTGATTAGCTGTGCTCCTAAATGATTTATAATCAGCATAATACAATAATGACAATAACTCCCTAATCAGATTAAAGCGCTCTCCATTTGCCTGGGGCTTTGCGCTGTAATCTCTTCCTCCCCTCTCTGCCATCGATTTTGTTTTCTCAGCCCAGCCCCTCGCTGAGCGCCGCCAAGGGCTTTTCCAGCCTTTGCATCCTCCTTACCTGGACTTGATATTCCAGGGCACGTCCCCTTTTCCACCCTAAAACCCTGTCCACGCTGGTGGGGCTGGCAGGGGAAGCCGTGAGCAATTTACTCGGGCAGCAAACCCCCCCCCCGCGCTTCACCCAGCCGGTACCGCTGCCTCTGTGAGATTTGATTAGTGCCATTCGCTGCGACTCCCTCGTTAGCCTGGCTGGCACGGTACAAATCTCATCAGACCCATAGGATCTTTAAGTGAAGTCCGGAAGGTGTTTCCATTTCTTTGGTTAATAAAGAAAAATAGTGGTGGAGGTGGCTAGAAGGAGCTGGGATTGCAGCAGGGAGTCGGGCTCGAGGACAGTGAGGGGAGAGGAATGTGTTAACACTGATTAATAATAAATAACCACCATAATGAGCACTAATTAATAATAACACATGCTTAAGCAATCAATTCCCAGTGAATGGCACCGTGCTGTCAGGAGTCCCCATCGCTCCAGCCAACCAAGCCGGCGGCACTGCTGGATGCTCCCGGCCGTGCCCAGGGTCTGCAGACAGGGATCCCAGCCCGGTCCTGGATGGGGATCACCCCTCGCTGCCGTAGGAACAGAGCCAGGAGAGGATGGGGAGCTGCGGGCTAAGGAGCATCTCCCATCCCTCAGTGCGCCCTGCTGCCTCCTGAACCCCTGCCCGTGCCGGCCGGCAGGTCCCGGGGCACGGCGAGATCTGCCATTCCCTGCGCTCTTCCTTGGTCCGACGTTCACTCGCTGAAAAAAAAAACCTGCTAGCAAGTGGCTTTTTCCTTTTTTTTTTTTAACTAGTTTTAGGTGTTTCTGTGCAGGGAACACCCCTGTGCCCTGCGCGAGCCTGGCCGGGGCGGGCAGGAGAGCCCACGGCTGCCTGCACGCGGGGAGCACGGCTGCCAGGGACCTGTTTGTTTTTGGGCCCTTTCGATTCAGTGTGTGATAGATAGATTGACACGGAGCTTTAATCAGTGTAATATATAAAGCACTTAATTTGCCTTATTAAAAGTCTACACTTTGGATTTTCAGGATCCAGGAAATTAACTCAAGCACCTAAGCATTTATTTGATTGAAAGAGATTATAAATAATTCATGCTTTTTCTTTGCCTTTGGTGGCAGACCTGCCGGAGAGGTGGGGGACCAGCGGCGGCTCCCAAGGTCCCTCCGTCGCCGTGATGGAGCCGGTGTGCACCGGAGATGGCCCGTCCGGGGTGATGGGCACCGACAGAGCCTGGGGCAGCCCTGGGAGACCGCTCTGTTCCAGGGGACCATGAGCCGATGGAGAAATGGGGCCGGCACCTCTCACCAAGCCCTGCTGAGGGGCTGGATGTCCCTTGGCAAGGGCTGTGCAGGGCCGGAGGTGGCTGGGAGGAGGAGGAGGAGCAGGCTGACCCAGAGCAAGTCAGGCTGTGTCAGGCCACATACTGGTCTCCCTGTACTGGGAGGAGAGGAGCCAGCCACTAAAATCACCATGACAATAAAGCTGAGTATTTCATCTATAATTCAGAGGAGCTGGAAAGTGGTTTTATGAAAAAAAAAAAATTAAAAATAAAAATGTGGCTGAGGCAGTAGAAATGTGTGCCACTGTTCTTGCTGAGCAAGGCTGCGGCGTGACCTTCGGACAGGCACGGTGCCCAGCCCCAGCCACGACGCTGGTAGCTGGGGGGGGCCGAGAGCAGGCATGTCCTGGGGGGGTTGGGGGGTGCATGCGGCCGCGGTGCCGTCCCGGCAAGGCCTGAGCAGGCGAAGAGGAGCCTGCAGGCGGGGTGTGTTTGCTCTGTGAGCTGTGCATCGTCCGGCTGCCGTTGAGGTGTGGGGTGTGCATCAGCAGCCAGCCCTTGTAACGTGGGCTGAGCATCCCGGGGCCGTGCATCGTCCAGCTCCATCTCACGGTGTGGGGTGCGCATCCCCAGGGGTGTGCATCAGCAGCCAGTGTGGGCTGAGCATCCCGGGGCCGTGCATCGTCCGGCTGCGTCTCACGGTGTGGGGTGCGCATCCCCAGGGGTGTGCATCAGCAGCCAGCCCTTGTAACGTGGGCTGAGCATCCCGGGGCCGTGCATCGTCCAGCTCCATCTCACGGTGTGGGGTGCGCATCCCCGGGGGTGTGCATCAGCAGCCAGCCCTTGTAACGTGGGCTGAGCATCCCGGGGCCGTGCATCGTCCAGCTGTGTCTCACAGTGTGGGGTGCGCATCCCCAGGGGTGTGCATCAGCAGCCAGCGTGGGCTGAGCATCCCGGGGCCGTGCATCGTCCGGCTGTGTCTCACGGTGTGGGGTGCGCATCCCCAGGGGTGTGCATCAGCAGCCAGCCCTTGTAACGTGGGCTGAGCATCCCGGGGCCGTGCATCGTCCGGCTGCATCTCACGGTGTGGGGTGCGCATCCCCAGGGGTGTGCATCAGCAGCCAGTGTGGGCTGAGCATCCCGGGGCCGTGCATCGTCCGGCTGCGTCTCACGGTGTGGGGTGCGCATCCCCAGGGGTGTGCATCAGCAGCCAGCCCTTGTAACGTGGGCTGAGCATCCCGGGGCCGTGCATCGTCCAGCTCCATCTCACGGTGTGGGGTGCGCATCCCCGGGGGTGTGCATCAGCAGCCAGCCCTTGTAACGTGGGCTGAGCATCCCGGGGCCGTGCATCGTCCAGCTGTGTCTCACAGTGTGGGGTGCGCATCCCCAGGGGTGTGCATCAGCAGCCAGCGTGGGCTGAGCATCCCGGGGCCGTGCATCGTCCGGCTGTGTCTCACGGTGTGGGGTGCGCATCCCCAGGGGTGTGCATCAGCAGCCAGCCCTTGTAACGTGGGCTGAGCATCCCGGGGCCGTGCATCGTCCGGCTGCATCTTACGGTGTGGGGTGCGCATCCCCAGGGGTGTGCATCAGCAGCCAGCGTGGGCTGAGCATCCCGGGGCCGTGCATCGTCCAGCTCCATCTCACGGTGTGGGGTGCGCATCCCCGGGGGTGTGCATCACCAGCCAGCGTGGGCTGAGCATCCCGGGGCCGTGCATCGTCCAGCTCCATCTCACAGTGTGGGGTGCGCATCCCCAGGGGTGTGCATCACCAGCCAGTGTGGGCTGAGCATCCTGGGGCCGTGCATCGTCCGGCTGCATCTCACGGTGTGGGGTGCGCATCCCCGGGGGTGTGCATCAGCAGCCAGCCCTTGTAACGTGGGCTGAGCATCCCGGGGCCGTGCATCGTCCAGCTGTGTCTCACAGTGTGGGGTGCGCATCCCCAGGGGTGTGCATCACCAGCCAGCCCTTGTAACGTGGGCTGAGCACCCCGGGGCCGTGCATCGTCCAGCTCCATCTCACGGTGTGGGGTGCGCATCCCCGGGGGTCTGCATCACCAGCCAGCGTGGGCTGAGCATCCCGGGGCCGTGCATCGTCCGGCTGCGTCTCACACTGTGGGATGTGCATCCTTAAGGTTGAGTGTCGGGGGTCTGTGACCTGTAGAGCTGGAGTTCTCAAGGTTTAGCTGGGCGAGGAGCAGAAGGGTTTGGGGTTCGGTCCGTAGGAACCCCCGAGGCTGCGGGGTGCGGGTCGGGGGTGCTGGGAAGGCCGGAGCTGGGCGCCGGGGGGGCTGCGGGAGGGCCCCCTGCCCGTACGGCGGGCGCACACTGCCCTCCAGCGGGCGCATCCCGGCTGCCGGCTCCACAGCTGGCCAGATGTGCCCCGCCGCTCCGCAGGGATGCCCAGGCGGAGGGCAGCGCGTCCCCCCGTCCCCTTCAGCCATGGGTGCGCTGAGCTGCCGGGGGGTCTCAGCTCTGTTTGGGTGGGGGGGGTTGGCGTGCTGGGTGGGGGGGGTCCTCTCCTCCTCTCCTTCCCCACCCCACTCACTGCAAGTTCCTCTTCTTTGAAAACTTGAGGGCCACGTTGTCGTACTCGGTGTCCCCCAGCCACTCCTTGCCCTGCAGCAGGAAGGGCTGCCGGAGAGGGACGGGTCTCTTGGGCACCGCATAGTCATCCCGCTGCGGGTTGTAGGGGTACTCGTGCCCAGAGGGCTCCTCCGGGGCCGCCTGCAGCCTCCACGCCTCCCCCTTCACCTCCTCGGGCTCGTCGTAGACGGTGTGGGTGGACAGACCCTCGGGCTCATCGTAGATGTGGTCGGGCTTGGTGGCGGTGGGGTGCGGCAGGGGTTTCTTGCCCACTCTCTCCCCCATCTCCCCGATGCTGTCGTAGAGGGGGTCAGGGGGTTCCTTGGGGTGATGGGCCAAGTTGCTAAACTTGCGAGCCACGAAGGTCTTGGCGATAGTGTCGAAGGGGACGGCGTACTCGGATTCGGCGGCCACCTTGGCCAGAGCATCCTGCCTCCTGCCCTTCTCCGGCACCGGGGGGTTTCCCCGGCGGAGGGAGTTGCAGGGCTCAGCGTAGGAGCAGTCAGCACCACGGGAGGGCAGGAAGGCGCCCGATGGCTCCCCAGTCCCAGGACAGCTGTTGGGGGGCATCGCGGGCTTGGCTTTCGGCATCTTCCCCTCCCAGGTGTGCTCCAGCGAGGGGCTCTTGGTGTGGCCGGGAGGCCGGGAAGCATCGTCCCCGGGGCCGCCCCACCGCGGCTCCTCGGCTCCCCAGCCCCGATGCGCGTTGATGGCCGACTCGATCACCTGGAAGATCTCATTGCCTTGCCTGGTCTCAAACTCAAAGTTGCCTTCTCCAGACATGCAGCGCCGGCCAGCCTCGAAGGAGAAGGTCACCTGGGGAGGGACGGGATCAGGTCCCCGTGCCGCAGCCCACCGCCAGCCCACCCTTCCCGGATCCCGCTTACCTTATCCCGCCCAAAGCGCCTCAGGAAGTGGTAGGGCCAGCTGTAGAGGACCTCCAAGGTTTGGAAATCCCGTAGCTCCAGCGCCTCCTTGCCGGCTTGCAGGATGCACCGGCCCCAGAGCCGGCAGCGCTCAGAGGACTCGGTGGCCCTCACCGTCACCTCGAACGCCTGCTCCAGGCCAGCTGGGGATGGAGGAGGGCGGCATTTGACACGTGCAAGGAGCAGAGCTCCTTGCTGCAAGAGCAGAGCTGCATCTCCCACCACAGAGACGTGCCGTGGGGCTTGCGGGACTCGTTTCCCCACAGCCGGGGCAGTGGGGGAAGCGGTGTCCGGCCGATAAGGGCTCAAGGGTTCTGGCCGCACAGGACCAGCACGATAGCTTAGCAAAACTCAGCCCTGACAAACCACAGAGCAGGAAGAGGCTATTTTGGGAGAAGACTTTCCATTGTGCTGCCTGCATGTAGCCGCGGCAGGGGCTGCTTCTGGTGCAAAACCGGCCAAGGTGCCTCAGGAAGGAGGGGGCCATGAGATGCTGCAGGAGATGCGCTGCCTCCTGTGCAAGAAAACCCAGCTCCACTGCACCTTCCCCACCTCCCAGTGCCTACCTTTGCCCCGGGAGCTGTAGAGGGAGTTTTCCTCCATGGAGAACTCGCTGTCGGTGCCCAGCGAGCTCTGCTGGCCATCCTTCCCTGCTGCCTGCTCCTCCCTGCTCCTCTGCCCGGGAAAGAGCAGCGGGTGAGCGAGGGCAGAGCACGGCATCCCCCCAGTCTCCCCCATCGCAGCAAACCCCCAGGATCCCCCCGCACGGATCCTGCTCTCTCCCATGCCCCAGTTATCCCTGTCCAGTGCGTACCGGGAAGGCCAGCTCGCACAGCTTCTGGATCCAGCTGGCCGCCTCGGTGCCGTCAGCGGCCAGGAGGTACCGCTTGTCGGTGGTCTCCAGCAGGAAGGGCACCGTCTCCTTGGGGCAGCCGGCATCGCCGCTCGCCTCCACCACGTGCACGCAGTCGCTCAGCTTTACCAGCCGCTTGCTGCCCTCGCCTTTCCACAGCTTCTCGGCTGCCGGCGGCGCCGAGCCCTCGAAGAGCTCCAGGCGGGCGATGGAGCAGGAGCTTTCCCGGTACAAGACGCCCCAGAACTTCCTCCATTTCTGTCATGGGGAGAAGCAACGAGAGGAGTGAAAATACAGCATTGGCCAGCTCTGCTTTCACCCTTCCAGGAATGAAATCCCCTTGGGATCATCCATGAGCCTAGGGCAGGACATTGGATCGAACCCCTCCAGGGTCTCGCAGCCTCACCCAAGTGGGCTGGTCAAATTGAGGGGATAAACTGGGATAAAAAAAACTGGAGATAAACTGGGCAGCGTGGGGAAAAGTATCCCTGACACACGGCATAGCCGGCAGCGTGCAGCAAGGCTTTCCCAGCTGGGAAAGGCACTGGCAGCATCCCAGCCTCACCCGGCACCCAGATCCATCCCACGCCTCCCCCACCCTGCAGCACCCAAAAGCCGCGCTGATGGCCAAAGGACTTTCAGCTCCTCATTTGCTCCATCTTCCCCCAAAACATCAACTTTCGAAGCGATTCCCAACTCGCCCTCCGAGGAGGCAGCGATTCACGGCACATCCTGCGTGGGAGGCACCGGCTCCCATGGCAGCGGAGGGGAAGCAGCGGGAGAGGAAGTCTTACACCGAAATCAGAGCATCGTCCACGGCAGCTCCCTGCACCGGGGACCTGCCGGGCTCGGCAGGCTTTGCCAAAATGCAGCACCCTTTTGCCGGGACGTGTTCCTGTGACCCGCCACGGGGTTGGCCTCTGCATCGTGCGTGGCAGCAGCTGCTTCGCTGCAGGAAGGAGATGCCCTGCCTGCCGCCCTGCCTGCTCTGCCCTGCCCTGCCCTGCCTTGTGCCCACCCACCCTGCCCACGGCGTTTTGAGCCACTGCGGAGCGCGGCTGTGGGGAGCAAGACTTGGCTCTGTCTCCTGCCCGAGCACGGAGCCGGAGACGCCCAGACGGCTCCTTCCCCTTCTTGCACAAGCGCGGTGCCAGCGGGAGCCATTGCTAAACCCTGGCCATTATCAGCTGCTGAAGCAACGATGATCCTCCGGGGGTTTGTGCCACAGCTCTGGGCTGTTTCGCAGACCCTCTGCCCAGGAGCTCCAGCTGCAGGAGGGGTTTTCTCTTTGCAATATGTCCCCAGCACCTTCCGTCCCCCACCCGGCCCCACCGGCCCGACGTGATGGCGAGCAGCCGATGGATGGCTGGGAAGCCAACGGGTGGGAGCATCCCACTCCCTTCGGATTCAACCCCCCCATACCCCCATGTCCATCCCAGCTGAGCCCCCCTGTGGGTCTTCCCTTGGGACCGAGCGGCCCCAGCCACCTCCTCACCTTCCCGAAGGTCTGCTGCAGCTGGAGGTAGAGCACACCCTGCTTCACCACCGCCTCCTCCATCCTCCAGCCACCAGCATCCTCCTGCGCTGCCCCTCTGCCGCCGTCCCCCTGGCCCCCACAGCTCCGGGGGGTCCCACACGGGCCACGCACCCCTGCCCCGCCGCAGCGCTGCCGTCACGCCGGGTCGAGCTGTCTCAGCATGTGACGTGTGGTCGGGCTCTTCTGTTTCCTACGCTCGCGCGGCGCGGGCTCTGGCTTCCTGCGCCTGCGAGCTTACCATAAAGGGCAGCTGGCGCTGGGTAGCCACGCCACAGCCCTGCCTCAGTTTCCTCATCTGTGAAATGGGTCTAGAGGCAGCTCCGAGGGCTTCCCCATTGGGGTAGTGACCCACCAGCCCAAACCAGTGCTCCCAGTAAGGGCAGCGCAGCCCCCGGCCCTGAAACTGCCTGGGAGGCAGCTGGGAAGAGGGTGAGGGGGGCGAGCTGGGGAAGGTGACAGCATGACGCAGAGAGAGGAAGAGGTTTGAGGCTGTGGCCAGCGCTGTGGCATTGTTTGGAGCACAGAGCCGTGCGATGCGGACAGGGATGGGAATGGGGATGGCAGGGGCTGGGTGGGGAGCAGGGCTGGGGGAGCAGCGCAGGGCGCAGCCACGGAGGGAGCTAGAGCTCCACACCCTCAGTGCGTGGGGAGGGATGGAGCCGTGGGTGACCACAGAGCTCCGCAGCCCTCGGTGCGTGGGGAGGGATGGAGCCGTGGGTGCCCACGGAGCTCTGCAGCCCTCGGTGCGTGGGGAGGGATGGAGCCGTGGGTGCCCACGGAGCTCTGCAGCCCTCGGTGCGTGGGGAGGGATGGAGCCGTGGGTGCCCACAGAGCTCCGCAGCCCTCGGTGCGTGGGGAGGGATGGAGCCGTGGGTGCCCACGGAGCTCTGCAGCCCTCGGTGCGTGGGGAGGGATGGAGCCATGGGTGACCACGGAGCTCTGCATCCTCGGTGCGTGGGGAGGGATGGAGCCGTGGGTGACCACAGAGCTCTGTATCCTCGGTGCGTGGGGAGGGATGGAGCCATGGGTGCCCACAGAGCTCTGCATCCTCGGTGCGTGGGGAGGGATGGAGCCGTGGGTGACCACGGAGCTCTGTATCCTCGGTGCGTGGGGAGGGATGGAGCCATGGGTGCCCACAGAGCTCTGCATCCTCGGTGCGTGGGGAGGGATGGAGCCGTGGGTGACCACGGAGCTCTGTATCCTCGGTGCGTGGGGAGGGATGGAGCCGTGGGTGCCCACAGAGCTCTGTATCCTCGGTGCGTGGGGAGGGATGGAGCCGTGGGTGCCCACAGAGCTCTGCATCCTCGGTGCGTGGGGAGGGATGGAGCCGTGGGTGCCCACAGAGCTCTGCATCCTCGGTGCATGGGGAGGGATGGAGCCGTGGGTGACCACGGAGCTCTGTATCCTCGGTGCGTGGGGAGGGATGGAGCCGTGGGTGCCCACAGAGCTCTGCATCCTCGGTGCGTGGGGAGGGATGGAGCCATGGGTGCCCACAGAGCTCTGCATCTTCGGTGCGTGGGGAGGGATGGAGCCGTGGGTGACCACAGAGCTCTGCAGCCCTCGGTGCGTGGGGAGGGATGGAGCCATGGGTGACCACAGAGCTCTGCAGCCCTCGGTGCGTGGGGAGGGATGGAGCCATGGGTGACCACGGAGCTCTGTATCCTCGGTGTGTGGGGAGGGATGGAGCCGTGGGTGACCACAGAGCTCTGCATCCTCGGTGTGTGGGGAGGGATGGAGCCGTGGGTGACCACAGAGCTCTGTATCCTCGGTGCGTGGGGAGGGATGGAGCCATGGGTGCCCACGGAGCTCTGTATCCTCGGTGTGTGGGGAGGGATGGAGCCATGGGTGCCCACGGAGCTCTGTATCCTCGGTGTGTGGGGAGGGATGGAGCCGTGGGTGACCACAGAGCTCTGCAGCCCTGGTGCGTGAGGACCCGGCACCCACGGGCACCTCAAGCTTCATCCTCAGGCCAGGAGAGGCCCCACATCCGCAGCCCCCCGCCCTGCCCCGGGGCCCACCCACTGCGAAGGAGCACCCAAGGGTGCTGGGGTGGGTGCCCGGCTGGGAGCTGAGCTGGCAGCTCCGAGGCTGAGCCGCGACCAAACAGCCCTGGCTGCCGCATCGGCACTGGGCCAGGGCGTGCTCATGGCTGGGGTCACTGGGAGCGCCGGTGCAGGGGCTGGGGTCACTGGGAGCGCTGGTGCAGGGGCTGCTGGGACATGAGGTTTCCCCCCGTCAGCGTAACTGGGGGCTCCTGGTGCAAGGAACTGGGGACACGGTTGCAGGGCACTGTGACAGCTGGTGCTTAGGGTGCTGGGAGCACTGGGAGCACTGGTAGTGGGAGTACTGGAAGCACTGGGAGCACTGGTGCAGGGGCTGCTGGGGCACAAGGCTTGTCCCTGGCTGGGGCAGTTGGGGACCCCTGGTGCAAGGAACTGGGGACACGGTTGCAGGACACTGGGAGCACCGCTTCGAGCCACCAGCGGCCCCAGAAGCAGGGAGGGGAAGCGAGGGCCCGCCGGCCGCGCGGCCCCTTTAAGCGCCATGTCAACAAAAGCCCGCCCCTCCCTCCTCTGCGTCGCGGCCGTCGTGACGTCCCCCGCGCCGCAGCGGGCGCGCGGCGGGGCGTGCCCGGCCTCTCGGCGCATGCGCGGCAGGGCGGCGGGCGTCCGGCGGCGCATGCGCGGCAGGGCGGGCGGGGGGCGGGCGCGTGCCGGGCCCGGCGGAGGCGGAGGGAGCGGAGCATGAATGGAGCAAAATGGCGGATCATGTGCAGGTGAGGGGGGGGCCGCGCCCGTGGGGCCGCCCGTGGGGCCGCGCCCTTGGGGACGGGCGGGAAGCGGCTCCCTTCCCTTCTCCTCCCCTCGCTGCCCGCCCGGACCCACGCGGGGCCGGGCCTCGGCGGGGACGTGGGTAGGCCCGGCCCGGTAAGGCCCGGCCTGGTGAGGCCCGGCCCGGCGGGGGTGGCAGCAGGCCCGTGGGGCCTCCGCCCCCGTTTCTCCCCGCCGCCTGTGGGGAGGCGCGGGGGCGAGCGGCCTCGCTGGGCCGCCGGCCTGTCCCCGGGCTGTGTTTGCAGGCGAGCCCCGGAGGGCTCCGGGCTCTGGCATGTCTCACCTCCCGGCCCGGCCTCCCCCGGGCGACGGGCCGCCGGGAGGGAGAGTCTACCGGCGGAGGGCGGCCGGTGTTTACCGGCTGAGCGGCCTTTGCCTTCTCCCGCCGCCGCCGGGGAGTTTTTTAGCGACGCCGGTAGCAAGCATTTGGGGAGGAAAACTCGGATCCCCCCCAGCATCTCCTCGGGAACGAGCAGGCTTTGCTCCGCCACCCCCGGCTGCCAAAGCCCCGTCTCTCCCGGTGTCTTCGCAGGAGCCCGTCCCCGCCAGCTGCCCTCCCTCCCTCCCAGCTTTGGGGTTTGCATCTTTGCTTTTCCCCAGCTGCGTTTGTTTTATTTTCCAGCTGCGAGGAAGACTCGGCGTTTAGGTAAACCGTTTCGCGTTAAAAACAAAAGCTTGCGTGGATAACTGTGTTGCTGTCGTGGCCGGGAGCCGGGAGGCAGATGAAAGGTGACAGTGGCTTTAACCAAGTCAGGCTTGCGTGGTAGGATGGAAAACCCTCTAAAGAGTCGGTGCTGTCGCTGACAGAAAAATTAAAAATAGGTACCGCTGGGGAAACGGTGAGGTGTTTTTGCATAATAATTTAGTTGAACTCGCACGGGATTTGCATGGTGTCCAAAAGACTGGCTAAACTGTAATGGTATTGGTAGTTACCCATTATCTATGCAACTTTTAAATAAATATCTTCTTCACATGATACCCTTGCGAACCACAAGGGTGAGCAGTTTATTAACTCAGAACAGAGCCGTGTGGCGCTTGGGTTGTCTGGCGAGGTTGCTGGCAAATGTCTCTTGGGTAATCTCAGGGGAGGAGAGGAATTACTGCATTATTAAACAATTCACAGGCTCTAAATTTACTGAAGAAACTCTGAATTTGTTTGTCATGAGTCAAGCCTTACCTTTCAGACTTAGCTGGTGAGCCAGTGGTTTGACACTGAAGGCAGGTGAAACAACTGCTCTTGTTGCTTTAAAACTGCTTCGCACCCTGCTTTTCTTTGTTAAATATTGAATTGAGCAAGTGGAAGTTTGAGCTGTAAGAACAGGGTTGCAATTGCTGTGTTCGACTTGATTAGTTAAAGTTTAACGTCAGAGGCTTGGAAGATGTTCCACTTAGAGGAAACCTGATTTGCAAATACAGTTAAGGCACCTGCAGTTTGGTGCGGTTCCTGTGCAGGACAAATATAGCTAACAAAATGGTTATGTGCTGCAACTGGATGGGGTTTGCTTGCTTTATATTGTCTCCTTTTTCTCTCTGCTACAGGTAGAGGCGTTAAATGGTAGCTCTTCAGGAAGGAGAGCACAAGGTTCCCTTCAAAACCGGTTGTGGATTTTTGTGGCTGGAGGAAGTAGTGGTTTTTATTAGTAGATTAAATTTTTGCTGGGAGGTCTTTCAATAGCCTGAAACACCAGTCTTTTGGACACAAGATTTGAGCCAAGTTGCGGAGGCTCCCCTAGCAAACATCAGGTTCGTTTAACAGAACGGTTATTGAGTTATCCAGCATCGCGGGGAGATGCTGGCTATCAGTGTGAATAATTGAGAGCTGTTTTTATGGCATATGCTGTGGGAGCTGGGCCTGTTTAATGGGAATAGGGATTTGCAGATAAATACTGGCTGTCAAAAGCAGTGCAGAGTTTAGCAGGTTAGTAAAGTCTTGCTGCAGCTTCAAGAGAGAGCTCTGGTTTGGGTGTTATACATTCACGGTGGAGCTCCCTGGAGCTGTACCTGGTGTGCTAATACGTGATGGAACACAAAAACATTTTTTAATAGACTGCATCTGTGCTGAAGTGGTTTACTTTACAATCCGGAGCAACAGTAAGGATAAAGACAAACTTCTAAGGCCATGATAAGAGAGAACATCACGTCCTCATCTTTAAGAAACAGGTATTATGCAAATTGTGAGCGAGCCCACCAGTTCTGTTGGTGGGAATTGTGTAGGCAAAGCTGGCTGTGGTGCTGTCCTGTCGAGCAGCTCTTCAAGGGGGGACTGTTCAGTGTCTGGAAACAAAGGATGCAGTGATACTGATACAGGAGCAGGGAGAATCAGATGATTTTGTGTGACTGAAAAGATGACCTACGGTCTTAAAGCAAATTGCTGTACACCAACTTTTCCACTTCTCAAAAAGCTCATATGACCTTGTTTTCAGTTCATACTTCTGTCTGTTCCGAGTCTTGTAAGCATCACTTAAATGTGCTCACAGCAGAGACGGAGGAAAGCAGTGAAGATGTCATTGCAGTTAGCTTTGTGGGCAAATATGAGTCCCCTTCCCCCCCCTCCCTTGGAAACAGATTGATGTCATCTTTGTTTTTCATCTGCTTTTGTAGCCCCTTAGATGTTTCCCATGCTGCTGTCCCCAAATGGGATGCACTTGCTGAATGTGCATATTCCTGTGGGGGAATGTTTGTTATAGGATAACGATCAATTCTGTGACTTTCTGTATTGAACGTCTTCGATGTTCATTCAAGACAAGTTTCATCTGTCTTGAATTAAACAAAAAAAAAAATCACTGCACTGAATAAGAATTGTTGCTACTGCGATGTTTATTGCCTGTTCTCAGTAGCTTGACTCTGAGTTGAAATGAAAGAAGTTTTGGCCAGTGAGAGGTTACAAGACAGGTGCTGAGATGGCAACTTGTAATGGAAAAATAAGAAATCTGGCATCTAAGAAGGAAATTGCATCCCTTTTTTTGCTTCCACACTATCTGATCTTTAGGTTCAGGACTGGGTTTTTCAAATCCCAGAGATTGGCACTGAGTTTTCCATCTTTTGAACTGTTAAATGAGCTGACAGCTCTTTGCTCCAGGCTGGAAAACTTCTGTGTTTGGAGCAGTCATGTGTTCGTGCAGGTTCACTTCTGCTGGAGCCTCCAGATGGACCAGGTGGGCTGCAGACAAGTGACTTCTTTTGCCTCCATACAGTTATGGAGGAAGCTCGGTGGAAGAAAAATTTTAAAAATCTCATAAAAGCGTGTTTGGGTGGGTGTTCTCGTGTCACGTCTGCCACGTGTTTGTCATCCACAGAAGTGGGTCGCACTGTGTGAGCGTGAGGATGGACACGGGGATTTTCTCACTGGTGTTGGAGGCTCCTTCATGCCCTCCTCGTGTGCCGAGAGGGACACGGGATTGGTTTTTTTCAAGACTCGCTCCTAAGGCAATTCCTTCTCCATCCCTGATAGGACCCAAATCTGTTTGTTTTTTTTTTTCCCATGCGTGTTTCTGTATTCTAAAGGACATTGTTTTGGCTCAAACACAATCTAATTTGGCTTTAAAAATCTATAACATTCAGCTTGCTCCAGAGGAAACCCTGGAGACTGAGATGCGTGTTTCCCATTTGATATCTCAGTAACCTTGCACTTGCTTGGTAAAAGAGTCACGATGTAGCCTGCTGCCGAACTACAAATTGCTTGGAATACTTTTCCGCTTGTTTTAGTTCAAGCTTTTACCTTCCGTGTGTCATTGGACTCGCTGAAAGCTTTAATTAAGGACTTCGGTTTATCTTGGAATAGCCCAAGGGAGTGCTCTGGACCTGGGGAGGGGGAAACACGGGTTTGACTGAAAATAAATAGAGCTGGCAGCATTTCGTTTGCAAATTAGGGGTTGGTTTTTCTGTGTTTCGGGTTTTTTTTAGAAAGTTATGTGCTTCTTTAAACTGCGCTGTTTGGATGCTCAGCACCGAAGTTGCAGAAGGTGTTCAGGGTTGGATTTCGGCTGAAAGGTGGAGGTATAGAGTTGCAGTTCAGTATCTCAAGATATCTGCAGCCGAACTTTGACATAAAAAAAAAAGGGTTAAAAAAAAAGCAGACCCTTCTTTTCAGCTCTGGGGACTCCACTACCAGCAATTTATTCCTTGTCCCCCAGACGATATCTGGAGCATACTCTGGAGTCTTTTAGGTAGCAGGTAAGGTGTCCAATATGTAGCTACTGGTAGCAGACCCAGCCCAGTGTGCCTCTGCTCCAGATACTGGTGTTTTGAAGCAGTCCGAATGGGAAAGGAGAACGTGGAGGCTTCACTGTGGGTTTTTACGCTTGTTAGAGAGACCGGCTCGGGGTGAAATCCTGGCCTCGTTGAAGCCTGTGGGATATTTTGTCACTCAGTTCAGTGAGCTGGAGCTGCTCTGTGTTTAGGTTACAATCCCATCTGTCAAAGTTCACCTGCGTATCTCAGAACTTCTGTATCACAAAGTTCAGTGTGAGCCGAGTGCCTGCTATGACCGTAACAGACGGGCAGAGAGGAGCGGCCAGGCTGGGGCTGCGAGCGTGCTGTCAGATGGCTGGTCTCCTCTCCCTGTTTCAGTGACTGAGCTATGTTCCCTCGGGTAGCCAACGCTAATACAATTAAGGAGGATTTGTTCGTTTTAATCATTTTTAAGAGAACGTGGAATGCTGTGTAGCTTGAGAACTTTATTACTGTTAATAATGTCTCGTTGCCCTTGGTTTTAGGCAGTGCAGTGGTGTTTTACGAGTCTATAGGGCTCAGGTCTGCTAAAGCAAAGTTCAAGACATTACATTTTTACTACTTAAAATTGCTAGCAAAAAGTATAATTTTTGTCTTCCCGCTTCTAAGCTGTGGTTTCAACAAGGCATTTATGAGTAGCTTGCGATGCTTTTCCGGTGTTAGAGTTGTGTGGCTTAGTTGCAAAAGTCTAGGTTTTTGGTAAGAATAACCAGTGTTACCTGTGTCTGAGCTTACTCGTGTTTTTCCCAACGGAATTTTGCTGGTGCATCTTTGGCCTTTGGTGCTGTAGCAATGCTGGTACCGCCTGTGAAGCCCCCTCTGCACATCTTCAGCTTTGACTTGCAAGAAGGGTTTTGTTATTTCTTTGCTCATCTAACTTTCGCACAGCTGGCTTTTTTCTTGATAGCAGTGTCTTGGAAAAGACTACCCAGAACACTTTTTTTTTTTAGTTTTCCAGTTGAGCCTGGTTGGTGGAACCTCTGGAAATGTAGGAGTCAAACACACCAAGGTGTTAACGTGATAAGGTGTTGCTCACAGCCTTCCTATCTCTGCAAGCCTTAAGTCAGAGCCTGCTGATGCGGCAGTTAGTGGGCGGTAGGACCTTTCTGGCTTGCTTTGGGTTCTCCGTGTTCTTGATTGTGCAAGAAATATAGACTTAGACCTTCTTAGAGGGAAGAGTTTTAATTAAATGCTTCTTGCACCTTTGAAGTCGGGCCAGACTGTAAAGGATCTGTTGCTCACTGAATTGGTGGTTGGTGTGGCCTCGTGCACGCAGTTGTTGATGGCGGTGGTGTTCTTGGTGGTTATTTGTAGTGTGTGTTAGTTCTAACTGTTAAAAGGTACTGTTGGAAGATAGTTGCTAAACCACCCAGAAAATATCTCGGCAGAAGCTTGGCACTTGTGCTTTTGTTTCTCATTAAGGACAAATGTGAAGTTTATACGCGGTCCCTGCTGACTCCCGTCATGGTTCGCCAGTGGAAAGCTGGTTGCCCTGGTGTGGTCAGGATCAGCTTTACGCTCTGGTGCTTGGCATCTTACTGGTAGCATACTTTGAATATTGGGTGATACAAGATCTCAATTATAAATGTGCTTTGATAGTCTGACCCTTCTCTTCCTTCTCTGCCTGCCTGTTGTCCTGCTCTGGAACTCGGAAGTAGTTTTCAGGCTGAAAAATGCCCCACACTTGAAAAATAACACGCCACAGTTGAGTACTGTGAACAAAAAGTACTTTTTAGCAGCTCTGTGACAATTTAAATTAGTTTTGGGTGTGATTGGCTATTGATTTCACTGTGGAACGTGTTCTCCTGTGGTTTATAGCTGGTCTGGCTGTGTCTTCTGCAATTTTGCCCGTGCTGCAGGTGGGCACGGGGCAGGGGAGAGCACTGTGCCAGGACGCCCCTGCGTGCTGCATCATGTATTGTGCTGCGGTACCTGGAGCAGGAGCGCTGGTTAAACATTACGCTGTGTGCTCGTGGGGCTGCCTGGCTTACCAGGGCTTACCTGGTATGAGCCTTGCATATAAATCACCCAGCTTTAGAGCAAAAGAAGTTATGGTTTAGCACTAAGAGAAAAACACTTAATCTTTTAAGAGACTGCTTTCTCCCTCTTCCCCTTGTTTGAGATCATTCAAACTGCCTATATAGTGTAAGAGCACTTTCTGCTTGCAGCGTTTTGGTACTTTAAAGTGTAATTGTGGGTTTTTAGCTGAACTTTTAAAATGCAAGTTTACAGTTCTCCTTTTAACATTGTTCAGTGTTCTTGTATCATTTATTAATAACACAAGGACAAGAAAAATCAAACAAGAAGGTATTTACAAGAATCAGACAGGCAAATTGTACCCATACCTGCCTGTTTCAGCTGAGTACTTTGATAGTTTGAGCAGTGTCTTAATTTGATTTCTTGTAATGGAGAACTTTTGGTGGCTGGATGGATTCTGTAAAAGGAGATTTTTTCTCTTTTCATTTTCCAAATGGGAACAGGGATGCATTGAAGACTTCTTTCCCACTTTAGCAGGTCAGAGAGAAAATCTATCACGCGTACCTATCGGTACAGGCAGCGGGAAGTGCAGGTAGGGTTGGTAGCAATTGCTTTCTTTTCTGTTTTTTTTTATTTAATTTTTGGTGTTCTTATTCCATGCCTGGTTGGCACAGCACCCATTACTTGGCTCAGCTTGTGTTGACTGATTTGCACCAGCGCTGTTGCCGCTTTCCTTATGCTCATAACACACAAGTGCAAGGTGCCTTGGTGTCCTGACACCCCCTACGGCCCTTGGGCAGAGAAAGCCGTGGGACTGGGACTGTCTGGCACTAATAATTGCCTTTTTCCTTCCAACTGTAGGATTTAAAATAACGCCGTCCTAGGGATATTAAGATGATGTATAAGGCACAAAGGTTGTGAAGCATTTCATGGATGTTTCTGTGCTGCTCATTAACATCATATCTCTGTTTATAGCTGAAATGGGCTCTGGCCCTGTAACTCAGCAGTGAACAGGCTTTAACCTGCTCTTGCCTGGGTTTGTAGCTTTGGATTCCTGTCTCGAGATGGGAGAATATATTGGGAGGGAGAGAGCAATCCTGAGCTCTTTAACTTGAACTGAATCTGATGGGGCTGAGGGGGTCAGGTCCACAAAAGCAGGTGGTTGAGAAATCTGAGCGTTTTAACACCTCTTGTCCTTTGTGGTCACAGCAGTGAGGACTCGTGCTATTGCAAGGGAAGGGTCAGAATTCCCGTCCCAGCTGACGGACTGTTTTCTGCTGCTCGTGCAAGCCTTCTTGCTCCAGTCCGTCTACCTAGTGTCCAACAAATCTGATCATGATTAGGTAAGATCATCAGAAATATTTTCTTAGTTGAGAAATGTATCATTCAGTCTTTCTCTTGTAGCAGGATTATCGGCAAACTGTGTTTTCTCATGTGGTAAGATCAGTTTATAAAAGGAATGGCCACCATTCTCCTGCTAAATACCTCCACTTCAGGATCATCTTCAAGTCCATTCCCTCCTTTTTATCTACTGCCGGTAAAATGAGCTCTGCATCCATATACCCTGTGGACTCACAACTCCACATCCACAAAGGATTTATGCCTGTCCTGCAGTGGCACTTTCTGTAACATATGGTTCTTGAATGCACCTGTTATGTGCCTTATTCCACAGCCCATCATTCTGACTTAATTAATCCCTGTTTACTATTTCCCCATTGGGCAGTGGTGTTACTGCTGTTTCATCTAAGTGTTTTGGTTGAATTCCCATTTGAAAGCTTTGTGCCCTTGCATTGCCAGCTCGGAGTATTTGTGAACAGGGCGATTACAGGAGTTATAGTCCAAGGACATCGTACTGGAAAATACAGTTTCTGTTGTTTCTCTTCTAGCACTTGATAATATCTGTAACCTGCTCCAGTTTAACCAGTAAGCTGAAGGTGATTTGCAGTGCTTGGATTATTTTGGTGTTTCCGGGTGGTGAGTTTGAGCAGTCCTATATTAGCGTTAGTATTTGATACGATCAGAGGTGCCTCCAGAGTTTTCAGGATATTTGGAAGGCTTCTGTTTTCTTCTGAACCATCATCTCAGAGCACAGCTTTATGTCTCCCAACAAATTGACATGTCATACACCTGGTGCAGACCTGTTGGTGTGTGGGGCTTGGTTTTGAGTTGTGGTTTTTTTGGGTAGTTGATTCCCATCTGGGTAAAACACTTGTTGCTCGCAGTGCCTTGATGGGTGGTATTGATTGGCGCACCTGAAGGTGGCTTGTTCTGCAAAACTAGTGCCCTGAAAGTTGTCTGTTATCTCTATTAGAGGAGATGAGATGCAGAAAACTGAAAGCCAGCTTGTTTCACTGCAGCTAGCTTGACTAGGAGTGCAGTTGCCTTAGTTTTTCTCACCAGGCTCTGGTATCTGCCATGAGACTCCTTACCTTCTGTTCTGTGTCTTGAATACAGTGGGATGAGGCAATGCCAAAGGCTATTTTTTTGCCTTGTCTTAACCAAATGCAAAGCAAGCAGGGGGATCTCTGACCTCAAAAGCAGTTCTCAGTTCATTCAGATCATTTTGTAAATGAGCTGTTCTTCCTAGAGTTCAAAGAAAAATATTACTCACTTAAAACTATAAGAAGAATAGAAGGTGTGTAACTGCTTTTTCTGTGGCGCTCCAAAGTGGCGCCCCGCAGGGGCTATCCTGCTATCTAAACAAATCAGAAATAATCCCCCACGATGCTTACAGTACCATTTGGAGAAGAGTGTTGTTCCTTAGCTCCAGCTCACATCGTGGGGTGGCAGTTCTTTGAGTCTGTCTGTCTGTACCTTACAGACCTGCGCTGGCAAAGAACTGTGGTGCCTGTTGCCTGATTTTTCTAGTTTTGAGACACAAAACATAGGCTGTCTCCTTCCAAAATAACCATCTAGGGTGTCAGGGCGTGTCTTTCAGACAAAATACCGAAAGTCTGATTCTGTTTGTTCCTTAGAACTGTGTTCACACCTAGAGGTAGCCAGGTTGTACTGTTAATCTTAATAATAAGAAAACCACTTCTGTCTACTGTGGAAAATGCAGCAACCTTGGTGCCTACCCAGCCTGTGTGCCCACACTACTGAAACGGGGAACGCCGATTTGCACAGCAGGACTCCTTTCTCTTTATACTATATTCTCTAGCTGTTATCAACAGGTAGAAGAGATTTTGAGAGGTTTGGCTCATCCAAACGATTGCAGATTTCCCGTCTCCATGTATCCAGCACCGTGTTGGTCCTCTGTGTGCGCGTTGCGCTTGCTGTTCCCTAATTTCCTGGTTGCAGCTCGTTAGGAAACGGCCAACCTTTGCCAAATGAAAAGCCCTGAGACGCACAAGGAACGTTCAGCTCTGAAAAAGAGAGGTTGGAAGCGTGCGACTGCTGAAGCAGTATATTAGCTGTGGTGTATAAATAAAAAGGCAGAGAGAAACAGGAGTGACTCATTCTCCCATTGTTGTAGCAAAGGTGTTGGTGCTGCTCCAGCCTCTCCTTTTCTTTAACCCTCAAAAGCGGAGGAGCACCTGCTAGCTGCAGTTACCAGGCCCACTGTGCCACTGTCCTTGCCCGGGGCCTTGCTGAGTCCTCCCACCAGGGGAGAGGCCTTTCTTGGGGCAGAATTCAGTAATTCACCCATTGCATCGCTGGGGATCTCTCATTACTGCTTTAGCAGCATCAGTGAGGATTGAACTCAGGAGTGGTTGTCTTTAAGTTTAATAGAAATCTGTCATGGTATAAAGGCAGTTTCTTCAAAACAGGATGTGATTTATTGTTCCAGAATTTAGCTAACTTTTAAATATTTTTTTTTAAAATAAGACAAGTGGATTTTTTTCAGCATCACCTTTCCTCAGGTATGGCTGGCAGACTTCCCACACAAGAAATAGCTGCTATAGTCTCCAGCCATGTGCATCTTCCCAGCCTGCTGTTTTTTCCTCCATCGACGGTCTAATCCCTGTCAACGCCAGGAGCTGGGTGCCTTGGGCCATTGTATCTCTGTTATTGTTTCACTTTTCCCATTTGTTCTAAAACAGACCTCCCCTTGTAACTGAATTATGCATTCAGGTGAGTAACACGGCACAATTACATGTAGTGTTCAGAGAAGATAATAGCTATGCGACCATTTTTCCATGGGAGTCAGACCTGCCAATTAGCAGTTAGAGTTGTGTTGCATGAATAAAGTGCAAACCCAGAACGTGGTCAAGGTGAAATAAACACTTCCAGTTGGCTGGTGCTGAAAGCAGGAATGACTCCCATTTTCCCTGCATCTGTTTCATTCTTAAAAAAAAAAAAATAGATCTGATGTACTGTCAGACCTCTTTTTAATTTATTTTGTGGCTGTTGGTATATGCGCACGGATTCTTCAAGTCCTGATGATGCAGAAAAGTGGAGGTTTCTTTTGGAGACATTAGCCCTCGATCTGTTCTCAGTGCCACTGGCCTCTGAGCTATAATTAACTTGAAGACGTGCCCTGTGTTAGAAAGCCAAACGTTACCTTGTCTTTTCCCTCGTTTCTTAGCAGATAGCTAAACAAATGGCTGTCCTTAGAGCTAAGCCTTGATAAAATTATGCACTAATATTTATTTGCACACCGTTATAATACCGCAGAGTTTCTTGGCGATTTCAGCACCCGCTAAGGGCCTCGTGTCCTTCCTCGTTCAACCCTTTGGGGTAGAAACTGCCCTGGGTACCGTGTGAGGTGGTATGTCGTCAGTAGTAAGCTCTGGGAAGCATTTCTGTTAATTCACCGTGTTTCTGCGGGGTGGTTGTGGAGCCGCTCTAACGCGTTGCGCAGTGACATGGCGGGGCTGAATCCTGAAGGCAGCCCCGTTCTGTCTGGGCTTGAAGGCCGTTCATCTTGGAGAGAGAAATGAGAGCTCTTTATTGATTCCCTGAGAGGTGCGGGGAGGTGCCTGAAAATACTACTGCAATAAATAATTTTGAGATGTGCTGAAAGGGTGAAGGTGGGTTTGCTTTCTCTGTTATTAGTAGGGTAAATGGAGATGGGCAATTTGTTGTTCAGATTCTCTTAACAAATGAGGGTGAGGAGCCATGAGACCTTGATTTTTACAGCTATGAGTACTTATAAAGTGCATCATCCTGGTCCTTGGCAGTTAATAGTTGCATCGTTCAGCTTAAAAGCTTTTTTATTTTTGGTTGAAATACCTGACATTCATCAGATGACCTGAGGCATTCTCTGAGTCTTAGTCACTTAAAGCACGCAGGGCCCTTTGACTCCTGCGATGCATCTTCTTTGCACGGTTGCATTCCTTAAAACCGCGGTGTTTCAGAGCCCTGACTGCATGCTGCATCTTCTTCCCCCCTGTTTTGGCTTAAAGTCATCGAGCAGTTGAGGAAAGCTAGCTAATGTCTGCAGCTTTGAAGAGCAGAAGCCGACCCACGCCGCGCAGCTCTGATGCCCAGTGCCGGCGCGGGACTGAAGGCGAGGCTTCAGGTGCTGTGTTAAGAGAAGCGCGCGCTGCATCTCGCATTACTTGATTTAACAGCGTGTGTGCTAGGGGTGCGCATGCTTGCTGACAGATATAGAAGTCGATATTCCTTAGACGTAAGATGTTCAAGCAAAAGGAAGAATAGACGCTGGTCTCCTCCCACCGCCGTGATGCCACGTCCTGGAGGTACACAGATAACTTTTCTGGGGCCTGTTGCATGCTCGTAGTGAGCAAGGACATAAACATCTCATTGCCTGCCCTGCGGTTGCCCGGCGCTTGCAAAGTCTGACTTTGATTATAACATACGGAGGAATCGGTTGGGGGATATTAAAATGGATGAATGTGCTTGGGACAAAAATAACCGTATTAAACATGTTGCAGGATCTCTGGCTCAGGGAGTCGGTAACCATAAGGCAGGAGGAAGGAATGTCTTGGAAACAATGTGTGCCTGGAGGACTTACAGCAACGCACATCCTTCAGGAGAGGAACCACCAGGCAGCAGAAAAGTTTGGATTGATCTTGTTAAGCCAAACGCTCCATTTTAGATGTCTGAATCTGTGGGGTTATTGCTTGCCTGCGCCCCCCACCCCCGAGGGGTCGGGGCTGGCTGCGTGCGCTCCTGCTTACTTTCTGGCTCTGCCATCTTGAGTACGCCGAGCACAGCGTGCGTTTCCTCAATTTTCTGAAATGGGAACTGTCAGCGTGGCAAAGTCAAACTATTGAACTAAACCTGCCTAGAGCTTATTGCAGCCCTTGGATGTAAAAAGCGTTGCTTAAGCAACCGTGTAATATAGGATCAATTCCACAGCCATCCCCCGGGGACTGCTTTTAGGTAGCTGTTACTTTCCTTGTAGTATTTATCATTTAAAAGATGATCACACACTGTTTATCTTCACCATGGGGAAAACACTGAACAGTGATGAGTTTTATTTGTAGCTTGTCGTATAAGTGAGATTGATAGGTTGGGGTTTTTTTTCCTGTGGTTTGAGCTTCACAGCTGCTCTCAGTGGACAAACATCTGAGGCCAAGATTGTACAAAGGGGGTGCCATATACAGAGGAAAACTCATTTCTTCCCGGTGTTTGATATTATTAAAGAAAGAAGCAATAACGTGATGGGAATCCATCGTATGAGGCTGATGGATCAGCAATTCCTGCTCAGGACTGTGCAGCCTGCAGTGGAGAGAGCTTCAGTCCATGCAGAGCCCCCTGACGCTCTGTAGGATATTGGTCTGCAGCAAAACTTCGCTTGGAGCTTGTCGCTGTTGGGGGGGAAAGAGGGGGGTGGAAGCTTTGCTAGTCATTTGCCAAGTTTGCTGGTCTATGATAAATAGACTTTCCCTTTTTGGAAAAAACACTTCTGCCTACAAAACAGTGGAGTCGGAGTCAATTGTAGGGTGAGTTGCGCTATCCCCTGGTGCTTTGCAGCGTCGGGCTGACCTTCAGGTTGGTTCAAAAATGTGATACTGTTCCGGTTTGAGTTTTTTTTTTCCCTAGGGACATGAACTTACTCAGCTTGTGTTTGGAAAAAAAATAAATTTTGGAAGGCTTGTAGACATTGTCACAATGAGGTGTCATGCCTGGAAAGCTGGATTCAGAAGAACACTGAGATAAGATGCAGATGTCAATTAATAGGCATTAATTGCCCCACTTTATTGGAGGGGAAAAGCGCAGGTGTTGTTTGCGTCTTGGCTTTGCAGGGGAAAGAAAAAAAAATGTGTGTGCACATAGGAGGAAAAGTGATGGTTGTCCATGCGGAGCTTGGAGTCGAGAGGTGACAGTGGCAGTGTAGGCTTTTCAGAATGCATTTGAGACCCCTAACTGGGAGATGACCGGTGTTCCAGGTTGTCCTTTAGCCTTCATAGTATGACGTAGGAGAGAAATCTGACCATGTGGGGGTTTTTTTTGTTACTGCATGAAGTACTTTGGGCGGACTAGTATGCGTTAATGGGATACGGTACATGCAACTGTAGAGAAATCCTGGGATTTCAGTGCCATCGTGCGAGGAGAAGATAAGAGCGATTCGGAAGGCTGGGAGCCGGTGAGGGAGGTGTTTGACACTTGGGGGGCTCTCCTGTGACTCAACAGTTGTTCTCCTAAAATGCCATCCCAGCTGCTGCCCCATGGCTGCAGAGTCCCCGTTGGCTCCCTGCTACCCGGAGCCCTCATCGACGCCTCATTGCCTTCCCCAGGTGCAAAGGACTAGTTTCTTCTTTTTACAAAGCGTTTTTGGAGCCGGTCATTCTCAAAGGAGCGATGAACACAAGTTTTGATTAGTTGTATTTGTGCCTTTAGTGCTATTTTTGTTCTCGGCTCACTGACCACATACCTTTCTGTCCTGTAACGCAGCCCACGCGTGCAGCACTAGCAGGATGCCAGAGCGTCCCCCTGTTCCGAATACTCTGCTGTCTCATGCTTTAGTCCTTATCTGGAACGTGCAGAGCTCTTGCCCTGCATAATCGTTACACTATATGTGGTGGGGTTTTTTTATCTTGATTGCAAGAGTAGGTATTGCTCAGTGTCTGTAGTGAAATAATCCCCACCTACTTGCTGCCCCTTATGTCTGAACATCTCTGACTCTGGAAGCTGGGTGCTGGAGTAAGGCTAGCCTGATTTCTACCCCGTTGGCAGAGAGGAGGGGAACGCCACTACCCTCATCATGGCAATATTAAAATGTGCTGAAAACTTAACGTTGCAAACCCGGAATGCAGCGTCGGGGCAGCTCAGCTGCTCTGCCCGTCTGTGTGACGGATGATCGAGTTAGGGCACAAGAGGAGGAAAGAAAATTATTGGTGAGACAATCCTAAAAATGATGCATCAAGGTTTTTCATCAGAGAAGTTTATTTGGTTGGATTACAGCTTACCATGAATGGTTTTTTAGATATTTGAGCGCATTAAATTAAAAAATAAAAATGACCGTTCACAAATGTGAAATAACATGAAAACTCCCAAGTTGGGACATCGGCTTTCCCTCTGAGTTGCCCTCAGGCTTTGGTGCTGTGCCCCAAAATACTCTCCAGCCTGCTCTGCAGCTGCGTATCTGGGGATACCGTGAGGAAGAAGGATCGAGTGAACTTCAGCTTGAGGATTGCCTGGACAGAGCCACTCGGGACAGCCGACACGGCACAAGAGGAGACAAGATATTAAAAATATGTTTAGAACCTGGTGTGGATGCTTGGCTTAATCTAACGTGAATAGAGTGCATTTTTACTCGCCATGGAGGTGCTGGATTCACACTCCTGGATAATTTGGACTAGATTTTCCACGTGTGTTTTTTTTTTTCCACAGGAAAACTGTGTTTAAATGACCGCAGTGTCATTAATGGGCCATTTAACAGTGATCTGACCTTGTGTGCCGTATCTCTTGGGCAGCAGACAGGCAATTTAGTTGGTCTGGTTGGCTTTTTGGAGTTATTTTGTTTGAGTCCCGGAGGTCGTGTGTTTCCTCTGGCTCCGAGGGAGTTAACTAACTGTAATCTGCAAGAAGGCTGGCACGGATCACGCAGTGCACGCAAACAAGGGTGTTTTGTCCTGGCGAGTGTCGCACAAAAGGAGCCGCCGTTATTGCCACCGAGCCCCAAAAAGTCGCAGGGAATTAGCGTTTCTTGGAGGTGTAAAGAAAGCTGACTGTAGGGAAACCCCGTTCCTGAGCTTCTCGAAGAATTAATGCCCAGTGATGTTAAACTTTTAAAATAAAAAAAGGTACTTTTTTTTCCAAAATGGTAAACCATGTTCATCAGTTCGGTGTGGGACCATGAGCTGCAATTCGTCGCTGCCGTGCTGGCGTGGGGGAGCCGGGCTGAGCCGCTTCCCGAGGATCCAGTCCATCGTACGCACGCGGACCGAAGGGTCGTGGCAGCTTTTCAAATTGATAGATGGTCACGAGGATTTTGGATAAAATGGTATTTTGTCCTTGGGCTGCAGGTGACGCACATAAACGGGCACCTTCCTGTATGTAGACTTTGCCAGTTGATTTTAAATAACTGAAAGAGGGTTTGTGATGTGAAATGACAGGTACTGACAAATGCTTAAGCATCGTTAATATGGATTATAATAGTTTATGGTTAATAATGGTTTGTATTAGGTTATTTTTATTAGGTTATTTAGGTTTTTGAGGCTTTTCTGTGTGGAGCTTAAGTCTGTGTTTTGGCTTTCTCAAAAACAAAACTGTATGTTGAATTGCTGTCTGGCACATGGCAAAGTTCTCTAATTTCTCTAACATAGTGAAGCTGTCAGGGCAACGTTTTCCAGGAGGTTGTTACATTTTTAAAAAAATAAATCAGATTCTGGAATGTGGTACAAGGGAAGAGAATTTTTGCAGAGGGTCCCTCTGTGTTTCTTCTAACACGGTCTTTTCTGACGATCCTCTCGGCAACAGAGCATCAAAAGCTGCGTGCTTTTGGCGTGGAATCGCTGCGCTGGCGCATAAGCAAGCGTTGAGGTGTGCGCCGATGCGGGGCGTGAATCTGTCGGCTGACCCTGTCGGTAACGTGGCTTTTGCATAACAATGTCTTCTCTAAAAATAAATTAGGCAACTGAATGCTGTCCTTCCTGTTACAAGTGCATAAAAGCACAACAGTTATGGAATGCTTGTAATGATTTTCCCCTGGAAATACAGAATGTAGGCCTAAAGCAGCTGAAAATACCTGCTTATTAATCTGGCAGTAAGAACCTGAGGGAATATTTATATCCGTCTGTGAAGCCACTTCTTGACTAGGGCACCTAAGATTTCGCTAGGGGAAACCATCTGCCTGGATCACAGTTTATGGCAAATATTTTCCAGTTGTTTGAGCACACAGAATCTGCCTGGTAGTTTTATTTCCCTTCGAACGCATTCACAGAGACTCTGCTCAGAGGCATCCATCCCATTCTTCATTTGCTCTGTTCCACTTTCGCTATTTTTGGCATGTGTAATGTAGAAGATTTAACGTGAGATCTTCCAGCACCCTGGGATGCTGAAGTCTGTTACGGTGCCCTGCAGAGGGGATATAAACCAAGATTGTGAGGGGTTTGATTCTATATAACATAGAAGCTAGATGTGAGAATGTTTTTTGGTATTTAAAATGGGCAGGTTGGGATTATCGCCATTAGAGCACAAGCTGTAAGAGGTTTTCCAGACCCCATCAGCCGCACAGCATGGTGCGTCCAGGCTGGGCGAGCGCTGACCCTGGGAGCGGGTGTCCGAGCTCAGGTAAAAAATGGTGAGAGAGGGGAGGCAACGTGGTACTTTGTCAGGTGTCAGAGGTAGCTGTGAAACTTCCATACAGGTAATCTAGCAGGTTAAATGCATTTAGTTGATGGAAGAACAATTTTCCTTCCTTTGCGCAAACAGTGAAGTTATATACGTGTGTATGTGTGTGTACGTATAACCTGGGTTAAACTGCTGCGTAACTAAACTGTAAAACCTCTTGTTTCTAACTGATTTATTTTCCTGTGTTCCAGAGCCTAGCCCAGCTAGAGAACCTGTGCAAGCAGCTGTATGAGACCACGGACACTGCGACACGGCTCCAGGCAGAGAAAGCCTTGGTTGAGTTCACCAACAGTCCAGACTGCCTGAGCAAGTGCCAGCTTCTTCTAGAAAGAGGGAGTGTATGTAAAACAGCATAACTGCCCCAAATCTATCTTGGTATTTTGGGTATTGATGAGGGAAAGAGCCCCGAGGTCTGGTATGCAGTGTTTATAGTCCATACCTGGTATGCTGTCACATATCTCTGTTTGTGGGTGGCCTCTGCCGAAGAAAGCATTGGCTCTGATGGCTGGTTATTCTGCTGCGGTGGCTACTACGAACGGCTGTGAGTTCTGACGTCTTGTGGGCCTTGCGGCGTTCTTCGCAGGCTACCACCCAGACACGTCAAGCTTTAAGTTGAAAACGTTGTTATGGCAGTGGTATTTCATGGTCTGTGGGAAGCTCTGCCGTCTCCAAAGGCTTTGGGGAGAAAATGGTGTGCGCGCAGAGGTTTGTAGGGGGTAAAACAAGCAGTGTTTCTTCTGGAATGTTTCCTTGGAAAATTGCCCCTGCTATAGTGTTGGCTTAATAATCCAGCAGTTAAAAACAGGGAAAATTAGATCATGTGCTTTAGAATTAGTGTTACAGAAAGGATGTAAAATATGCCAGCAGTAAATCCCGCCTGACTTTTTTAGCTTTCTTCTTTTAAGGTGGCCATTTGGTTTTTACTTTGTATCAGCACAATTAATGTTTAAAACGGCTTTGCCACATGATCTTCCAAGATTTGACTTTTGGCAGAATGTGCGTCCAGCTTTCATGTCTATCAGATTGGAGCCTAGGAAACACGAAACAGCCTGCTGTAGAGAGTTAAGTCCTCGGGAGGGGGAGAAGAGTGAGGCTTAACAGGCTTAGCAAACTTACACAAAGCAAATTATTTAACTTACACTTAAATTGGAAGTCCAGTGAATTCAAAATGAACTGATTTGAAGTTCTTCTGGTGGGAACTAGTAACTGGTTTACCTGAGGACAATTTTTCCTTTGTTAAGGAAAGCTCCTAAAGCCCAGTTTTATTCTCAGCATGTGACCCATTGCCTCTCTGACCCTTGCCAGAGGGTTGTGGGGTTTTTTTGTTCACTCTGGGATCTGACTCACTTTATACCCGACTGTCCTTGGGAATACTGGAATAAATAGGTTCCCTGCATTTTGGTTACTGAGCTTTCTACAGCACTCTGTATTACAGAAATTGGCATGCAAAATTACAGTTCCCTGGCTGTAATTTATGGAATCGGGTGCAGCCAGGGGTTTTAGGTGGTTGAAAGCCATCATTCGTGTCCCTGAATTAGGTTGCAGTTCAGTGGTCCGCATGCTGCTCTGTAAGAAATAAATTTTAACCTGTATTTAGTAGTCAAGTGGAAGTTGTAAGTGCTTCTTAATGTATAGTAATGTATTCCTGCAGCTCCGAGGGCTAATGGTCTCTTTCAGGCACGGCGTTGAAGCTAACTTCGTGCAGTCTGACTATGTTTGCAGTTTTTCTTCTGCCTTCAGTGGTGGTTCCGTTGCCTTCTGTTCTTCAAAAGCTGTTCCTTTCTTTCTGAAACACTTGCTTCAAGTATTTTGTTTCCTTTAGTGTCTATAAAAACATAAAATAAATACTGTGTAGAGTGTTTAGACTTACCAATTAAATTAATGCTCTAAACTCAGCTTTCCAGAGAACAATTAGCTTACAATCCAGCCTTGCTACTTGATCTTCTGAAGTGTGCAGTGAACTTCTGTTTGTGTTTTCTTCTGGTTTTCTTTACAGTCATCCTACTCCCAGTTGTTGGCAGCTACATGCCTTACAAAACTCGTGTCACGCACAAACAACCCTCTACCATTGGAACAGCGAATAGATATTCGTAAGTACAAGACTTAATTTTTCTAACCAAACTAATGTGATTGTTGACTGGACTTTCATCCAGGGCTGGGAGGTTTTCTGCAAGCTGCTGTGCTTCACAGTTTGGGCATCCTAAGGTGTATAGGATGCCCAAAAATTGAAGAAATATTTCTCTTAGATGGCATCTTCACCTGTATCATTAGGTGACAAATTTCAAGGCTAAATATACAGAATTTTTCCAGATGAGGGAGTGACAACTCTGTGGTCTTGTGAATAAAGCAATTGGATTTGATAATCTTCTTTTGGAGTATAAAATATGCATGGTTCTTGCCTCTCCTGAGGACATGCTTTCAAAACTGGAAATCCTTTGTGGGTCTCTGAAATATCACAGAATCACAGGTTGGAAGGGACCTCACGGATCATCTAGTCCGTCTAGTCTATCTTCTAGACTATCATTTACAGCATTTCCTGAGGGAGCAGTCGCTCTGTTACAGTGCTCTTTCCTGGAGAAAGGTTGATACTTCCTTTCCTCCGAGGAAGGAGTCTGCTTTCTTTTTCACAGATGATGGGTAGATGATCATCCCCAAGGAAAGATCTTGAAATATTTTCAGCTTTTCTTGCTTGCAGAGGATTGGACATAAGTCGATAACACAGAACAAGTTAGGCTTGTGGGGAGGAACTCTCACCTGTCCCTAACCACTTTCCAGATCTGTTCCACAGCTTCAGGATGTTAAAGGCAAAGTAAAAGGCCAACAGTTGTATCTAACCCACTACTGTGCTGAATTATTTTTAAACAGTGTTCAAAACGTTGCTCTTTCCTATCAGTGTTACCATCTCAGTTCTATCTGCTAAGTTTTTGCCCACAGATACGCCTCTTCTCTGTTTCAGGGAACTATGTGCTCAACTACCTTGCCACTAGGCCAAAGCTGGCAACGTTTGTCACACAAGCACTAATCCAGTTATATGCCAGGATCACAAAGTTGGGCTGGTTTGACTGTCAGAAGGATGAATACGTCTTCAGGAACGTGATCACGGATGTCACAAGGTTTTTACAGGTCAGATTGTTCATAAGATGAATACCCACCTTGTGGGATTTGAAAGTCTGTGCATTTTCAGTGACTGTTTTGCACCTTCGTATGCTCTGTCCAGTCTTTCCCCTGTGCTTTTGTTGATTAAATAGTGCCTAGCAAGGCTAAGCAGCTGATAAACACTGACCTGTCCTGCCAGTTATGATTTAAACTTTGGTGGGGCAGGGATTTATTTCTGGAAGCTGCCACCATTAGTGTTCAATGGTAAGACATGTCCCTTAGCATTCTGGTTGCACAATTCTTTCAAGCTCTCAAGCTTAAATACACTGTGCTGATTAATGCAAAACAGTAAGCATGTGGGCTTATAGTCTGTGAGGGAAATATGTGCCATGCTTGACTTGCTTTCTTTCACTGCAAGGGTGATATATCCATGGAAGTCAGGTGTGATATTTAGCTGAGTTATCATAACAAAATGTAGCTTAAAACTAATGTTGTTGTTGTTTTTCTTCAGAAGTCTTGACCGTTGCCTCATAAATGTACGTGCTGTCACCACAGCCTAGGGTTTCATTCCCATCCCGAAAGACTGTGCAGGTAGAAGGTTGCATTTTTATCAACAGCTGCCTCCAAACTGAAACCACCTCCCAGAGAGATCAGTAAATCCTGTAACATTACAAAAACTCATTTATTTGCTCTGAAATTTGTCCCACAATCAAAAGTTGGAGGAAGGCAGTAGAAGAGATCAAAATGACCAGAAATTCTTCTCGGTGCGGAAGAGGAGATGTAACATGTACAAGGCTTCTTTAATTCTGGAGCGGTAGAGTGTGGGCATTCAGAAAATAGGCTGACAACTATTGTTTTAGGCATTTACAGATGTCTGCAGCAAAGTAGGATCTAGAAGATGTTCAGTAATTTAAAGGTCATGTTCCTTTCTGGGCTGGTAACTGTGTCCCAAATAGTTCACAGGTGCTCGTAGCTGAAATGATCAGAGCTAGGTTCCTCACTTTCCCAGCTCATGCCCTGGGCAATGTGTGCTTTTTAATCGGGAGCCTAAGGAAATGGGCTGATCACCTGCTTGCTGTGTTCAGTTTGAGATGGTCCGTTCCCCTTTGCTCGGGTTACCTGTTCTGGCTGCTAAAGCATACAGGAGGCTGCACTCTTAAAGACGTGGTTCAGCAAGGTTTTCCAGTGGCTTCTCTCTAGATATTATCATGTAAATACTGAGTCTGTCACTGAGAGATGGCTCCAGTAGAGAAGTGGCCACAGACCCAAGCCTAAATATGCTTGAATTTCTCTGTTGCAGATGGGTTTGGTTTTTGAAGCCGGAGGTCAGGGCAGCTTGTGCAGAAGGTGCAAAGCAAAGTGGAGTGAGGGAAGGGAACATAATTTATTAGTTGCAGAACAGAAACTGGGGCAAAGGAACAATACAGGTTGTTTCTCTTAAATTGATAAATGGATTACCGTTTCTAGTGAAGAGGTATCTGTAACAGACTTATTTCACAATTGGCCCCTTGTTGGCAGTCTCAAGTGCAGCCAGAGGCTGAACAGGCTGCGAAGAATGGACTCCCTTCACTGGGAGATAGGCTGTCCTTCTTGGCAGGAGGGTCGTGGGGCGGGTGTGTGGAGAAGCTCGGTCAGCTGCTACTCGTGTTGTTCAAGGTCTGTAGTTTAAAAAAAGGAGACGGGGGGAGTTTATTTCCCAGAGTTTTCATCTGGCAGCTTCAATACTCATCGTAATGTTGCAGAAATTTCTGCACGTTTTACCACAGCCTCTGTTAAAATTAACCAAACTGATTTAAATCTAAATAAATCTTTTCAGAGGTAGGGTGTAACACAAAAATGTTGATTAAACTGTTAAAGGTGCCTACTTTTGTTAGCTCATGTTCCTGAACTCTTTAGAACGCTTTGCATTGTTAACAACATCAGGTACTTTAAAAGCACACTTTAAATTCTCTGCTTGGTATTGCTCATGGGCTTTTTTTCCAGTCACAATACTCCAAAGATAAAGCATTTCTAGACAAACATGTTTAGAAATCTTCCAAGCAGAAAGCTCTTTGAGTGACAGTGAAGCTTAAATGAAAACGTCCTGGCACTGCTAACTGCTTTCCCTGTCCCCCTTTCCCTCCTCAGGATAGTGTAGAGCACTGCATCATAGGAGTGACAATCCTGTCCCAACTAACTAATGAAATTAATCAAGTAAGTGCTACAGCCTTCCTCAGTGAAGTAAGTGTCCAATTTTCTCATTCATATTGTTGTGTCCTGCTGTGTGTCTGTGCATTGTTTGGGGGTTTCTGTTTGGGTTTGTTTTGGGGGGGGGGCGTGTTGTGTGGTGGGTGTTTTTTTTATTTTTGTTATTCAGTCACATACTTTTGTGGTAAGATGCTGAAACCTCCTGTTCTGAGGAATTGTTTTGTTTCACTGGCATCTTCCATCTTCTCATGTTTTGATGTAATCTTCCGAGATGAAAAAGGAAAGAGCAATGCTAAGCAACTAGCCAAGCCTACCTAGTGAGGACGCCCCTAACACCCCCTGTTGTCGGTCCCTGCGCATTGTGTCAGCTTACAGCGTTCTTGTGCCAAGAAGTGAATGGAGCACGCCCTCCTCCGTATTGACCAGGGGGATGAAACAAAGAGGATTTGTCAAATTCTGCCAACTTCTAAAGCGTCATTTTTCATTCAGTAATAAATTTCATAGTGTTCCCAGCAGGTAGTTCTCAAATTCTGCTGGTTTATCAGGGCTGAGTCCCTCACACAGCCCCGGCCCTGGGTGACTGGCAGAAGACAGACTGGGCACGCAGAGTCCGTGGTGCTCTGACATGGCACCAGTCACACCAGCTGCAGCAAGTCTTCCCGGGTTAGTTAGTTCAGTGGTTTGTAGAGCCCTCTAACGTTACGCTGCCTCTCGGTATTTATGCTGGAAGGTGGAACGAGGGGCTTTACTTAGTGCTGTCTGAGCTTACATCGCTTTCCTAATTAGCCAGGCAGGCTTTGCTGTAGCAGCATTGATGGCTACCACTGCCCTAAGACAGCATGAGGGTTGCCACGTGTATAAATGTCTCTAATTTTGCCAAGAGGACCAGGCGTAACTAAGTTTTTTTGATTTTACTATCTTACTAAGGAAATTAGCCTTTCATTTTTGCTGGTATATTGACTAATCCAGGCATTGGAAGGGAGAGATCCTTGAGTGGGATTTGAAGGATGATTACAAATTGCTTTCAAAACTGGAAATGGAGGAGGACGTTTTGTCCTGGCTGGGGCAAAGCACTGATTTCTTCTGCTGAACTTCCCAGGCCCTGCACTGTCATCTGAATGGCTTCTGCATCCATTTCAGACCCCAAATTCACTTTAATTCTTCAGGCCTGGCCCGATCAGTAAATCCTAACGCATAGCTCTCCTCCTGACCCTTAAGCCATGTCGTGTGCCTGTTACCATTTCCTTGCCCAGACATTTGTACAATCCTAACTCCATCTTCGCAGAGGGCCGGTCCTTCACGTCCTTGCATCGAGGATGAAAGCAAGTCTGTTTACCTCTATAAATTAGTATGTGTCAGCATCTCTGTACAGGGCTACAGCTCCTGCTTGCAGGAGAATGGCCAGCACAGCAACTGTCACCTATCCCCGTGTCTCTACAGGTTGATACTAAAATAAGTGATGATGTTAAAGACTTCGATCAAAAATCTCTTCCTGGTATCTTGGATGTTAAATCTGCCACAGTTTACTACTCGTTCCTAAATGTGCTTTGCGCCAGCAGTTGCACAGGGTTGGATTCGGTGACTCATCTTGGAAAGTCTGCCATTACTTGCAAAATAATAAATCTGCCAACATGCCCACTCATCAGAGGGTCATGTACGTGTACAGAGCAAAAAAACCCGCCCAAAAAATCCCTTTTGGGGCTTCTCTTCAGGCTTCTATTTGATAACTATGTAAACTTTCAACTACATTGCATGAAAGCTGAATTTTCTAGAGCTGTGTTTACTAAAGCTTTTGTTTCAAAAGCTCACAGTACAAATAAAACGAAGTCCTTGTAACTGATCTGAAGTATCAGTTTTCATCCTGTAAGTACTGCACAGACTTGCCCAGAGGTACCCAGCGTCCACCATATTGTAGAATTTCACTGATTTAAGCCACGTGATCTCCTAGTGAAGAAAAAAGGAAATGCTTATTTGCCACAAGCCCAGAAATTACGTGAGATCTGTAGTAACCACGGAGAGAGTAAATAATGCCCACTTTCTTAAAGACCCTGAAATCCAATAGCATGAGGTGAGGAACAATAATTCAGTCTAAGAGGACCTGACAAGTTTAGGTCCAGTTCTGATCTGCCACCAACTACTGGGTGATGCAGAGCTTCTCCTTCTCACTTACAATATAAGAGACATCCTCCATGGGGTCCTTGTGAAGGTTAGTACGCTAAAGTGAGGTCTGCAGTGGTTAGAGCTGTACTGGCTCCTGCAGTACTGGATGAGATGTGCGCGTATTTGAGGTTAACAGAGGAATAGTAACAGAAGCACAAAGAAAATGGAGATTTACATTGTGTGCCTCTGCACGGGGCTGCAATAAGGCTCCATCCCACGTGCGCTGTGGCACCCAACTGCCCATCATATAACTTATCGTGGGCAAGTGGAATTTTGCCAGCCTGTGTCCGAATGAGCGGCAGAGATGTGAAGTCTCGCTTCACTTTTCTCACCTTCCTAGAAAGTATTGTACAAAGTGACGTAAGCCGCGCTGCCGTTCGCCTGTGCTCGCCTGTGCTCGAGTGCATTGGTTGAATCAGCTGGAGGCTTTGTCCAGTATAAAGCAGTATGTGTGTATTTGCATCTTAGATCATAGATCAGCTTTTTATTCTGATACGGTGAGAGGTCCAGAGCTGGAGTTTATAATAGATACAGCAAAGTCCAAACTGGCTGTCACTGGTTAACTCTCCTTCTAGTTTTCTTCTCATCTGTGCAGGTTCAGGAGGGGAATTATAATTGCTAGTAGTTGACCATGGGTCTGCCCAGCGGCTTCAGGTAGGATTTAACTCTTAGGAGTTCGGAGCACTTTAGAAAGCTGTGTTCAAGTTTCTAAAATGGCTTAAGCGCTGTTGAAAACACTGCTGTTGATCCTCCTTTGGAAGAGATTTAAATGAACCTGAGAGTAAACCCAGCCCTTCTTTCTGGCAGGGGTACGGTGAAACTGCATTGTAAGTATTGTAGGTGGAAAGCCCTGTCGTCAGCCAGCAATATGACTTTATCCATGGAAGAGCCCCTGTTCTGCAGTAGCAGCACGTACCGCAGTGGCAGGGCGTCCCTCTGGTTTAGCCTGGCTGGTGTGACATTGCTCTGGGGAGGGAAACCTTGATGTCCCAGTGCTTAACAGGGTTCCTACGGGTTCTGCGGGTCTCATTCCACCTCCGCCCGTCAGTTCTAAGCGCTGGTTTTCTCTCTGCTCAGGCGGATACTACTCATCCACTGACCAAGCACAGGAAAATAGCCTCTTCCTTCCGAGATTCATCCTTATTTGATATTTTCACACTGTCATGCAATTTACTGAAACAGGTAAGGAAACCGTCGTTTGTCGTCTCTCTTGGGGGCTGTGTGTTGGGGCGACAGACTTTGGGCTGAAGCTCCCTCTGACGTATCTCTCCTGGAACGAGCACTCTTGTGCCAAAAGCTATGTTCTGCACTTGCTTTGCAGGAAACCTTTGACTTAGGTTTGTGTTAAGGGGGGGAAAAAAAATTAACATGACACAAATACAGAAATATAACTGTTTTCAACAATTTTGATTGAACGTACACGCCTGGACCGTGAGGCTTGGGGTTAAACTTTCCTGTCTTGAAGCATCAGGAAAGAGACGAGATGTTTGTTTTACATTTTAAATATCTTTGATTTTCAGGACTGGCAGAGAGGTTTCCTGTAAAATAAGTCCTTATCTCTTTTTTTTTTTTAGCCTCACTTTAAAACCCACAGCATGAGAGGAAAAAAGTGCTAGTGAAGATATGTTTAGTAGATTGAGACTAAATATGGTCTTTGATGTTTTAAAAACATGATAAATACTAGACTGTTGTGTTCCCCAGGTTTTTATTTTGTTCTGATTATCACACGTGAGTTAACTTGCTTTAGGAATACTTAACCTTGGGGCAAGGCAGCAGTGCTCTGCTAGTAGGGTTGGGTTTTACCCCAAGAAGCAGTTTTTCTTTCAGCTGAAGCAGCTCGTATATATCTTGTAAGCAGGTAGATTATCTGGAGAAAAACCTTGATTCTGCATCACATTTCTCTTCTAAAAAGCTAATCTGGAGTTCTGACGGTGCCTTCAAGAATAGCCCTTTATGAGAAAGCCTGCCCCAATGAACTGAGTGGCAGTAGCACAGATTTGCTTAGTTCCATCCTTCCAGCTGAGTGAAGTGTCAAAGTTGACAAATAGCACAAAGAGTGAAAAGGAAATTTTATTTTAAAGATATTTCAAAATGAGCAGCTCTGGTTCTGTCAGTAATAAAGGTGGGTATGTGGGTGTAATTTGATCTTTTTTTCTCCTCCTGGTTTCTAAAGGAAGCAAGGCTTGTACAGTTGTCATAGTCATCCTTTCCTGTGCACCCCTCCTCCTGAAACCGTAACCACTCTGGTAACTTTTGAATTCGTTGGCTTATTGCAGGCACATTGGATGGCCAATTAGAGGTCTCAGATATAAAAGGATTCCTCTAATTTTGTGAAAAGAAGCACCAGGGGAGGTGCAGGAGGAACAGGGTCCTTATAACTGCCCAGACCTGTGGGAGAAAATTCAGCAAGTGCTTGTGCTCAGCCAGGAGGCGTGAACCAGACCTTGTTAGCCCAGAACTGTGCTGCTCTTAACCATTATCTTGTACGTGTAGCTCCAGGCTGTTGCCTCCACTACTGTTGCTTGGGGACTAAGAGACTAGAAAGACATGGCATGTCTCAGGAGGAGGCCTCTAGTTTTCCATCCTAACTCTTCATCGTTTTGCTTTTGTTTCTTGGGATGCTGTGGTTGAAGACAGGCTGGAGTGTGTTCTGTTGTCTCATGCAACATCTGTTTTCCTGTGATTAAACACCTACTACCCAAGTCGTCTTGTCCAGTAGCTGTCTCAAGCTTCTGTGTATAAAGCAGAAGCGTCTAAGGTGATCCTTTCGAGTGGGGAGGATCGGGCTGTGAGAAACTGATGATCACGTCTGTATCCATCCACGTCCATAAAACAGGGTGCATTTAGGTAGTCTCAGAAGAGTAAGTCTTCGTGATGCAGTGGAGAGAGTGAGGAGGATGTTCCAGCAACCCCTGGCAGTGGTGTTGGCAGCGTCGGCACGGTGCAATATGTTATTTGCTGGAAGAAGTTAGTTTTAAGTACGGAGTGATGATACAGGGGTAGACAGGCTGGCCTGGCCCTGGGGTACAGACCCGAGTGCTACACTTAAACGGCGGTGAAATGACCTGGCATTTCGTGTCCATGGAGCTCTTTGTGTTACTTGAGAGTGTCCATGTTTTCCCTGCCCAAGGCAGTGTTGTCACCAGAGCAGGGCTTACACGGATCATCTGTGCAACAAACGTGAACGCGCTCATTTCCGTATGAGGGTTAGGTGGAGCAACAGGATTCCCTGCTCCTAAGTGCTTGTCAGGCAGAAAATGTATTCTTGTGTTTAACCTTAATAAGAACTTCCTTATCTCCTGAATCTCACAGTGTCATTGGGAGCAGGCAAGCCTGGCTGCTTTTCTCCTGTGCAGTACAAACCGGGTAAAAAAGAAAGCGCTGTCTGTTTATCCATCTCCTGTAAAGACTAAGCATGTAAATACACGTGCTGCCTGTAAAAGTAGGTGATAGCTGGGGTTGGTGCTTGTGGCATATGATCCTGATGAGTGTCACGTCCTGTTTAAAGTCAAATTGCTGCCTCAAACTCAGCTGCCGCCTTGATATTTTTTTACTTTGTACTTGTTTTAATCCAATGTATTTCATAGGCTTCTGGGAAGAACCTGAATCTGAACGATGAAAGCCAGCATGGTCTGCTCATGCAGCTTCTTAAGCTCACGCATAATTGCCTGAATTTTGATTTCATTGGCACATCAACAGACGAGTCCTCAGATGATCTTTGCACTGTGCAGATCCCAACCAGTTGGAGATCAGGTAATCTTGCTGGAGGAAGAGGGCTAACCTACAGCATACCAGCTGAAAGCGTGCGTGGTTTGCCAAAGCCCTCTCTGTACTTAACAAACTTTTGCATACAATGCCAGATGTAAAATCCCACCTTGCCTTCGAGTGATTGCAAATGCTGTTCAGTTTGGGTTGTCTATCTGGAGCTGTAAAAACACTCCTCTACCCTTTCAGTCTTACACCTGCCAATTCAAGAAATAATGAACTGGTTTGGTTTTTTTTTAAATGTAAATAACAAATTACTTGGCACCTGCTCTCAACATCCTTGCTGTTCTCACCAGTCATTTTGCAGGCAGTTTCACAGATCGTGTTCTTAAAATATTTCCTGTAATTTTGTCTTAGTACCAAGTACCAGTGGGTTTACTTTATTTCTGGGAAAGGCGATTGTGTAAAAATGTAAAACCGGTAGGAAATTTTCTTATAGCGTGGTACTTCATGTGACAAGTACACATGCCGCTGCTGGTAAGAGAAGCGTTAGACCTATGGAAAGCAGTTAATTGAGATGTTCTCAGTAAAATATTCTGTTCTGTTCCAGCATTCTTGGATTCTTCGACCCTTCAGTTGTTTTTTGATCTTTATCATTCCATCCCTCCTTCGTTTTCTCCTCTGGTAAGTTTAGTGTTTATTTTCCTTACAGACTCCGCTACCAGAAAGTGTTTGAAAGATTCATCCGGGAGACTTACTGTTGGTTAAAATGCCACGGGCTGACTTCAGACGGCTACCTTTACTTTGATGGCACTGCTCTGTGTCGTAGGGACAAAGAGGAAGCCGGTCTGGTGCTGCTGCTGCTAGTTTTGAGCATCTGCAGGCTTTGGGTTTGACCTAAGAGCGGCTCGTTTGCTGGAAGTCCAACCTACTTCTTTGTCCTTGCGTAGCTTAGAGTCTGCCTGCTCGCTCTTCCAGTGAGCCCTTTTCGAGGGATGCAGCTCATGTTATTTCCACTGTACTACTAAGCTGATCCTCAAACCATACTGCGAGTGGGTAGCAAGTCTGGGAGCACAACCGAGGAATGTAATTTCTCCTTCCACACTTTGAAACTAGGCCGTGTCCCAGTTGGATGAAATGGCCGGTAGCACAACTGAACTCAACGTTGGATTATTTCTTCTCCAAAAAAAAAATTGCCTGCCAGGCATTTATCTATCGGATAAATATTTTTCATAATTAATGCTACAGTGAAAACATGCCCTTTGGCTAGGGATGGAAGGGTCCTTCAGAAGTACTTTTTCCTCTGAGACTCTCAGCACTGTTCATTATGTTGAAGGGTTACTTGCTAGTTCTGAATTTAGAGCCTCAGATATTCATGAGAGACTTTAACAGTGTGAGACTTTTTTTTTGTAACTGAATAGAAATCTGAAGCAATTAGGGCTTTAATTGTCCTGCCTCTTTGATCAGTAAATGTAAGAGCCAGCGAGAATGAGAGGCTTAGTAGTTGAGCAGGTAGTGCGTACGCTGGCCAGAGGGAATGGGGCTTTGCCTCAGGATAGGGATTGCAGGGCGCTAGTCGTGACTGACTGCCGCTGCTCTCCAAAACCCCATTCACCAGCCTGTTGCTCAGCTGCACCCTTGGAATTTACTCTCGATTTAAATTTCAGAGGTTTGGTTTGGGAACAATTTAATTTTATTTTCTTGCCAGTCTTCTGCGATACTTTTCCAAGCCCGTGTGAAGCTTACCAGCTTTCCCTGCCAGCCCTAGTGTATTTTGAGTCTTATGCAATCTGTGTTCTCCATCTGAAGAAATCCCAGCATTTCTGGGAGCAGAGTTTGGAACACACCTTTGACTGTAAAGATGGAGATGTTCCTCTGGTTGATGTGGGTTTTTTTTACCTCTGCTGTAATTTGTTTGTAACTTGTAATTTGTTGTAATTTGTAATTTGCAAAGATGAAGGAGCTGTTGTGCGGCATGCAAAGGAGCATCAGACTTAAATGATTTGTTGTGTCGTGAAAAGAAAACATGCCGTTCATGTTATTGTTCTAATCCCTCCCTTTCTGCTTATTCTCTTTGCCCCTTTTAGGTTTTATCCTGCTTAGTGCAGATAGCCTCTGTCCGCAGATCCCTCTTCAACAACGCGGAAAGAGCAAAGTTTTTATCTCATCTCGTTGATGGAGTTAAACGAATACTGGAAAACCCACAGGTGAGTATTTCAGATGCAGCCAGTGGAATTGTCTCTCTGCTTCCTCTGCATCAAGTTACTTCACCAAAAATACTTTCTCATGTACAGGTCCCACTTGCGGCACTGGGGGGAGAAGGGTGCAACATCTTGCTGCTCTTTTCCTTTTCCTACCCTTCCACTAGAAATACGTGCCACTTGTAGCTGACTGCCATGTGTTGCGAAGTAGTACTGTTTCTCAATTCTTCTCTTTTTCTCCTCTCAAGAGTTTGTCAGACCCAAATAACTACCATGAGTTCTGCCGATTGCTGGCCCGGCTGAAAAGCAATTACCAGCTGGGAGAGCTGGTGAAGGTGGAGAACTACCCTGAGGTCATCCGACTCATTGCCAACTTCACCGTGACCAGCCTGCAGGTGCCAAATGGTTTTCCTTACCCTCGATGGGTGTTTATGCCCCTTGTCTTCACTTGAAACAAAATTGTAACCCCCTTGTCTGTTCTTTGCCCTTTAATTCGCTGTATGCTATTTTTACCAAAAAACCCCTGCAGACTCTGTGACAGAATCCTGCGGTGTAGCATTGATTATTCTGTGAATTCCTGCTGAATGGAACAGGAGCAGTATGTGGGGGAAGGCAGGGTTGCTATGCCTCCAGAGCCTTTCCATGTCCTAGCAGGGGGGGGGAAAAAAACCCAAACTCGTTAAATAAGGGTTATTTTTAGAATTATGTATCACTTCACTATTAAAATGCAGTTGCGGGGATCGCTAGTAATATGACTATCGTGCCATATTCCCACTGAGTTTTCCACTGGGGTACAGCTTGTAACTACACCCCTGCACAGAATATGGTTAAAAAAAAAATTGTATAGCTTACATAATGCCTTTGTTAAACTTCAATATTTATCTGGAAATTGGCTTTAAACTGTACATTCTGCTTGGGGAGCTGTCTGCAGCACGCTCTGGTATGAGCTCGGCAGTAGCTTGGGACCAAAGGCTTTGGCTCAGCTACACAGCCTGGGAACGCAGGATTATCTTTCAGTCTTTACTGAATCCTGATAATGCCTGCTGAATACGGGTGGAACTGAAATTAATTGTTAAAATTGGCAACCACATCATTAAAGCTTTCAGGTGTTGCTGTATCTAGTGCTACCTGAGTCAAAATAATTGTGGGTAAAATAATCCAGGCCGTAACTCCCTAGTTTCCTTTCCTTTTCTGTCTCTTGGCTCCTGGTAGCACTGGGAGTTCGCGCCGAACAGCGTTCACTATCTCCTGAGCTTGTGGCAGCGGCTGGCTGCGTCGGTGCCCTATGTTAAAGCCACAGAGCCTCACATGCTTGAAACGTACACGCCAGAAGTCACAAAAGCTTACATCACATCCAGGCTGGAATCTGTGCACATCATATTGAGGTAAGGAAAGCGGAGGGATGGCAGCGCTTCTGCTTGTCGGCACCAGAGTAACGCAGAAGGCTCTAGTGTGTTTCTTTTCTGAGTTTTCTTTTAAAAATGGGCACGACTACAGGAAGTTCTGTGAGTCACCAAAGGATTTTGAAGGGAGGTGTGCCTAAATTACGTATTCTCTGTTATAAAAAAGAGAAATTTTTTTTTAAGCTGGGTTTTTTTAGACCTTGGTCAATCTCAAATGGCTGAGATTGATCTCAGGGGTCTCTGACGTGTTATGGGTGGAGTTCCATCTTACCTCACGACCTGCGTCTGCAGGATACCATTTACACTCTGAACTGCTGTTGTAGCAGAGAGGAATAAGTATGTGAAGTGTGAGTCACTTAATTTTTAGATCCCTGCTATATGATGGCACAAATTATACCTAAAAGTATCTTTGTTGTTTTCTTCCTTTGAGTGTAGGGGCAGCCTATAGGACTCTGTTGAGGTGCCTGAATTTGTGTGGGATGAATTCCACCTTGTGTGTGTTTGATGAAAACAAAAGGTCAAGTATAGAAGAATAATTGGTGAACGCCTCTCTTAAGGAGGACTGAGCAGCTTATCCCTTTTTAGGTATCTAGCAATGCGAGGGAGGAACAGCAGGTTTAGCTAGTTCTGGTGTTTGCAATAAACTTAGTGTTGAGGTTAGCGTATTTAGAGGGAAAGGCAACTAAAACATAGAGAAAGATGGAAAGCTTTGTTGTACAAATACAACCAGGGACCACCTTTCTGGCACTGCATGTTCTATTGAAAGACCTGGCTAAACTTTAAAGACTTTAGAAGAGCTTACTCATCCCAGGTCCTGACGGCCTTTCCACTTGAACCACTCCTATTCTTCTGATTTATTTAACAGTCAGGTGATTACGTCGCTCTGTGTGGCTCTCCATTGTGACAAAGAGTAAAGGCAGAGACTTGAGTCATTGGAATTGTGCCTAGGAAAGCATCCTCTACCTGATAGTTTAAACCATAACATAAGCTTATTTCTATCTCTGCATTTTAAGTTCTTTTCTAATCTGCTTTCTTGCTGCTTAGGGATGGTTTGGAGGATCCGCTGGATGACACTGGCCTTGTGCAACAGCAGCTGGATCAGCTATCCACCATTGGCCGGTGTGAGTATGAGAAGACCTGTGCTCTGCTTGTGCAGCTCTTCGACCAGTCAGCCCAGTCCTACCAGGAGCTGCTGCAGAGTGCCACCGCCAGCCCCATGGACGTTGCTGTACAAGAAGGTGAGCATGCTTGGACGACTGTGGCCTCTGAGCTTGCAGTAGGTTGCTCGTTCTCTAAAAGTACCGTTTCAGAAGCCTGCGTTCCTGGTGAAATTGTAAACAGGGAGGCAGATCTCACAAACGTTCCCTTGGAGAGGTGCCCGTATGGTGTAGAATATTTTTGGCTCTGGACAGATGCTCCCAACACACACAGCAGTGCTGGCTGAAGATAGTGCTGTCCTAGAACTGACTCCACTCCTTTTTTGGGGAAATGGAGTGCATCTCCTTGCCCAGTCTTTCAGAGACAAGTTATGAGGATGTTCCCCCACCCACAGGCGCTGCGCACTGCCTGTCCCATCCCTCTTCTGTCTGAGGCAGTGTATGCAGTGCTCATTTGAACCTCCCTGCTGGCCAAGTGGCAGAAATCTCCAGCTGGTGGTTGGTAATGAGTAACTGGGAGTGGGGTTTTCAGCTGGTGCCACTGGCTGAAGGAGGGCGTGTGTCCGCAGCGTTGGGTGGGTTCAGCGTGGAGGTTTTGTACTCGCACAGCTGGTTGGTTTAGGAATTGCTCAACACTGGCCATAAAGAAGCAGTTCCCTGGAGGTTCAGGTATAGCTGTGTTATGCCCCCTCTCTAATAATGTAGCTGGCTTCCCCTTTCGTGGGGAATTGGGTGTATCAGCACAAGTATGGAAACTTCCTCTTCCTTCTGAAACAGTATGGTCTGATCTAACATGGTAACCTTTTTCTTTAATTATTTTTTTTATTGGGGCAAAACTCCATGTGATGTTGACTTCTCCACCAGCCACGTGTACTTTGAAAGAATAAACAGGGCCTGCTGGCATCTGCATATGTTTAAATACATAGAGTACAGTTTTACAAGAAAGTGGCTTTCTGCAGTGGAACAGCTTTAAATAATGAACATCTTCCAGGCAGACCTGGCATTCTTATTTCTTTTCTAGTAGAGTCGTGCCTGTTCTCCACCAAATGGAAAACTGAGTAGTTTTGGGATAGGTGGACACTAAAGCAGAAAGATACTCCTTGTGAATCCTGTCTTTGCCAAAATAAAATGCAAATCTCCTCTGCTTCCTCCGTGTAATGTGTGACGTGCTCGGTTCTGATGTCCTCTGTTGGTTTCAGGGCGCCTGACGTGGCTCGTCTATATTATCGGGGCAGTGATTGGTGGTAGGGTCTCGTTCGCCAGCACGGATGAGCAGGATGCGATGGATGGCGAGTTGGTTTGTCGGTAGGGATGCTGACTGTTTTCTAGCTGCACTCTATTGAAGGCAACAAAAGAATCGCTGTCGTGAAGCTGCCACCATGTTCTTCCCCTCTTCTCACTGAAAAGAACAGTGTGGAATTGGCAGAAAGAAGAGATTGGCGGCACTGGCTAGAGCCAGTCAGCAAACTTCTGCTGTGGCTTGGCTAAACTGGGAAATCTGGGTTACAAGAAAGAGAATGAGAGGGGAAGAGCATGTAAGAGGGGAATTATGCCGGGCTTAAACGCATGCATTGCAGCAGAACGAAATCACGATGGTTCTTTGCTGGGGTGGGGGGAAAAGACTTTTCCCTACTAATAATCCAAGGTGGGTTTTGTCCGTAATATGCTGTGAATATTGTTTTTCTGTAGCTGTTGAAACTTGATAACATTGTCTACCACGTGCTGGATTTTCAGGATTGTAAATCCTCCCCAGCGCAAGCTTTATTTGATGGATGTGAGAACACGTAGCTTACTAGCCATGAACCACCTTGAGTCATGCTGAGTGCCTTCTGGTCCAGAGCCTAATTGCTCTGCTTGGAAGCTAGGGTAGGAAAAGGAGCTAAACCATGAATGTGTGGAAGCTGGCCTGTTGGTGAGCCGTGGCTAACGGATAACATCGAGCACTGGCTTCTCTGTAGCTGATGAGTTATTGAAGGAGAAATAATGAGACCCCGTATATATTTCAGCTATCGTTAGTGCCAGCAGATACGATACCTGTTCATAAAAGCCTATTTCTATTTTATCATCTTTCCCACTCTGCTTTGTGGCACTTACCAAAAAGACTATCATTGCTTATGTCCCCTCCCCCGTTCTGCTGCACGTGTTATCCACCCTAAAATCCCTCCAGCCCCTTCCTCGCCAGCAGGGTCTGCTCACTGAGCCCGTGCGCCGGTCACAGCATTGTTTCCGCAGGGCTCACAACAAAAGCCAAACTGAAGTGGGAGTGTCGTTTAGAGTCTGGCTCTTGTGAGGGCACCGGGTAGTGGTTTCACAGGTGGGTCTGAGAACGTGCTGCACCAGTCCTGGGTTAGTGCGCTAAAGCACCCGAAACTCACTTCTGCAGCAAATTAAACCCAAAGCCTCGCACCCTTGTTAGAAGGGATGTAGAAGCCTTAAAATGGCCTCGCGCGGAAGAGGAACGTGCCCTAGTCAGTGTTTTGTTCTCAGTTTTGTTAGTTCTTGACCCAAAATGACAGTGCCCACAGAAAGTAAAAAAAACACTGTAGCGCGCAGCCTGGAAACAGCGCCATGTGCCACAAATCCCTCCTTTCTCCCGGTGTCCATCAGCAAGGCATGTTTTTCCCACCTCTCCAGGGTGCTGCAGTTGATGAACCTGACGGACTCTCGTCTGGCGCAGGCTGGGAACGAGAAGCTGGAGCTTGCCATGCTGAGCTTCTTTGAGCAGTTCCGGAAGATCTATATTGGAGATCAGGTGCAGAAGTCTTCCAAGGTAATCAGTCCCCGTTGCTATGTCTCTTTGGTGATATGAAGCCCAGTAATAGCTTCTTTTTTTAAATTAAAGTGAGTGGCATTACGTGCTTTCTCTTCTTCATAGCTGAAACTATGAGACACCTGTCTGCTGGGTTTGCTAGATACAGGTCTGGTGTTAACATTGCAAACCCTGAGCTGTCTTTGAAATCCTGTGTTCTGTGTGCATCAGGAAGGAGCCAGTGACTGTGACAGTACCCTAGAACTTGAGACCTGGGTTCAGTTTTATCTGCCAGGTTTCTGCTGTGATTTTGAATGAGTCCCTTAAACCTATGTACCTGTGAAAGTGTGCGAGTCGCACCACCTCGTACACCCGTGAGGAGCCCGAGCTTAGCATCTGTGCTTGCTTCCTTGGCTCTAAAGCGAAGATAAATAGCCATTCTCTTCATCGCAAGGCAATTGTAGATGTACTGGACTTCAAATGCCTTGGTGCATCTTTAGAGATGCAAAATACCTTCTTTAAATAAAAAAAAAAGTAAAGACTGGGAATATCATGACTTTAGAACTAGATTCTCTTCCCTTCCAGTAACCTGTGACCTTCCTTCCCCACCTCACAGACTTGGGAGCAATGATGTGACAAGGAGCTTAGAGTTCCAGACAAATTCACTAAGAAACTGCATGTAGATGCAGGTGAAGGAGCACAGTTGTTACGTCCCCTTTCCCTAGGAAAAGCGAGTGCTCTGGCTTCTGTGTGCAGTGTCTGAACCTGCTATGGCTAGTGATAGAAAAGAGGTAGCAGCGATTTGGGCAACTGTTGGTCTGGATCAGATCACAAGCATTGTCTGACTGACCTGGGAAAGCCTAGAGCATACACCCTCCCAGGCATGTATGCCACAAAGGGAGAACAAGTGAAAAATGAGTAATCCTTGATCATTACTTGTTTTGGTGGCAGCTTTTAAATCGGTGTTGGTATTTTTCCCCTCCAGCTGTACCGCCGTCTTTCAGAGGTCCTGGGGTTGAATGATGAGACCATGGTCCTGAGCGTCTTCATAGGAAAAATGTAAGTGTTCCTGCTCGCAGGCATCGGAGATTCCAGGGTTTATTTGAAGATGTAACCAGGAAAACTGCAATATGAGGGAGTGTTGTTCAGCCTAAAGCTAGTAGCATCTGGCTACTCGAGAAAATTACAGCTTTTATCAGGGATTAAGTCACGCACAATATCCAGGATTGTTTTATCCACCGTGGATTCTAGCCTGGGCCATGGAGACACAAAAATAAGCCGTACGCCAGGATAATGGACTCTCTTTCCAGTGTCTGCTTAGTAAAACCAAAGTCAGAGAGGGGACAGCCTGAAGCACTCATGCCCTATCACTTGACTGTTGGCAATCACCAGCCACGAAAGCCCTCTGGGGAGGGGACGGCTCCTTTAGAGGTTTTCTTTGCAAATTGTGCTATTCAGTGCCAGAGTAGCGCAAGTCCTTTTCTTAAAACTCTTCCACCCTGGTAGGCACCCTCTTCGGCAGCTCTCCTCCGGACCAAACCTGTCGACTGGCTTTTTGTCATGTCTTTGCCAGCCTCCTTTAGCGTTTTGAACCAATTCAGTAGCTCCAATGCTGACGCCCAGTGCCGTGTGCCTGGTGACGTGCAGCCGCTAGCTCCCGCTCGACTTCTTTAGCATCGCCCCCATCTTTACGTGCATGGGGCCTTGCCTACCCTCGCGCGCCCAGGCTGCGCGTCGTCCCCAAGGGGTGAGATGGCTCTCCTGGAAGAAGCAAGGGCTACTAGAATTCTGCAGCTGACAGTGGATGGTGCAGGTGCAGAATTGCATACGTCTGCATGTAGTCACTGCCGCAGAATTCTCTTACCCTTGCTGCAGAAACCAGCCCTGGAGTGCCACAGAATTCCAAGGGCCTGGGTATGGGCCAGTGTAGCTTGGGACCCAAGTAGTGAAGATTATCTGAAGGATAATTTTCTAGTCAACCAAATGTAAGTACAGTAATTTTATACCAATATTTTGTGGCTTGTGATGTCTGTGGTTTCGGTGGAGGGTGGAGCTGATGATGTTGGGTGACTTTTGAACTGGAATAATCCGCCGCACAGCAAAGGGAAGCTGAGCAAACCCTTCTGATCCGTCCTTGTTGTCCTCTTCCCTAGCATCACCAACTTGAAGTACTGGGGTCGATGCGAGCCTATCACCTCCAAGACGCTGCAGCTGCTCAACGACCTCTCCATTGGATATCCTTTTCGGAAGAGCTGTTGGGTGCGCAGAACACTTAAACCTCACGATGGGGGAAGAGTGACCCAGATGCTCGGCTGGAACAGGAGCACTCTGCGTGTAACAGATTCCTGAATCGCTTCGTCTTTTGGGTAGGGAGAAGAGCAGAGAGCGAGTGCTTGGTCAACGTCTTATCTAGCTATTGAATTGCAGCGGATGGCTATAATGTAGTTATTTTCATTTTGGATCATAATTGCTTTGTAGCTTACTTCCGCAGTTAATTTGTTTACAGTCTGTCTTACGGTCATCTACTTGTTCTTCCTGACAGTAAATAAAAATGGCCACTGCAGGTCTCTACAGTAGAGATGTATGCAACTTGGTTGCTCTTGAAACAAATGGAAGAGAGGCTAGAACATATTGAATAATATAGACGTAAGTCCCCTTCCAGTTTTGCCCTGGAAAATGCTTTGCAAGCATTGCAAGAAGTTTTCTGCTGACTCTGCTGCTTCCTTAACACCCCCTTTACATACAGTAGTGTTAGAAAGCTGGTGAAACTGAGCGCCGTACAGTTCATGCTGAACAATCACACGGTAAGTCCTTTCACCTTCTGCTTTTCATCTCACAGCAAACTCCTCTGGCTGCCTTTGTGCAGCTGAGATAATCCCCTGATTTTAACACCTGGACACACTTTTGAAGTTCAGTTGTCTCCCAGATGCTTCCATCATCCTGGATGAGCCTCTAGAAAATGTGGTCTGAGTTCCACCTTTGTTCAACGCCTGCCCTTCAATTTTGAGGGGCTGTAATTATGGGATACCTTTCATCCCCAAAGGGTTAATGTGGAGGTCTCTTTACTCTCCACCGAAAGGCTGCCGTCTCCAGAGTGAAATGTGGGAGCCGGCTGACACCGCTGCGCACGCAGGCAGGCAGCGGCGAGCGCTGTTTCTGCAGTTTAACGCAAAATACAACAGCATTTCAATGCCCCGGCTCCCATTCTAAAAGTGCTGGTTTGGAAGAAGTGCCATCACTTGCAGCGGTCGGGGTAGCAGCCTTGTTCATCGGTCACTACGGGATGCTGCTCCCTGTGCAGATCTGGGATGCTGACTTGAAGTCAAAAAATGTTAGAATGAGCAACTAGAAGCCAGCAGCAAAGTATCAGATTTCTGACTCGCCTCTGGGAGCGTGTGGTCATTTGATACCCCGATGCTGTAGTGATAGAACTCCCAGCACCACATCCAGGAGGTTTGTGTTGACTGGTTGAACGAGGCGCTGTATTTCTTCAGCCAGGGGATGTTTTGCAGGCAGTGCCACGTCCTCTGTTTGGCCCAGAAGCTGCGTTCAGACCGCATTGTCTGGAGCTACTGTTTCTGTGGAGAAAGCGGGCAGAGTAACAGCGGGGTCTGCCTGCAGAGGGATGGTTTTCAGCAACCTTAATGCCTGAAGGGTCCCCATGAGTAAGGGGGGGGCAGATTGCACTCTGCTCTGGAGGCAAAACAAGACTTCCTTGTTCATCTGGTCCTGGGGAATTCCAAGATGAAAGATGATAGCTGGTATCTTTGCCAGCAGATAGGACACCGCTCCGGGGTGTGCAGGTGCGGTGCCTGTTGCCCTCTGGTGGCCTGTTCTCCGAGATGGCTGGCAGATGCGGGTAGCAAGACAACCGCGCAGCTCGCTGCGTCTCATCCTTGCGCAGGCTGAGAATTAGGGGAATGAGGGACCCTCAGCCCTTGATACAGGAGCCCATTCAAGGTGGTGGTTCCCCTTTAACCCGTCTATTCTCTTCCGTTTGCAGAGTGAGCACTTTTCCTTCCTGGGTATTAACAATCAGTCCAACCTGACTGACATGAGGTGTCGGACTACGTTCTACACTGCACTTGGGCGTCTTCTCATGGTGGATTTAGGTACTTGGGTCTTTTCCTGGGAACCAGAGTAAAATGGTGACTTTGTGGTTTGGATGCTGGGCCCTGCTGTTTAGGGAGCTGTAAATTCCTGAAGGAAAGAATGCTGGAATGGGAGAAGCCAAATGGGATAAGAAAAAAGGAGGGGAAAGAAGCTCAAGAGTGGATTTGAAGCCATGTTGCTGGCTACAGGTGCACAGCGCCAAGGCTGGGGCTAAAATTTTCTCTCATAATATTCCAAATGTTTTCCAATATTTCCAATATTCCAAATATGCCACCATGAGGTGGCAGGATTTGTTGGAAGTCTCTTCTGTACGTTCGATACTGGCAGTGATAGATCACCTGTCTGGAAACCTGTGGTGTCTCTGCCTCTAGCTCCGTGGGTGAGCAACGTCTGAATGTCTAGCACAGGCAGTACTGCAGGGCGCGGGGATGCGCAGTCTATTTCCTCCTGATTTCTTGGGTTTGTTTTTCTTTCAGGAGAAGATGAGGATCAGTATGAGCAGTTCATGCTTCCCCTCACAGCTGCCTTTGAGACTGTGGCACAGATGTTCAGCACAAATACTTTCAATGAACAAGAGGCAAAAGTAAGTTGGGCAGCACCTTCCCTGTTCTCCATGCTCTCCCTACTCTTTCCTTTAGGAGCTTTGACGTTTTCAGTTCAGAGAGACAGGAGAGAACAAGTAACTCCTGCAGAGTGCGAGCCTTTCTGCCCTCTGAATGAGACAAGTATATGCGGGAGCGATAGGTGCTTTTCAGTCCAGGGAAAGTGGTGGTGTCCCTGTATTCCTTGGGGTCTAGGTGCGGTTCATAACTGAAGCGGTGAGCCTCATCAGCCAGCTTTCCTTCTGCTGGGAGTGAAATACCCCAGTACTGTCAGTTCACTGGATGAAATTAAAGAGGGCTTCTGGCACTGAAGAGAACTGTGTAACCTGGGATTGGCATCCAGCACAGAAAGGCTGTGTTGCTGTTGGGATGAGAGGAAGCGAAGTGGCTCTGGGCTGGTGGAGCCAGGGAGGGAGAGATCTGTACGTGTGTTATGTTTTAACATGTCTTTTCTTTTGCAATACAGAGAACTTTGGTTGGTTTGGTGAGAGACTTAAGGGGAATAGCCTTTGCCTTCAATGCCAAGACCAGTTTCATGATGCTGTTTGAGTGGATGTATCCTTCTATTGCCCTAAAACTTGAGTCATCCTGTCTGTCAGAGGGGAGAACTCTGGCTGACTGCATCCAAATGCCCTGTTTTCCCTGCTAAATCCTGACAGGGGTTTCTCTTCACTTTTTGGTACTCAGTGTCCTGTCTCTAAGCCCTAAAATAGATGTGACTTTGTCTGCAACCAAGTCAACCTAGAAGTCTGCTCAAAGCTGAACTGTTGGGGTTTTTCCGACTGGACCTAAAGAGGTTTGACCTGTAAAGCACAAAAGCCTTTAATGGGATGCTTGTTGTCTCAGCAGCAACAAAAGCTTTCCTCTTGCTCGCTAAAGCCAACAGCAGTGGGTATCTTTGTCCTCTTGTGAGAGCATAGCTGCTCAAAGGGCACGGTATCTGGGCTCCCGAGTCCTCTTTGGCTGGTAAAGGTCAGCTGTCTGTTGCAGTGACCAACCTTTGTATTTGTCTTCCCTGCCATTGAAAACCTTTTTGGTTCTGGTTTGTCCTAGTACAAGGAGCGTGTATGCAGCTCCCTCAGCGGGCTTAAGTGGGGGTGGTTCTTGTTAATCACTTTTTCTGTGGTAAAGCAGACCCCAGCAAGAAGCATCTGTTTTAACCTTGCTAAGTGAACAGCTTTGCAAGGTTTGGGTGCAGTATGCGAAATAGGCCTTTTTGGTAGAAATTGTGACCTTTTTCTCTTCATGCAAATCAACCAGGTTCCTTAGCTTTCACCTTGCAGCTACCCATCATACATGCCAATCCTACAGCGGGCAATTGAACTCTGGTACCATGACCCAGCCTGCACTACACCTGTCCTCAAACTGATGGCCGAGTTGGTACATAATAGGTATGAACCTCCAGCATCTGAAAGCTGGCAGGGATTTGTGTCTGTCTGCTGTTTCAGCCTTCATATGGGTGTTGGTGCCCGGTTGCGTTTTGTCTACTTCAGTCTATGCCATAAAGGCTGCCGAGGGGTCGGGGGGAAGCTGGCACTGTTTCAGTAGGGAAGAGAATCTGATATCAGCCATGTCATGACTCAGACCAAGAGACATGATCGATAAGCACTGAATTTGTTCAGCGTCTGCTTCCAAGGACAGCGCTATAAGATGGAGGCAGGCAACTCACGTTAATTTTTAAAACCTGTGTTTAAAATGAGCGTTGTTCTCTCTGGCAGCCAGATGACCACTTCTGCTTTAGAGCATCAGCTCTTTTTTGCCAGCAGAGAGGTACCTCTGATGCTATTCAGATAATTCAGAAGCTGTCTGATCTGGCAGTGGGAGGTTGCCAAGATGTTGCTCTGGCTTACAGCCAGCTGAACGCAACCCCGTAGGAAGGGACCGTTGTTACAGCCGAGTGGAAGGGACACAAGGTTCAGGCACAGTCATTTGAGAGCTGACTCTCTGTACTGTCAGACTGTTTGCCACATCCGAGCGGCATCTTTGCAGTAGGACAATCCTTACTGGAATACGTCCACTCATTTATTTCAGAGGTGAACTGGAAAACTCGCTGCGCTTCAATTGTAAGATCTATTCACTGGGGGGGGAGGCGGGGGGATAAAAATGCCAAGCTCTGAATTCTTGGTCACGTTATGAATAGGAGCTAGTCAGCCTGCCCTACAATGCCGCTTCCAAGATGTTCGCTGTGTTTGTGTACAGCAGCCTAGTGACTATTGCCAAGACAGGATCTCCAGCCTCGATCTTGTAATATTCCTAACAACTGTGAAATATAGGCCCTTTCTTCTGCAACAGCAGAGCTTGTCTGTCCCTAAGTGGCTGCGTCCTGTCTGGCTTTGGTAATGAACCGCAGGAGTTTCTACCAGACCAGGGTGTTTTGTTGAACTCTGGGGAGCAGCCCTGGGAGGAGGGTGCCCTGGTGTGCCACAGCACATGGAGATGCTGGAGTACCAGCTTTGTTTCTACTCCCAGGTATTTTTGAGCTCCAATTCATTCCCTCTCTCTCCGTTAGATCCCAACGGCTGCAGTTTGATGTGTCCTCACCGAATGGCATCCTGCTTTTCCGAGAAACGAGTAAAATGATAACTACGTATGGTGAGTATCCAGCAGGTGGGATCCGGGCAGCCTCGGTCTGCCCTTGACTCCTCCGCTCGCTTGGGGAGCGAGGGCTGGGGCACTTGCCAGCTCAGAGAGCGAGCCCGGGCTGGGAAGCAGTGCCAAATTGTTTGCTGAAGGCATGCTTAGATACAGGGAGATGCTTCTGCTTGGAGCGCAGGGTAGGCAGGCAAGCAGAAGGGGCAGGGTGTTTGCCATGCAAATTGAGGAGGAAAATGACAGCAAGGAGCAGGAGCCCAGCTGAGCCCCTTGTGAGCGTACGAGGTGACATGGGCAACCCTGTGAAGCAAGCGAAGAGCAATCCTGTCCTTATGCTGTGCTGCTTCCACAGCAAAATTACATGCAGCTATGTTCTCCCGTGGTTCCTAGTAGAGCCACACTTTTAACTTGTAACGGGTTCCTTAACCCTGGGCTGGGAAGTCTTTGGTGCTGGTGGCTGACTTCTCAGTCACTCCTTATGGCTCTACTTCTTGTTTTTCCTGCACCCTGGGGGAGAAAGGGTTTGGATGTTGTTGCTGAAATACTGAGTCCGCTTCTGTACTCACGCAGGAAATCGTATCCTAACGCTTGGGGAGGTCCCAAAGGATCAAGTCTATGCCTTGAAGCTCAAGGGGATTTCCATCTGCTTCTCTATGCTGAAGGCAGCACTGAGCGGGAGCTACGTCAACTTTGGGGTCTTCCGTCTGTACGGGGATGATGCGCTGGACAACGCCTTGCAAACTTTTATCAAGCTTCTGCTTTCCATCCCTCACAGTGACCTTCTGGTAAGCTGACACCTGTGATTAGCAGTGTAAACACATGGCTAGGGAAGACAGGGTTGGAAGATTATACAGTAAAGGAATACTTTAATCACAGAGACGGGTGAACTTGTGCCACTTCCTGGAACCCCAGCTATAGGCACAGGCCAGCAGGAAATTACAGTTCCTGGAACGTGCAGCGGCAGGTCCTGCGTGAAGGCTGTAACCCCACCACCCAAGGCCCCGCCGGGCAGCCCCGCTGCTCAGCTCTGCACCGGGGTGCGCTCCAAGTCTCAGCAGAGCAATTACCAGAATAATTCCTCCTCTATCTGAAAAACACTTCCTGCGAGTGAAGGATTGCGTTGCCTGTGGGCAGAGATCTCGATGCATCAGCAGTTACAGTGCAACCTGCTTGCTGAAGACATCCTCCTAGAGAGTCTTGCTCCTATCCAGACCTCGTATACGGGAATCCATTCTGTTGCAGAGCTTTGAGACCCTATCAGCATGGTCCTGCTTGGCAAAATACTGAGGAGAGGGGGCGGCATATATTCCTCCCAAATCTTATCTCTCATTACCATCGCAGGACCTGAAAAGAAGCCGTTGCCATGTCTCTGACTGCATTCAGCACGTTCTTGATTTAACATACTGGTGGCCAAACCATTGCTTTTGAGATATTCAACAAAAATGTGGCTGCTCTGCAGGCTCCCAGCAGAGTCCCTCCTAAGTCTGGGGGCTGCAGCGGGGTCTGTGGCACTGACTCCAGCACAGGCTGCTGAGCCCAGCACCGCGCGCGTTGATTTTCATGTGATCTGGCACTCTGCGTGGACACCTGGAGAGCCCTTCCTATCTCTGCATCTCCAGCGCTGGCATTACTCAGCTAACACTCCCCGTTTAGAAAAGAGCGAAGTAGTGGGGAAAGATGGTTTGATATAACAGCGTTGGGAACCTGCTGGGCCATCATTGCTGGAGCCTGTTTGAGAGGCTCTTGGTGGGGGGGAACGAGGGAGAAATATGTTGGCCCATAAATTATGCTGTGAGATAGGTTGGTTTGATCTCTTTCCAGGAGATTCAGTAAGCAGTTTTCAGGTAATTAATGAATGGGTTGTGCCTATCAGAAAGCCATAACTGATGGTTACAGGCTAGCCATGAGGCCCTGAACGTCTTTCTCTCTTCCTTTCTCTGCAGGATTATCCCAAGCTCAGCCAGTCATACTATTCCTTGCTGGAAGTTCTAACCCAGGACCACATGAACTTTATAGCCAGCCTGGAGCCTCATGTAATCATGTATATTCTCTCTTCCATTTCAGAAGGCCTCACTGCACTAGGTAACTACTTCTGCTCTCTCTTGTGCTCTTCGGGCTTTGATCTGGAAGCGGGTGAAGATTCTCTTTGCTTCGAATGCATGGTATTCCAGGCTAATGGATAAATTAAGCCATACCTTGTGAATGGATGGGGGAGTTTCGCCTCTGTTAAAGCTGGGACATTAGAGATAGCGAGTATGTCAGTGAGGAGGTTGCTGACCCATTTAGGGTTAGGTGGTTCTTGCTTGCAAAGACCCTAAAAGGACCCAGATAAATGGTGGTGATTGCCTGGGAGCCTGCCCAGGTGCATCCGAGCAGGGGATGTGCTGGCAATACCCCAATATCTCCCCTTTTCCTGTTCTTGCAGACACCATGGTTTGCACAGGCTGCTGCTCCTGTTTGGACCACATTGTCACCTATCTCTTCAAGCAGCTGTCTCGCAGCACCAAGAAGAGGACCACCCCTCTGACCCAGGAGAGCGACCGGTTCCTGCACATTATGCAGCAGCACCCAGAGATGATTCAGCAGGTAAAGACCGAAGGCGTAGGGCCTTGTGGCACGGCACGGTAAACTCCCTGATAAGCCCTGAATTTTCTTAGCGTGATGTAATATGGGGGCTGCATGCTTCCAGCTCTAGAGCCCCGGGCTTTTCCGGAGCAAAAAAGGGTATTTTTTTTTTTGCTAGCATTGCATCTCTCCCACGTGTTCATCACATGGTAGGTGTGATTCAAAGCCATGCTTCAGGGCCGCGGTTCTCCCTGTGCAAGGAACGCCAGTTTTGCATTTCAAACGTGAACGGAAGTAGCTAAAAATGAGCTCTGCTCTTTGGCCTTTGGGGGTGCCCCCCTTTTTGGCTTTAAGAAAAACAGATTTATGGGCAGTGCTGGCAGTTTGTAGAAACGAAGCCAGGAAACACCTTCAACACGAGAGCATGCGTTCTGCTGCTGCCTTAAAAAACAAAAACCTCAGAGTTTAAGTCCCCAGAACCACTCGGTGGCACACGTGCTCTCACAGCAGAGCAGGCGCCGTGGGGTCCCTGTGCTTAACAGCGCAGATTTTCAGCGTGTGCTCGTGTTGGGACCACGTGAAACTTGGCTTTGCAGCCTGTTGGAGCACGTGCTGCCTTGGCACCGTTCGTGCCTGCCTTCGGAACGGCCCCTGCGGGGTGAATCTGATAATCGAGTTTGTTTTTACGTGCTGGTAGCACATCTGCCATCTGCAGCGCGTCCGAGAGACACGGAGCTTGCCGGGATTTGTCTCCCCTCTGGGTCAGGAGCGTGTGCGGTGGCAGAGGATCAATAGCGAGCTGAGGCAGTTTCCTTGCTTAGATCAGGCTTGGCTCAGCATTTACCTACACGCACCGTGTAGTTTAGGTACCTCTGTGTCACTTAACGACAGATGTCTCTGCTCACAGAGGTTTTGGTGCTCCAGAGGGCCCTGTGTTGGCATCTGGATATCCCGACCTTACAGCAAAACCCTTCCCTAGGCCTCTTGCCTGGCCGTACTGCTTTGAACGGCAGCGCTCGGTGTGTTTCTGACGGCGTTATCCAACCTCGCTCGCTGATGCGTGTCAGCACGACTCCCACGTGAAAGCAGGGAATATTGTTCCACCCTCGCGGATGGATCGAATGCAAAGAAAAGCAGGCTTTTTGGGGGGCTGGAAGCTGTGTTTTCTGAGGATAAAAAGAGAAACTGCATCTTCCAAACCAGCTAGGTTAGGTGTGCTGGCTTTAGGCTATGGAGGGCGTGGAAGGGAAGGCAGACACCCCTCGTGCGGGCGGGAGGAAGCCCCCCAGGGCACCACAGCGTGTGCTCTCTGCGTTTATGCACTTGCTGTTGCCTTTTCTAAGTGAAGATGAGGCAGACTTCCCCTGGCCGCCTTGGGGCGGGATGGAGCGTGTCAGGAGTAAATCATAGAATCATTTAAGTTGGAAAAGACCTCTAAGATCATCAGGTCCAACTGTTAACCCGGCCCTGCCAAGCCCACCACTAAACCATGTCCCCACGTCTACATGTCCATTAAATACCTCCAGGGATGGTGACTCCACCACTCCCCTGGGCAGCCTGTTCTGATGCTTGACAACCCTTCCAGTGAAGAAATTTTTCCTAATATCCAATGTGAACCTCCTCTGGCGCAGCTTGAGGCCATCTCCTCATTCTGACAGCTTTCAGCACCTCTTCCATGTGCCTTCAGGGAGGTTCTCCACCAGTTCATGGGGGCTTCAGGTCCTCCTCTTGTCCCGCGATGCTGAGAGCTCTGTAGCTTTGAGGCTCCAACACTAGAAGCATCAAAGGTGAATCGTTGCTCCTGAGCCCGCACGGTGCCATGGTGAGGAGAGAGCTGGGATGGAAAGGCTGGTCTTAAACCTCGCTCTCCCTCTTCCAGATGCTGTCAACAGTGCTGAATATCATCATCTTTGAGGACTGCAGGAACCAGTGGTCGATGTCTCGGCCTCTGCTCGGCTTGATATTGCTCAATGAAAAGGTAAAGTTCCCACCTTCCCGCTGGAGCTGGAGGAGCTCTCGGGGCCTGTGTGATGCCAGAGCCTTGGGGCTGACGGGAGCAGAACGGTGTCAGGGCCAGGCGGGCGGGAAGTCGGGACTGGAGAGGTTGTGTGGCGAGGGAAGGGTGTCCAGCCCTGCCTGGCAGCAGCCTTGGCACTAAGGGATCCTATAAACTTTCATAAGGGCGCTAGAAGTCACTGCAAGAGCTGTAGCGCGTTTCCTGCCTCTTCCCGAGCGCCTGTCCCAGAGCCGAGGTGGCCTTTCATCTGAAAACCCATCCTTTTCTTGTCTCCCCCAGTATTTCTCTGACTTGAGGAACAGTATAGTGAACAGCCAGCCTCCGGAGAAACAGCAGGCAATGCACCTCTGCTTTGAGAACCTCATGGAAGGCATCGAACGCAACCTCCTAACCAAGAACAGGGACAGGTCAGTAGGGGCTGAGCCCGTCCCGGCGCAGGCCGAGCCCACAGCTCAGTGCAGAGCCCGGCCTCGAGCCTCGGCGGTCCTCGTGGCAGCCTCACGGAGAGCAGAACGGGCGCCGCCCCGCTCTGACGCGCTGCTCTGCCTTTGCCTTAGGTTTACGCAAAACCTGTCGGCGTTCAGGCGAGAGGTGAACGACTCCATGAAGAACTCCACCTACGGCGTGAACAGCAACGACATGATGAGCTGACGTCTCCCGACTCCACCTGTACAGAGCAGCATCTCTTTGGCCTGGCCCAGAGGGGTTACCGTTTCCGATGGAAAGAAAAGAGGGCGTTTCTAATCCCTGCTCTTCCCCAGGGCTGGATTGCGGCGCTCGCTTTGGGCCGTACTCCACGTCCCGAGGGAGGAGGGAACAGGAGGGGTGGTTGAGCTCACCGGGGCAGGGTGCTTCTGTTTCCGTGGGAGGGGGTGGAAGGGCATAAAGCCAGGTGCAAGAATCCAGCGTCTCCCTACCCGAATGTCTGCGTGGAACGCCAGCGCTCTGCTGCAGCCTGCCTTGTATAAACATGTACATTTTTTCATAACATTTTGAACAAGGTTTATATTGACTCAGTTTAAAAAAAAGAAAAAAAAAAAGAAAAAAAAAGGAAAAAAAAGACGACAAAAAAAAAAAAAACACAAAAAAACGTGTGATTGAAATTTTTACAGAGTCCTGGTGCACCGGTGCTGGCGTGAGGGTTGTGTATGCGAGTGAGGAAAGCGTGTCCTGCAGGCCTGAAGCTTTACTGGGCGAGGGGTGGGTGTGAAAGTGCAGAGATATATTTAGTGACAAGTGTAGAGAGAAGCAAAAAAAAAAAAGACAAAAAATCAACAACAACAACAAAAAAAAAGGCATTGTAAAATTCCAAATGTATATTTTTTCTTATTAAGCCCCCTTGAAATCACAACTTCCTGTTACCGTCTTGCCCTTGGTATTAGGAACTCTAAGCCATGCCGCGTGATCTTTCATTCGTGCTTGCTCGTGGGTGTCTCTCCTGTCCCCCCGGTGTAGCAGTAGGCGCTGTCCCCTCGTCAACCCGCTTCCCGCAGGGCCCTGGCCTCCCTCCCAACCGCTGCCTCGCCGGGCGCCTGCCCGGCACCGCTCTCCTCACTCTGCCTTCTCCTTTTCTATTGATTTGTGTTGGTTTTTAATTATTTTCTCTCTCCCCTCCATCGGAGTCGGGCAGGACGCGCGCGCGGGGGCCGCTGGGGCCGCAGGCGAGCTCGCCACGCGCTCCGGAGCTCGCACCGCCCGCGCTCCCAGGGTTCTTAATAGCAAGGTTTTGCCTAGCATGAAGTATTTAACGCCCCCTTTAAAAATTATTCCCGGGTTTTTTTTTCTTCTAAGTCACCATAATAAATGTTTTGGATATAAAATCGACTTTCAGAGGAAAGCTGATGGGGGAGGGAACCTGTTTGCCTTGTATTTTTTCCACTATTGTTGCTGCTAGTCGTGTGCATCCTCCTGCTCAGTTCTACCCACAGACACTCAGTCCTTAGGGCTTCAGTTCTTCCCAGACACCACCTACTCTTAATTTTATTTTTTTTTTTAATTTTTTTTTGTTTTCTTTCCTCTGGCGATTGTGTGTTGGGTCCTTACTTTTTTTTTTTTCCTCCGCGTGAGCAGATTGCCGGTTGACTTGTAAGGGTGTTTGCTGCATACAGTGTAAGCATTGTGACTGCAAATAAAACTTCAATGGTTTCTACTGAGCCGTGTCTGCCTGCGCATCGCCGGCGCCCCGCGCTCTCCCCTGCACGCACCGCAGGCGGGAGCCTGCTGGGGACGGGGCGGGCGGGGATCAGTTTTCTAAATGAAATGGGTTAAAAAAAGCCTATTTGATTTGCGCGGGTAGATCGTGGCGCAGGCAAAGGTCCACCCCGAATCCAAGTGGATTCAGCCGCAGCGGATTTGGTCTGCTTTAGGGAACGACCCCGTCAACACCCGCAGCACGAGGACTTTTTTTAAAAAAAAATTTATTTACAGCCTGGAAATGGAGCCTGAACTTGGGAGGAGCAGGGAAGGCAGCTACAGCCCCCCCCCCCGAGAGCCTCCCCCTGCCCGGGCAGGGGTCTTTCTGCCCCTCCTCAGCTCAGCGCCGGGCAGACTCCGTCCCATCCTCACCCCGACGCCGCGGTGGCCGCCGGCTCCCTGGCACTGCTGTAGACGACGCTGTTACAGCCCTCTCTGTTCCGAGCGATTTCGATGGCGAAAAACTGGATTCTGGTGGCTAAAAGGTGGAGAAAATTAAAAAAAAAAAGGGGCAGATGCGTTGGGTTCAGCTTTCCTGCGGCCTCGCGCGGCCCTTTTCCAGCGGGGCGGCCCTCGCTCACCGAAGATGCTGTTCTCCTCGGTGTAGTCCTTGCGGCAGTCCAGGCGGAGCAGGGTGCCGTAGTTGAAATCCTCCACCACCCCCTCGAACCGCAGGCAGAACGGGCGCCATTTCTGGGGAGGAAAATCGGTACGGTTGGAAAAGGCCTCCTAAGATACACATCCAACCAGCGAGAAGCATCGGCGCCCGGGGAGAGGGGGGACGGTTGGGTGCGCGTCCCCCCACCCCTCTTCTCCCCACCCACCTCCTTGGCAGGCTCGGATTTAAGCTCTTCGGGGTCGAGCACGTCAATTTTAAGATCCCTGAAGGTTTTCCTGAACTCGCTGTAGATCTGGTCGTCGACTTTGGTGAGCTTCAGAAACTTGGGGTCGACGGAGGAGATGAGCTACGCAAAAAGGCTGAAGAATTAACTGTGACCCCCCCACCACGAGCCCCACCATCGCCTTAAACCCCCGCCCAGGACTTACGTTGAAGTAGACCTGGGCGTGCTGGTGCGCCTTCATGGCCCAGGCCAGCTCCACGCGGGGCTGCGGAGGCGGGAGGGGGGGGTCAGGCAGGGCTGCGCCTCCCGGGGGGGGGTCCTCTCCCCTCGGGGGGTGCGTGGGGGAAAGCGGGGACGGCTTGTGGGGGTCTGGGGCCAGACAGACACCCCCACACACAGCACAACCACAGTGGGGGTTCATGGGTGATGCTATGGACCTGCAGACCCTGAAGCACCCCATCTGTGTGGGACCCCCCAGCACTGGGTCCCCCCTCTGCGGGCTGACACCCCCCTTGGTGCTGGGGACCCCCCCCAGGAGTCAGACCCTTCTCCTGGGGCTGAGACCTCCCCTGGGGCTGTGATCCCTGCCCGGGCTGGGATCCCTGCCCAGACTGGGACACCCTAGGACTGGGACACCCTCCTGGGACTGGGACCACCTAAGGCTGGGGCCCCCCAGGCCTGGGACTGAGCCACACACACACCCCCAGGACTGGGACCCACCTAGACTGAGACCTACCCAAGGCTGGGATCACCCCCCCAGGACTGGGACACTCCCAAGGCTGAGACTCCCCAGGACTGGACCCCACCAGGGTTGGGACCCCCCAAAGCTGGGACCTCTCTCCTGGGGCTGAGACCTGCCCCCAGGACTGGGACCCATCTAGACTGAGACCTCCCCCAAGACTGGGACCCCCTCGTGGGACAGTGATCCCCAGGACTGGGACCCCCCGAGGCTGAGACCCCTCTCCTGGGGCTAAGACCCCCCCTCCGGGGCTGGGACCCACCTAAACTAAGACCTACCCAAGGCTGGGACCTCATCCCGGCACAAGGACCCCCCAGGGCTGGGACACCTCTCCTGATGCTGGGACCCCCCCTCCGGGGCTGGGACCCCACCTAGGGCTGAGACCCCCCAAGGCTGGGACCCCTCTCCTGGGGCTGAGACCCCGTCCCGGGACAAGGACCCCCCAGGGCTGGGACGCCTCTCCTGAGGTTGGGACCCCCCCCTCCGGGGCTGGGACCACCCCAGGGCTGAGACCCCCCTCCTGGGGCTGAGACCCCCCGGCCAGGCCCCCCCCGCACTCACGTCGTTGCCGAAGGCCTCGGCCGGCAGCGACAGGGCGTGAGCGGCCGCGGCGGCCTCGCCGGGTCCCTGCGCGGGGAGAAGCTGCTGAGGGAGCGGCGGGGGGACCCCGGCCCCGCGCCCCCCGCCCCGCCGCCCCCCACCCCGGCCCCACCAGCCCCGCCGCCGCCATCGCCGAGCGCCAGCGCCGCCGGAAGCCCCGCCCCGCCCGCGCGCCTGCGCCTGCGCCCACGGGGGTGGGGGGGGCACGGGGAGACACGGGGATGTGGGGGGACACGGGGATGTGGGGGGACACGGGGATATGGGGGGACACGGGGATGTGTGGGGACACGGGGATGTGGGGGGGCACGGGGAGACACGGGGATGTGGGGGGACACGGGGATGTGGGGGGACACGGGGATATGGGGGGGCACGGGGAGACACGGGGATATGGGGGTACACGGGGATGTGGGGGGACACGGGGATGTGGGGGGACACGGGGATATGGGGGGACACGGGGATGTGGGGAGACACGGGGATGTGGGGGGACACGGGGATATGGGGGGACACGGGGATGTGGGGGGACACGGGGAGACACGGGGATATGGGGGGACATGGGGATATGGGGAGACACGGGGGTCGGGGGGACACGGGGATGTGGGGGGACACGGGGATATGGGGGGACACGGGGATGTGGGGGGACACGGGGATATGGGGGGACACGGGGATATGGGGGGGCACGGGGAGACACGGGGATGTGGGGGGACACGGGGATGTGGGGGGACACGGGGATATGGGGGGGCACGGGGAGACACGGGGATATGGGGGTACACGGGGATGTGGGGGGACACAGGGATGTGGGGGGACACGGGGATATGGGGGGACACGGGGATGTGGGGGGACACGGGGATATGGGGGGACACGGGGATGTGGGGGGACACGGGGAGACACGGGGATATGGGGGGACACGGGGATGTGGGGGGACACGGGGAGAAACGGGGATATGGGGGGACATGGGGATATGGGGAGACACGGGGGTCGGGGGGACACGGGGATGTGGGGGGACACGGGGATATGGGGGGACACGGGGGTCGGGGGGACACGGGGATGTGGGGGGACACGGGGATATGGGGGGACACGGGACACGGGGGTCGGGGTACACGAGGAGTCATGGGGGCGGGGATATGGGGGGACACGAGGAGACACGGGGGGTGGGGGGGACACTTGGGGACGGGAGGGGACATGGGACACGGTGGACGGGGGGACACGGGACATGGGGGGACGCGGGGGGACACGGGGCACGTGGGGATGTGAGGGGACGGGGACAGGTGGATATGGGGGGACGGGGGAACATGCATGGGAGGACACGGGAAGGGGGACATGGGGAACAGGGAAACACGGGGAAACACGAGGGACGGGGACAGGGGGACTTATGGGATGAGGGGACACGGGGGACAGGCAGGGCAGGGTGAAGGGGCACAGAGCAGGGCGACCCACGGCATGGTGTGGGACCCATGGCAGGGCACAGTGACCCACGGCACACCAAGGTGACACAGGGCAGGTCACAGTGACCCACGGCACACCACGGTGACCCACAGCAGGGCATGGTGACCCACGGCACACCAAGGTGATGCAGGGCAGGGCACAGTGACCCACAGCACACCACGGTGGCACTGAGCAGGGCACAGTGACCCACGGCACACCAAGGTGACGCAGGGCAGGGCACGGTGACCCACAGCACACCAAGGTGACATGGAGCAGGGCACGGTGACCCCATGGCATACCAAGGTGACACAGGGCACACCAAGGTGACCCACGGCAGGGCATGGTGACCCATGGCACACCAAGGGGACACAGGGCAGGGCACAGTGACCCATGGCACACCAAGGGGACCCACGGCACACCAGGGTGGCACAGAGCAGGGCACAGTGACCCATGGCACACCACGGTGGCACTGAGCAGGGCACGGTGACCTCATGGCATACCAAGGTGACACAGGGCAGGGCACAGTGACCCACGGCACACCAGGGTGGCACAGAGCAGGGCACAGTGACCCACAGCACACCACGGTGGCACTGAGCAGGGCACAGTGACCCACGGCACACCAGGGTGGCACAGAGCAGGGCACGGTGACCCACAGCACACCACGATGGCACTGAGCAGGGCACGGTGACCCACGGCACACCAAGGGGACCCACGGCACACCAGGGTGGCAGAGAGCAGGGCACAGTGACCCACGGCACACCACGGTGGCACTGAGCAGGGCACGGTGACCCCATGGCATACCAAGGTGACACAGGGCAGGGCACAGTGACCCATGGCACACCACGATGGCACTGAGCAGGGCACGGTGACCCCATGGCACACCAAGGTGACACAGAGCAGGGCACGGTGACCCACGGCACACCACGATGGCACAGAGCAGGGCACGGTGACCCCATGGCACACCAAGGTGACACAGAGCAGGGCACGGTGACCCACGGCACACCACGATGGCACTGAGCAGGGCACGGTGACCCCATGGCACACCAAGGTGACACAGAGCAGGGCACGGTGACCCACGGCACACCACGATGGCACTGAGCAGGACCCCAGCGCTGCAGCTGGCTGCGTCCCTGCTCTTGCTGAGCCCCTTGGCACGGCGGAGCTCCCGGGTGCCTGGCGGGGCAGGGGTCGGGGCAGGGGGCAGGGGGCTAGCACCGCAGACCCCCGAGGCAGGGCTGTGCCCATCTCTGTGCCCGCAGCAGCCAGGGGACACGGGTCCCCCTCGGCCTCCTCACCATCACCCCGCTGCAGGCTGGGACTCACCGGGGACAGTCGGGGCCTTTTGGGGTGGCAGGTCCCCCTGCCCGGCACCGCAGCAGCAGGGTGCTGTGGGACCAGGGGGCTCAGCAGGGACACCCCCTTCCTGGGGTGGGACTGGGGGGGCTCCCCTGCTTGTGAGCCGTGATGCAGGGCTATGGATCTCACACACCTGATGAGTTTAATTGCCCTGAAGGGCTGTTGCTTTTTAAGATTGAAAGGGCTGGTGTATTGATTGATTGATTGATTGATTGATTGGTTGGTTGGTTGATTGATTGGGTGGGGGCCCCTCTGCCTCTATAAGCTGCCAGAACATGGGGGTGCTGGTGCATTAGGAGGTTGGTCTTTAGGCTGATAATTCAACTGAGCGTCTTGGGGTGAGTTTTCCTAATGCGCTATTAGTAACACGCTGCATCACTTCTAGGGGAGCACAAGGGGTGACCTACCCTGAGCCTCTGGCTGTAGCTGGTGTGGGGTTGGGGGGTCCTGCTGAGGACCCCCCCCCTCCCAGGGTGAGCCCTGCAGAGCAGTGTTGTGTGTTCCCCCAGGGTGAGGGATCCCGGAGCCATGTCCCTTACAGGCAGCACTGACAGCAAATCTGAGAAGCCAGTGTCTATGATCTGGGGTAAGGCACAGGGGCCCCCCAGAAGCACCCTGCGGGGCTGGGGGCTGCACTGGGCTGCTCCCCCTCCCCTGCCTCTCCAACCCGGAGCAGCCCTGCCCTGACACCCGCCTGTCCGCAGGGTGTGAGCTGAGCAGCGAGCAGGACTCCTACACCTTCCAGGTGCCGGAGGAGTGGCAGTGTGAGCAGCAGCTGGCCCTGCAGACGGTAGGTGGTCCTGGACTCTCCCAAACCCCCAGGGACCCCTAGGCGAAGGGTGCCCAGATGCTGTGGGGCATCATGGGGTGATGCTCTTCTTGCTCCCCAAAGATCTGCCTGGGGGAGATGGCGCAGGATGAGTTCCACATGGTGGAGATCGTGCCGGCCGAAGAGGGAGATGCTCGTGCCCCGGTGCCCCTCGCCACGCTGAAGCCCTCTGTGCTGCCCATGGTGAGTGCCCAGGGCAGGGGCTGCCCCGGAGAGGGGGCTGCTGCCGGTGGGTGCTGCCACCCTTCTTTCTTCTAGGCCACCCTGATGGGAGTGGAGCTGACGCCTCCGGTCACCTTCCACCTGAGAGCCGGCTCCGGCCCCGTCTACATCAGCGGGCAGCATGTCTCCAGTAAGTACTGGGGAGCCACCGCCCCGTGACCCCTCCCTGGGAGCGGGGGCTCAGCCGGCCTCTCCCACAGTGATGCCCAACCTGTCCTGGGATGAGGAGGAGGAAGATGAAGAAGAGGATGCCGCCGAGGAAGAGGAGCCAGCAGAGGAGTCCCCTGAGAAGCTCCCCAAAGGCAGCGCTGCCAAGAAGGGCTGCACTGCCAAGGTGAGCACCCCCTCGGCCGGGGATGCGCTGTGCGGAGGGGTCCCTGTGCCGCAGGGGGGCTGGGGATGTAACCCCCTCTGCTGGGAGCTTTCCCATGCCCTGATCCCAGGGATGGGCTGCTCCGTGCTCCCACCCAGCCCCAAACCCCTCTCTGTAATGGGAGTGAGCTGTGATCTTCATCCCTCGGGGAGGAAGAGTCACAGGCTCTGTAACAAGCCCCCATCCCGCGTGTGCATGCCTCATCTACATCTTCTTCTCTCTCCCCTAGAAGAGGAGGCTGGAGAAGGAAGATGAGCTGTGAGTATGACGGAGGGAAACATATCCACCACCCCCCTGCCATGGAGCAGGTGCTCCCCCATCCTGCCAGGACCCCACACCCCTAATCCCAGCCCTCCCCTTCTCTCCCAAACAGGAGTAGCATCTCCCCTGAGGGTCCCTTCCTTAGTAAGGTAGGAGCTGGCTGGGGTGTCCTGCATCTCCCGCTTACCCCATCGCAGCCAGGCACGTGGGTTAACCCTCCTTGATCAGGACTGGGAGCTCTTGGGGAGGGAAAGGGGCTGATGTGTGATGCTAATCAACTGCTGAACCCAAAAAAATGGGGGAGAAACCCAGGGCCAGGCTGTCCTGGCTGGCTGTGCCTGTGCTGGGTGTTCCCCCTCTCCAGCCATGACCCCGTGCCCGCAGGGGCAAGGAAGCAGCCGGGGCAGGAAGACAGTGGTGAAGAAGTAGCAGGAGCTGTGGCAGAGCCCGGCCAGGTACAGGGCAGCGGGATGGGGTAGCCGGGTGTGAGGGTCCCTACGGGGCTGGGAGGGGGCCTGTGCGTGCCCCCCGTCTCATGGCTGAGCGGTGCTGTGGAGGACCTGCCCCCCAAAGCAGGGTCAGCCCAGGATGCCCATCTTTAAGACCCTTTCTCCTTCCCTTCCAGGTGCAGAAGAGCCTGGAAAGCTGCTGGTTTGGTGTTGTCCTTCCCCAATAAAGGATATTTTGCACTCCTGGCTCTCTGTGCTGGGGATGGAGGGGTTGGGGGTGGGCGGGAGCATCCTCCATCCTGGCCAGGGGATGCTCCTGCCTCCCCGAAGGGCTGCAAGAAGCCTTATGCCCACTGCCCGGGCTCTGGCATGCTGCCTGTCTTGGCAGCATCCTTCCCCTTGGGCTGGGGGGGCCGGCAGCAGCCCCCCTCCCCGCCGTCCTGCACGGGGTAACAAGTGTTGCTTGTGAATAGGAGACAAAAGGGGATTACCGAGCAGCAGGGAGATGATTATAACCCATTGACCTGGCCTTGGTCTGGAGGCAGCAGGTATTTGTGGAGGGTCCAGAGCCCCTCGGGAGCGCGCGGGGGACTGCTGTGTCTCAGATTGGCTCTGCGAGGGGAGCTGAGCCCGCCACAAAGGCAGGCTTTAGTCTGGTCCAGGTGTGGGGCAGGAGGGCTGAGCCCCTGGGGGATGCCAGGGCTCTGGGGGTGGGTCAGTCCCCATCTGTGGGGAGCAGGGTGCCCCATTTGGGGTGTGAGGATGGGGCTGGGGGGTTCAGGGGGTGCCCTCGCAGGGCATCATCCCTGGAATGCCTCACCTGCAAGGGCCACACGCAGAAGGCTTTGACAGGCAGCCCTGTCCCTCCATCCTTTCCTCGCCCTGCAGGGGCTGCTTGCACAGGCCAGCCCCCCCACCGGTGTGTTGACAGCTCCCCAGGACCCTCTGCCCCAAACCGGCGTGGGGGGGGGGGGGGCACACATGCCAGGAGTGATGATGGCTCTGTGGCCATCAATCATCTTCTGCATCTGGAGGGGCTGATGCACAGCCCTACCCTGCAGCCCCTGAGGGATGCTGAGCCCTGGGGATGGGACTGGGGGGGGGATGCCTGCATGTCCCTGCAGGGATTGGGGTAGAAGGAGACCCCTGAGTTGGGGGCTGCAAACTGTGTTTTGGGTTGAGTTCCTGGCCCAGGAGGCGAGAAGGAATCAGGAGAGGCCTAATTTGGGTTGTTGGCACTGAATCAGGCCCCCCACCCTCCTGCAGATGTGGGTCCCCTGATGATCTCCACTGTGCCTTTCCCATGGGGCCTGATACCTGCCTTGCAGAGATGGGGAAACTGAGGCACAAGCCTGGAGGCCAGTGGTTTCTGTACTAAACCCCTCATCCCAAGTGCTATCCCTTCTGGGACACCCCACAGGGGTGTTTTGCCCCCCCGGGGCATTACCCTAGCTCCCTGCCAGGCTATTTATAAGGCACTTAGCACCTTCCTGGCTGAGCAAATGGAGCAGGGAGGGATGTGCAGCCTCCTGATGGGGCTGGGAGCGGGCAGGGGAAAGGGGGGAGCTTCTGTGCATGTGTGTGGGGGACCCCCAGAGCTCCCCAACACTAAACCAGCTGGTTAAAATGCGCTGCGGTGCTTTTCTCTGCGCGATGTACAGACCAGGGCTGTGTCTGTCACCCTGGTGAAAGGAGGGTGACAAAAAGCATCCTTGGTGCCAGCACACCCCTTCCTTGAGGCCTGGCACCCTTCTCCCAGTACCGGGGGCTTTTCCCACCCCTGGTACCATCCAGAGGCATCACTCCCCATCTCCCACACTCTGGCATCCTCCCCTGCGCTGGCGAGGCGGGGGGCTTTGCCACCCTCAGCGAAGGGGACACCCCCTGCCTCCCCGCCTCCCCCGTCCCCTCCTCCTGCCCCGGCCCCCGCCAGGTCCGATCCTCCTTCCCTCCGCAGTGCCGGCTGCCTCCCAGGAGAGGTTCAGCCCCTCTTTGCACAAGCTTTCCCCACCTTTAAAGGCTGCTGCTTCGTGGATCGCCCACCCGCCTCCCACCACCAGGCCGGGACCGGGAGGGTGCTGCCGGCTCGATGGAGTGGGGGGCTGCGGGCGCTGCCCTTGGCGGTGGGCTGCCCTGCCCTGCCCGCAGCCGCCTCTCCCGCTAGCTGCTGCCGGAGGGAGATGCAAACCGGGAACTAGCCCAAGGACGGGAGGCTGATGGGGTGGGGACGCAGGGGTCAGGATGGATCTGGATGCCCCCAAAGCGTAGGACACGCAGCCCCCAGGGTCGGAGGAGGAGGAGAGGACCCGACCCCAGCTGCCTCCCCCATGCTCCGTCGCCGCTGCTGCTCCGGAGACTTTGGCATCGCACGTGGGCTCGCCAGCGCGGCGGCAGCCCGGGTTTCACCCGTTTTTTCCCTCGCCCGCCCCGAACGCGGGGGTCACCCGAGGAAGGAGGGGACAGGCTGCTCCTTGGCTTTCCCTGCCCCGGCGGGGATGTGCCGGCGGTGAAGGAGGGCAGGTTTGCAGAGAGCCCGTGGCGGTGCCTTCGTTTCATGCCGGTGTCTGAGGGGCTTCGGCGAGCGCCATGCAGCCCATCAGCCTGCAGAACCTCTCCATGTAAGCCCTGCATGCCGCTTGTTGCAATTCTTTGCAACCCGGGTTTATCAGTAGTTTATTCTTAGTGCTGTTAGACACAGCTATTCCTCGCAGGGGGGGTGGGAAAAAAAAAAAGAAAGAAGAGAAAACAACTAACTCCGAACAAAACGCCCTGTTTCTCTCCTTTTCTCTTTTGTCTCCCGCTGCAGATGTTTCCAGCTCCTCATGTTCTCCTGTCAGACCCAGGTACGTGGATATGTTTTACTAACCCTGCGGCACATCTGGCTGCTCCGCAGAGCCGGGCTGGGCGAAGGCACCCGCGCTGCGATCGGCTGAGCTAACCCTTCGCCTCGGGGATGCCCGTTGCTCTCGTGGGGGGCTTTCCCGGTGGCCGAGGGGGCCGGTGCGTGCCCACCCCGAGTGGTACCCAGCTCCTGGCAGGGGAGTGATGCTGCAAAGGTGCCTGTGGGGCTGGGTTCCCGCCGGAGCCGGCTGTGCCCATCAGCCTCGGGGCTGCAAAGGGCCGGCTGCGGGGTCTCTGCGGTGGGAAGGGGCATCCTCCCCGGACCCCTCGGGTTTCCTATCTCCGTGGGGCCGGAGGGCCCAAGCAAGGTCAGCAGGGAAGCCCTCCCGGGGCAGGCGATGCATTTCTTGCAGCCTGGCTCAGGGAGGGACGTGCCAAGTCCATCAGCCTTGAGCTCCCGGGGCCCGACTCTGCCCTCGCTCACGCCGAGGCCGGCTGCCGAGGGGGTTAACGGGGCAGAGCGGGTTCTGGTCCCCCCACCAGTGGGGTGGTGTGAGGTTTGACACCCCCCCCTCCCCTTGTCAACCCCCCCACCCAGGCTGCACCATCCTTTTTTGTGCGCTTTAGAAAGGCAGCGGCTATTAAAATGCACTGTTCCATATCAGCACCCTCTGCTCCAGAGCCCGAACAAAACCCCCATAGCTGCTGGCCCCAGAAGCCTTAATACGTGCTCAGGACCTTTTTTCTCTCCTTTTTTTTTTCCTTTTTTTTTTTTTCCCAAGGTAAATGCTTTTATTTCTTTGAAAATGAGAGGGGAAGGGAACCGCCTTTGATGCAGAGGGGCCGCCCCCCCCCCAGCCCACCTCCTTGACCAGCCCCAAAGGCTTTAAAGTGGATCCTGGCAGGAAATGAGTCCCCAGGCGCACACAAAGGTGGGGGGGATCTGGGGGGGGGTGCCGGGGGGGCTGGCAGTGCCCCCCACCACCCCGCCGCTCCCCCAGCTGCAAGAGCGGGCAGGGCTGGGTCCCCTCGTGCCGGCTTCCCACCCGGCGAGGCGATGCTGCAGGTCCCGGGTGATGCTGCGCGCCCCGAACTGGGCACCCAGATCCCAAACGCTCCCTGGGTCCCCCCGTGGGGTGAGCTCCCGGAGCGTGTCCCCCTCCCCACAGCCCTTTGGGAGCTGGTTTTTGGGCCTGGGCTGGGACTAGTGTCCCTTGGGCAGCTCAGCCAGCTGCGGTGCTGCCCTGAGCCCCAGCTTTCCACTTGCACGGGGCATTAAACCAAGCCTTCCTCTGAGATGTGTGTTGAGAGGCACCGGTTGGAGTCCAGTGCAGGGACGGGGGCTGACCACCAGCACTAATCCCCCCCTCCCCAGCTCATCTGCAGCCATTAGCTGCCATTTACCATAAAATAACCCTGGTGTGTTTGCGCTGCCCCGTTAGTATAAGCCACGGAGCTGGCTGGGCTCTGCAGGGTGTTTTATTCCTCCGGCCCCGAGGCTGGTGGATGCTCAGGGTGGGCCAGGAGGGGATGGCTCTGGTCCTGGGACATCCAGCCCAGCTTTAGTTGGGTCTCCCGCCCCACGAGGGTCCCAGCGGGTGTTTTGCAAGCGCAGCCCTTGCATCCCAGCCTGTCCCCGGTACCTGCCTGGGAGCAGGGGGTGCTGCCCGAGCAGGAGATGCTGCTGAGTGTCCGTCTGGCCCCGGGGCATGGCCGGGAGCAGCAGCTCGACCCCGCTCCGGAGGGAACGGATCGACTGTGCCTTAAGGAGAGCATCCTTCCCTGCGAGACCCCGCATCCTCCTCATGCGCAGGTTGCAAAGCAACATCTCTGCCCCTCCCTGCCCACAACGCCACTCGCCCTCGGGTCCAAAGCATCTGCTCGGTGCCTCCGTCGCTGCTCAAAGGGGACCAGCTTGGCTGGCGATGGCTGGGAGCTCTCCCTCGCCCGCAGAGGGGGGGTGGCGGGTGGATCCCCCATGTCCCCCAGCCCTCCCGCCCCACCAGGCTCCCCGCTCCATCCCCTTGCCATCGGCTGTCCAAAACAAATTGATTTTATTTTTCCCTTTGTAAACAAAGGGGGAGAATCAACCGTCTCCTAATTTTAACCAGTACGTGAGGGACCAGGGTGCCATGACCGACCAGCTGAGCCGACGGCAGATCAGGGAGTACCAGCTCTACAGCCGGACCAGCGGCAAGCACGTCCAGGTGAACGGCAAAAGGATCACTGCCACCGCCGAGGACGGCAACAAGTTCGGTAAGAGGCCAGCGGCTCCCCAGGAGGGGTTTGCCTGGGACAGACGTGCTCGTGGAAGCGCTGGAAAAGGATGGGGAAACGTCTATCTTCCCAGAGGAGTTTTGTGGGGGGAATGAGGGGTGCGGGGAGGTTTTAGTTGCTCCAGCTGGCTGGTTTTATACCCAAAAATCCTCCAAATAACTCCTCTGAGAGCACAGCTCCAGACCAGCCAGCCCTGACCTCAAAACTTCCAAAATCACACATTTCTCTGATACCACGTAGCGTTTATAAGCCCTATATTTAGGACTTTTGCTTCCTAATCTCTTCCTGGTGTGAGACAGGCAACTTCTCCCGGAGGATAATCACCTGATCCCGGCACCATCCCTACGTGGTGGGCAGCCCACCCGAGGCAGAGCCCACCCTGGGCTTCCCCCACGGGGTTTGCCAGCCCCAGGCCTGACGCCACGCTGACGGGCGTCACAGCCCCGCAAAGACCAGGCTGGCATCCCCGGCATCTAAAAGCTTCGGGAAAGGCGCTTTTTTGTTGTTTTTTTTTTCAAAGCCCGGTGCCCAGCGGGGCTGACTCACCACCTTTCCAGGTCTTTCCCTGAATTCTCCCTGCCGGCTCAGGCACGGGCTGCTGGGAGCGCAAGACCCGCCGGGGTCATTGGTTTCAGTGTCGGCTCCCAACCTTTGCAGCCACCGCTGTGTTGTGGAGAAACAATGAGGACGAGGATAATTAACCCGCCGGGTGCTGGACTCAGTCTAGCCCTGGAGAACCCATTGAATCGCTGACAATACGGATGTGCCGGGGGAGGATGAAGGGGCCGTTGCTCTCCCCAGTGCCTTCATCAAACGCCCGGTTTGACTCTGCTGGGTTTTAACAAAGGCCCTTTAGCATCATGGCCCGGGAGCATCCCCCGGCAAGGGCTGCCCTGCCCCGGCTGCGGGGGCTCGCCGTCCTCCTGGCCCCGCCGGTGATGGGCAGGGAGGGATGCTGCGGGGTGAGACGGAGGCAGGGATAAGGGGATGGGGGTGGTTTGGATGCCGGTAGCTCGTGGGGGGTGCTGCAGCCCCCGTGGGACACTTCCCCCTTGCTCCCTTCCTCGCAGCCAAGCTCATCGTGGAGACGGACACCTTCGGGAGCCGCGTCCGCATCAAGGGGGCTGAGAGCGAGAAGTACATCTGCATGAGCAAGCGGGGCAAGCTCGTTGGGAAAGTGAGTCCTGGCACCCTCCGTGTGTCCCCGGAGCTCAGCCTGGGCATCCCACCGAGCAGCTGGAGCTGGGACGTTTGGCCAGGCCGGTCCCCCAGTCACAGGGGCTGTGCTGGTGCGGTGGGGGTCTCTCCTTTCCCCCCCTAGAAGCTGCCAGTCCCCCTTTTCCTCCATCAGCATCGTGCTGCTCAGCCTGGCTCCTGCAAGGAGAAAAACCCTCAGGGAGCTGGTCCTGGTGCACTGGGGTCGGTGCCACGGTGAACACGGCAGGGATGGGGTGGGCAGGGGACTGGGAGGGGTGACAGGGGTGGGCAGGGGGGCGGCAGCACCTCCTGGGTCCTATCCCCAAGCCCCCAGCCCCATCCCTGCAGGTACTCAGTGACCCCTCTCCTCCTCCCGCAGCCCAACGGCAAGAGCAAGGATTGCATCTTCACCGAGATCGTGTTGGAGAACAACTACACGGCTTTCCAAAACGCCCGCTACGAGGGCTGGTACATGGCCTTCACCCGCAAGGGCCGGCCCCGCAAAGCCTCCCGCAGCCGCCAGAACCAGCGGGAAGCCCACTTCATCAAGCGCCTGTACCGCGGGCAGCTGCCCTTCCCCAACAACGCCGAGCGGCAGAAGCAGTTCGAATTCGTCGGCTCGTCCTCCCCAACCCGCCGCACCCGCCGTACCCGCGCCCCTCGCCCACGCACGTAACGCCCGGACTCGCCCCCCCCCCACCCCGCCGGGCCCTGCCCTCCTCATCCTCACAGCCTTCAGTCTCGCCAGACTCTGCCCCTTCTCCCGGCACCCTCCAGCACTGGTTCTTCCCCACTTATTTTTCTAAAGATGCTCTATTTTTATACTCTTGGGCACTGTGAATAGGTTGGGGAGCGCACGCTTCGGGCGCGGTCACTGGTGTCTATAGCCCCACGCTGGGGTCCCTTCAGCCCTGGAGCATCCCTTGGTACCCACGTGAACCACCTGGTACCTTTACCCACTCCCCTTGGCAACCCCTCGGAGACTTGTCCCCATGCCACCGAGGTCCGGGACCCCCCGGCCACGTTCCCATCCCCGCAGACATCCCTCTCAGTGCCAGGGATGGATGGGACCAGCCATGAGACTGCGGGATGTCCCCACCGGAGCAGGATGGAGACCCCGGCCCCGGGCCCGTGGGATGCTGTGCCCGTCCCTGCAAGGGCACCACAGGCAGCCAGGTGATGGGGAGCATGGGGTGCTGGTCGGTCTGTCTGTCTGTCTGTGCAGCTTCAGAGGGGAGGCGGGGGGTGCCCGGGCATGCAGACGCTGGGGTCAGCACTTGTATCCCCGTGGCCGTGGGGTCTGTGTGTTATTTATTGGAGGGGAAGGTCTGTGCCCTCTCCTGGTGGCACCGGGGTGCCAGTGGTGTGGGGACGCGTGTGGGTGCCCACCGGGCTCCCCTGGCCAAAGAGAAACCACCTTTAGGTTATTTTTATTGCTTTTGATCGGTTGTTTGTGAGTTTTTACAAGCTCTGCTGTTTCCTTTACGAGTCAGTTTTAGGCCTAAACAGTTAGACTTTGGAATTTATTTGTGTAAAGGAGGAAACCCGGAGGCAAATAAAAGTGAGTGTCTAGACTGATGGGGCCTGGGGGAGTTTCGTTCCTGTGTTGAGGCTTTGCCGCAGGCTTTGTGCCTGCTGGAATGGGGGGCACCCAGCTCCCCCTTGGCACAGGGTGTCCTCACACACCTATGCAAGCACCCGATGCTCAGGGAGAGATGCTGCATGGCAGGAGGATGAAGGTGGCCGCTGTAGGGGGCTCCCCGTGCCCCCATCCTTGTCTGTGTCCTGGGGGTGTCTGCTGCATCCTGGTGAACAGGGCATCCCCTTTGGTGTGGTACCCAGCCTGGTACCCACGGCTCCCTCCACCCGGGGCCACCGGCTCGCCCACCCCACAGCGGCCGCCAGTCGGGCTGTGCCCCCCGGCCCCGAGCTTGGTGCCCCCAGCCCGTGCCATCCCACCCTCCCCGTAATTGCTTTCCCCTCTGACAATGCCCTGGGAGGTGGCAGCCGGACGGCAGGGAGGATGTAATCCCTTATCCGGGGCTCACCCAGCCCCTACAAAGCCCTGCCAGCATAATGCCGGGTGGGGGGAGCACGGCTGGGGTGGGGTAGGGGGGCAATGGGGAGAAAATTATAACAGTTTGAGTTAAATGAAGCTTTAAAGCAGAAGCGAAATGCAACACCCAGCAATTATGGCCGAACAATGCGCCTGGTGCTGCCTGCCCAGGTGTGGCGGGCAGGAATTAGCCGAGAGGCTGGGGTAAATTTTTTTCCCCCTCCCGTTTCCTTCGGCCCACAACCCCGGCTCCTTGTTTCCGCAGGAATTTGAGACTTTCTTGAAAGGAGAGGGCTTTGAGAAAGGGGCCGACTGGGTCCGGACCCTCCCTGCCCCCGCTGCCCCCTCCTCAATTTAGCCAAAGCTTCAAAGGTAGAGGAGTTCCCTTTGTGTAATCTCCGCTTTAATTTTTCCCCATCCCTTTCCACCCCCCCTCCCCTTCTCTTCTCCTTCCCAAGCCCTTCCTCTCTTTTCTTTCAGGGTTTTCCCCTTCCTCCCCTCTCTTTCTTCTCGACCTCCCGGGATAGAAAGGGCTCGGAAGGGTGAGTCCTTTTTAATTATGGCCAGGGAAGAAGAAAAAAAAAAAAACCTCACACTGCTTCTTTCTTGTTTTTTGAGGTGAGACCCAGGGCGGGGGGCGGAGGTGGGGACAGGAATGTCCTCTGTGCAGAAAGTGCACTGGAGGGTGTCTCGCCCTGCCGCAGCGTGCCCAGCCTTTCCCAAGGCTTTGCTCTCCTGCGGGCTGGGGGTGCTCGGGGGGCCTCGGGATGCCTGGGGGACTGGGATTGCTGGCGGGGGGATTGTGCAGCCAGCGAGGCCAGCCCCGCCGAGCCATGACCCCAGAGCATCCACCTCGCTGCAGGGGCGATGGGTGCCAGCCCCCTACCCTACAACTCTCCCCAGCCCTGTGGTCCTCGCACCCCAGAGCATCCCAGTCCTGCCAGGTGGCTCCCAGGAGCCGGACTGGGGGCATCACTGGGGTGGCAGTGGATGGCGTCCCCCGGGGCTGGGTGTCCCTTGAGGCACGTCCAAGCCAGCCCTCGCAGGGCTGCTGTCACCGGGCCCCTCTGGGGCGATGTCCCCTGCAAACCCAGCTGCCCTGCCATGGGGCAGCATGGGCGATTTTGGGTTGAAGAGCTGCCTCGTGGAGGGGCACAGGGGCTGCGTCCCCCCCGGGGCTGCAGAAAGGCTTCTTGCCCCCATCCCATGGGGTGGCAAAGCCGAAGGGGGCTCCTGCACGCCCTCCACCGCTCGGTGAGGCCGAAGGAGGCTCCTGTACATCCTCCATCGCTCAGCTCCAGCCGGTTGCGGCGGGAGGCGGTCGCTGTAGCAACGTGCCGTGCGGCGCAGGGGAGGGGATGCTCGGCACAGGCATGGCTCCCGGCGGACAGGCAGACCTGCCTGCGGCGGGCCATGGGCTCCCTTGAAGGTAGGGCCCTGCTACCCTTTGCCCCCACGCCCCAGCCCCCCCAACAACCCCCCCCTGGCAGGGGACTGGCCGCTGCCTGTCTTGGGCCCGGCTTTGAAGGGCATCGCCGGGATGAGGGGTGACCCTGCGGGGCCGGTGGGCACACGGGGGGCTCTGGCGAGCGTGTCCGGGCTTGGTTTTTGGTGGGTGCATGCGAGGGTGTAAAAGCCAGCGCGCAGTGCCCGGCTGGTGCAGGATACGTGCGTTTCCAAACTCCTCCTTCCCCCCCAGGCACCCACGGGGTGCTGGGCTCGTGGCGCGGGGGGCTGAGCCCACAGCGGGTGCCACGGCCGGTTCAGGCATCCAAGCAGCCCCGGGCGCAGGTGGCAGCCGCTGAGCAGCCGCTGCAGTTGTCTTCATGCTTGAGAAACTGGGTTAGCACGGGGGAGGCAGCCGCAGCTTCGATTATTCATGGGCATGGCCCTGGGGGGCGGCTGGCGGGGCTCGGGCGGGTGAAGCCCCTCCAGTGTGGGGCCACGGGAGCATCTTGGGGCCGAGGCTGTGATGCTCTTGGTCCAACAAGCCAAGCTGGCCCGGGTACCAAAGGGCACGGGGTGTGCATCCCCCTGCTCCTGCATCCCTGGGCATGCATCCCCCCAGACGTGCATCCAGGGGGTCCAGCGGCCCTCACTTGAGCCAGGAAGGAAGCCAAGGCAGCAAAGAGCATCGAGCGCAGCGCCGGGGAGAGGACCCTGAAACAGAGCTGCTGTCACCAGGCAGCTCTCTCCCACACAGAACCAGGAATAGACGCCAGCTCTGGGTGCTGCGGCACCAACGCAGCCTCGCCACCCCCGGCGGGGTCCGGCCATGGCACCGCTCCTGTGCCGGCCGCCCGGGTTTGGGGGGGACAGGGGCGGCCGTAGGCTCCATGCCCTGCCCCATCCCAGCCCCTGGTGACCGGCCAGCCCCACCGCTGAGCTCCAGGGGCTCTGCTCGAGGACAGGGGCTGGACCACAGCCACCAAAACCTGGGGGGGCTTGGGATGGGAGGGGCAGCGGGTCTCCCCACTGCCTGGCTCCAGGCTCTCCCTGGCAGCGCCCTGGGGCAGGGCAGCACCTGCAGGGATCAGGGCTGGATTTTCAGCAGATGTTCAACACCTCGCTGGGCTCTCTTTGCCCCCCCAGATGGAAATTCCTGCTGTGTTTCCCTTCCTAGGGCAGCAAGGAGTGGGTGCCACCCTCAGAGCATCCCCCAAACCCAGGCTGGGGAGGGGGTGGGTGCCATCCTCACCCACCACCCACCCTGCCGCAGCCCAGCCCACGTGCCGTGGGGTGCTCAGCCCCCCTGCTCAGCATTGCAGGGTGTGGGGGTGCCAAAACCCCAGCCGGGGGTGGGGTGGGGGCGGGGGATGCCATCCCCACCTGCATCCTCTGTTTGCAGCAGGGGCTGGAGGAGGGGGTGCTGGGGACCCCCGGCACCAGCCGGCTTATTTCTGGCAGCGGGGCAGGCCGGGTTTATTTATGTTTTCCTCCCTCTTTGTGCCGGGGAAGAGGTGGGAGCGGGAGCGAGCAGCGGCGGGAGCGAATACTGCTTCGTCATGATGCCGGTTAATTCTCCTCTTGTTCGGAAAGAGACTGAGCCAGCAGCAGAGGTGGGGAGAGGCGAGCGGCACCCACCCACGCACCCACCCACGCGCCCACCCACCCATGCACCCACGCACGCCCTACCCAGCGCCCAGCATCGGTTATCGGCGTGGCTGGCGTGCTGGGGCTGGGAGATAGGCTCGCACGCTCGCACGCCTGCCCGTCACGCTCTCGGATGCGTGCCGCAGCGTGCCGGCGGTGGCTCGGCCGCAGCCAGGGCAGCCGGCCCGGTAGCCCGTGGGGTAATTTGGTGGCCAGGCGAGCAAAGGAGGCGAGGGGCGTCCTCCCACAGCTCCCCACGGCTGGAGGTATGCGGTGTTCCCGTCCCTAGGTGAGTGGTTGTGCCCTGCGTGGCTCGTTGGGGAGAGGGGAGGGAGGTGGCCGTGGGTGGGGGACACACAGCCAGGGGTGTCTGGTGGAAGGGGGGGTGGGGGGGACGGTTCATCGGGGTCGGCACCGTTGCCTTGCGGTGTCGCCGCTCCCCCTCCCCTGGCCTTGCGTAGCCCCTGCTCCCCAGGGGGCTGGGTACCGCCCCACATCTCGTCGTCCCCATGTTCTCCATGGGGTGCAGCCATGCCCCCTCCCTACGCCTGGCACTGCAAAGCCAGCTGCCCTTGCCGGGGGGCCGTGGGGACAGGAAGGGTGGTGACCCGAGGCGGGGACATGGGGACACAGGTTCCATCGCTGACGGGGGTACCCCTCCCAGGGCTCCCACCCGTGTCCCCTCTGCAGTGCTCCCAGCACCCCACGTCACCCCACACCCCCCGGGACACCCCCCCAGCAGGGCTCGGGCACTGCCAGCGGAGCAGGGACACCCCCTGTCCTCCTTCCCTGGGGGCACTGCCATCGGCACCGCGTATCCCAAGGGAGGAGGTCAGAGCAGCTTAGCTATTCCCAGCCCCACTTGTGGAGTGAGTTTGTGGGCTCTCAGCGCTCTTGCTTTTTGGGGGGCACCCCCATCCCACTCCCCCCAGTTGCAGGCTGTGATGGGGTTTGATGCTCCCTGTATACAGTGTGGTGGGGCTGTGGAAGTCGGGGTCTCACCATGGGCATGGACTTTGCAGCCCCCCTACTCTTCCTGGCCCCATCCAGCCCCACTGGCAAGGCACCGAGAGGCCAAACTCCCATCGCCCTACTGCTACAAAGCATTGGGGGAGCTACCTGGGTGGGGGGCAGAATTGGGGTGCAAAGCCGGGGGGGTCAGCTCGTGGCCGTGGGCGTGCAGGTAGGTGGTCAGGCAGGGCTAAGCCAAGCCTCTCCTGGGAAGACCTGGGCCACCAGCTGCCACCTTGGCCCCAGGGAGCCCCTGGCTGCATCCCACTGCCAGGTGGGTGCCTCGCTGCGGTGGCCCCATGCCCAGCATTAGGGTACCCAGGGACCCGCCACCCCATGGCGCTCAATGCAGGGCATCCTGCAGGGCAGTGCCCGGGGCCAGCAGAGCTGGGGGGTCCTCAGAGACCGGGGGCATCACCAGACCCGTGCTGGGAGCCCCAGAGGGCCGCAGCCTCCACACACACCCCCGGCGGGTCCCTCCCGGCCCCTCTGCATGTGGGATGAGCAGGCTAATCCCATTTTAATCCCAGATTATGTGCCACGTGAGCTGCTGCCCAAAGCAGGCTGTGGCGTGGCCATCGGGGCACGGAGGGCCAGGGATGGAGCCCCCCATCTAGGAGCTTTAAGGCGAGCACCACACATCCCCACTTGAAACTTTCAGGGGGGCTTGTAGCCCCCTGGCAGGGCTGGTGGCCAGGAGAGCCGCTGGGTTGCCCAGATCCCTCGGATGGGAGGAAATGAGCAGCTGGAGGAGGTGGAAATGCCCCCTTCATCTCCAGTTGCTCCTGGATGGGGCGGGCAGTTTGCTGCTGTTTCCCCCCCAGGCAGGGAAACTGAGGCACGGAGCAGCCCTGCGTCCACGGGAGGGGAGCTGGGCAGGGTGCACTCTCCTCCCCAAGGGATGGAAAAATCCCAGGGGCCAGGCACTGGCAGCTGATGGCTTTTAAGGCCACCGAGGCGTCCCTCGGCAGGGCCGTGCCGGGCAGGGTGCAACGGCACGGAAGCGATGGGCTGTCAATAGCTAAAGGGTCGCTCTCCTCTGCCGGGCGATGCTCCGGCGGAGAGGGAAAGGGCGAGAAACAGGACAAAGGAGGAACCAGACACCGGTGAGACGCGGGTCGGGGACCCACGTGCTCCCCGCCAGCTTGGCCCCGCCGCGATCGAGTTGCTGATGGGGCCCCCGTGTGTGGCAGTGCCTCGGTTTCCCCTGGCGAGGTGGGGAGGATGTTCGCTGCCTCTCCCCAGCTGTGTTTATTTGGGGTTTGCAGCCGGAGGAGGAGGAGGAGGAGGAGGAGGAGGAGGCCAGGGCTGGGCTGGGAAGTACCAGAAGCCGTTCCCAGGGCTGGCGGGAACCGTCTGTTCGGGGAACTTGTGACCCCGCCGTGTCCCCCTGCTCCGCCGCTGGCGGGGAGCCGGGGCAGCGGCAGAGTTTTCATGCCCAGCACAACGACAAAGGCAAGGCTGGCAGTGAGGAGGACAAGGGAGAAGGAAGGAAGGCTGGGGGTCCCTGCCTGCTCCCCTCTGGGCGAGGCAGGGGTTCGTGCAGCCTGGCCCCTGGCCCGGGCGCCGGGCGCTGATGGCTTTGGCGGCTGCGAAAAGTCAAATCCGGATTTCCTCGGGGTGGGGAGGAGGGAACTGGCCTCTTCCCGCGGCAGCGGCAGCCCTCCCCCCGGCCCCCCCTCCCCCCTGGGAGGTGCCGTGCGGGGGGGGGCAGCACCCCTGCAGCCCGGCAAGCCCCACCGGCACGCCCCACCGGCACGTGGTGTGTCCATCTGTCCATCCCTCCCTCCGCTGTTTTCCCTTTTCCCATGCATCCCAACCCGGCGCCTTTCTCTCCCCGCTCCGGCAAAGCGCCGTGGGTACCCACAGCATCACCCCGGGAGGGGGGTCATGGCGTTACCCCACCTTGCCCCGCTTCCCCTCACCCTCCTGGCCAGGAAAATCCCAAACACGTGCCGCGTCGGCCTTATCTTGGCGAGCAAGGGAGCATGTGGGGGACTTGCCAGCGAGGGCTGCCAGGGAGATTGGAGGTTGCCATGGGGAGAGAGGCTGCCATCGGGGCGGTGGCTCTGTCTGCTTCAGATAAGGTGTCCCCGGGCCCTCCAGCCAGGGGGAGACGACCGTGCCTGATCTGGTTGTGCAGCCCCGGCACCGCTCGCCAGCCCTTTGGCTCCGTCACGGCATCTCTCCGCACCCCTGGCTCAGGCTTGTTTTCCTTCCCCGTCAGCATCCGCATCCACCCGTCCCCGCACCCACCCTCCCGCCGGCCTCTGCCGCTTCCTCTGCCTCCTGCTATTTGCTATCTCATCCATCTGCTCACCGCCACCGCCGCTGCGTGCCACCGTGTCCACGCCGCCTGCCCCCAGCCCACCCGTGCCCCCAGCCCCGTGGGGCGCGAGCCGGAGGCGGGGGACTGCTCTGGCTCTGCCGCTGGAAAGTGTGAGCTCATGGGTGCGCGGGATGGCCGCTGCTCGCCCGGACAATGCCGCCTTGTGCCGTGCTCGGTGCCGGTCCAGGGGTGCCCGTCCCATTGGCACCGGGTCCTGCAGACCCTTGGGAGGGCCGGGAGGTGCTGGGCATGGGTATGAGTGGGTCTGGACCCCCTCCTGGTGCCAAAGATGGGTTTTTTGGTGGCAGAGCGGTCTCAAAGGAGGGATGATGACTGCATGGAGCGGCTCAAGCCCGGAGCTGCCGGCAGAGCCTTCTCGTCCCGGCTCGACCCTCGGAGGAGCGAGCCCAGGGCGGTACCTCGCGCAGGGTTGGCTGCCAGCAGCTGGAGGATGCTCCGGGCTTTGTCAGATCTGGTCCTTCTCCCTCTCTGCATCCCGCCGAGATGGGCTCTGCGCCCATGGTGGGAGCCGTGGGGCTGGAGGGTGATGGGGCTGGGGTCCCCAGAGGCGGTGGCATCTCCCCAGCCCTGTGCACAGGCTGCTAGGGCAGCAATGGGGGGGGCTTCAAGGCTGGAGGGCTCCACGCTGCTGTTGTTGCCTGGATTGCACGAGGTTTTCCTAACGCCCTCCCCTCTGAAAGGAGAAGTTTTGAGGAGAATAGGGAATTTTCCCCTTTGTGTGTGGCATTGTGGGTTTAAAGCACAGGGAGGGCTCAGGCCCGGGGGGCTGCGGGGCAGGGGCTGAGTGCAGCACGCCCGTCCCGCTGGAGCCTTCTCGAGGCTGCTCGCTGCCGGTGGACAAAGGGCTTCATTACCTCTGCTCTGCTTGCCAGCTCTCGTCAGCAGCCGCCGCGCCGCCGGACGGGCAGCGGGGCCGGCAGCCGGCACGGGCAGGGGTGGCACGCAGCAGGGCAGGGTGCTGCGGGCACCGGTGGGGGGGAGGTTTGCAGGGACAGCGGGAGGACGAGGTTGAGCTTCACACCCTTGTCATCCTGCAAGCCACTGTCGCCTCTCTCGTCTCCGTTGCAGAGGCGGCACCCGAGTCCCAGCCCGGCGTTAGTGCCCAGAGGGATGTGGAGCCACAGAGGCAGCGGTGAGTGGGGGTCTGGCATGCCCCAGTGCCTCTCCCCTGCGCCGGGGCAGACCTGGAGCTGTTCGGCCACCCTGGGGATGGTGGCATTCCCCAGCAAGCCTGTCCTGCTACCAGCGCATCAGTATTTGACAGTGGGGCCACGCCGGCCTCATGCTGCATTAGGGTCCAGTGTGTGGGGGGCTGCCGGGCTCAGCCCCATGGCAGGAGGGCGGTGGGGAGCCAGCCCTGCTGTCCTCAGGCACCTCACCCTGGGACCGACCTTGGGGCGCTCTGTGCCCACCCTGGCCGTGCCCTGAAGCCCCCGCTCTCCCCATGCAGGACCCTGTGACTGACACAGCCTCTCCAGCCCGCAGCTGAATGGAAAGACTGCAGAAGGTAAGGGTGCTGGGGGCCGTGGGCAGGGTGCTGGGGGCCGTGGGCAGGGTGCTGGGGGCTGTGGGCAGGGTGCTGGGGGGCGTGGGCAGGGTGCTGAGGGTTGGCAGGATGCTGGGGGAATGCAGGCAGTGGGGAGCCCTGCACCTAGGGAAGGCACACTGGGGCTGCTGGCCAAGGGCAGGGGCTGGTGGCCAAGGACATTGGCAGAGTCACCCTGGGATGATGCTAGAAGGGCCCTGCCTTCCTCCTCCTCCTCCTCCCAGCCCAGCCTGGCAGCACCATCTAGTGGCAGCGTGTCCTGGCCAAGCCACTGTCACCTCCCGGGTGTCCCCTGCCCTGAACCACAACGCTGGAGCAAAGGAGACCCCAGCGCCCATCCAGAAATACCCCATCCCCAAGGAGGTTTTGCCCCGGTGCACTGAGGTCCGTGGGGCACAGGAGTGTCCCCGGGCCGCCCTGCCATGCCCCGGGGTCCCAACCACGACCCTGAGCCCTTTTCTGGGCTGGCCGTGCTGAGGATGAGGTTTGCTAAAGTCTCCCCTTTTCCCTCCAGCAACAGCTGACCTCCCCTGGGAGCGTCTGTTCCTCCCGCGGGTCCAGCGTCCCCGGATCGCCGTCCAGCATCGTGGTAAGAGGTCGCTCGCATCTCCCCCCCCCCCACATCCCTCCATCCGTGGGGTCAGGATGTGCCTCCCCAGACTTCCTCCATCACCCCAGAGGGACCACAGAGGGTGCCAGCCCCAGGGAAGCCCTCCCCATTCCCCAGCGATCCCTTTCTGCACCCAGAAACGGAGGTGTTTTCCCTTCTTTCCAGGCCAAAATGGACAATGAGGTTCTGGGCTACAAGGACTTGGCCGCCATCCCCAAGGACAAAGCGATCCTGGACATCGAGCGCCCTGACTTGATGATCTATGAACCCCATTTCACCTACTCGCTCATGGAGCACGTGGAGCTGCCCCGGAGCCGAGAGGTGAGGGTGCCCTGGGGCCACTTGCGTCCCCCAGTTGGTGTTAGGGGACAGTGGGGGGAAGCCCCCTGGACAGAGGAGTCCTGGAGGGCAGATGTGGGGCTGCTGGAATAAATCGCTTCTTGCCTTCTGCAGCGCTCCCTGTCTCCCAAATCCATCTCTCCTCCTCCATCGCCAGAGGTGAGTATGACACCGCTTGCCCCAGCTCTGGGATGCACGTGGGGACTCCGAGGAGGAGGGGGACGAAGCCGAATTGCTGGGGTCTCGCTGTTCACCGGCCCCGCTTGCCCACAGGTCATCCGGGAGTGGCTGGAGAGCCGGACCCCCGGCAGCACCCCGCAGCCCTCCTCTCGCCAGGGCAGCAGCTCGGCCCGCAGCAGCGTGCAGCACTTTCACCGACCCGGTATGGTCCCCCGTCACCGTGACCCCCCCCAGCACTGTGACCCTCCCCCAGCACTGCCTGATCCTGAGCACCGGCGCAGACCAGGGGTGTCCGGGCAGGGGGTCCAGGCAAGCACCATGCCAGAGCCATAAGCTCCCTCTTCCCAGCCTCCAACCCCCTTTTTCCTTGCAGAGACTGACACAACAGAGCTCAACATATACAAGAAGCCTCCAATCTACAGGCAGAAAGGTGAGAGGGGGTGTCTGTCCCACGGGACGGGGCACCCCAGGGCGCTGCCTCACCCCCCTGTGCCCCGCAGAGCACCATCCCGGCCCCCACCACGGGAAGCATCTCATAGAGGACTTGATCATCGAATCCTCCAAGTTCCCAGCGGCGCAGCCCCCAGACCCTAATCAACCTGCCAAGATCGAGACCGACTACTGGCCATGCCCCCCATCCCTGGCTGTCGTGGGTAGGTGGGGAACAGGGGCTGCACCAGGGGGTTTACTCCCACACAGAGACCCCACAGGGATGCTGGGGATGGATATAACACCCCTTCTTTTCCCCCAGAGACGGAGTGGAGGAAGCGGATGGCCTCCAAGAGAGGGGAGGAGGAGGAGGAGGACCTGACAGAGGAGATGAAGAACCTGCGGGAGCTCCAGAGGCAGGAGCTGAGCAAGGTGTGGGGCAGAGCGGGTGGGTGGGCACCCTGCAAGGGGCTGAGGATGTGCTGACACTGACACCCACCCACGTCCCTTCATCCCCAGATCACCTCCAACCTGGGGAAGATGATCCTGAAGGAAGAGATGGAGAAATCTCTCCCCATCCGGAGAAAAACCCGCTCGCTGCCAGACCGGACACCCTTCCACACGTGTACGTGGGATGTTTGTCCCGCATCCCTTCCCCAGCCGGTGGCTCCGGCTGCCTGCGCTGCTGCCAGGTGCTGCGGCCCTGCCTGCACCTCTGACCGCCTCTTGCTCTCTTGCAGCTCTGCACATGGGGAGCTACAAGAGCTCCTCGCTGCCCGCCTCCGGCAGGAGCACCCTCACCCGGGTGAGTGGGCAGGCGGCTGCCCCCGTGCTGCTGGGGCCACGCGGCCTCGGACGGGGTCTGGGGGTGGCACCGCTCTGATGCTGTCCCCTGTCCCCTCTCCCCTTGCAGCTGCAGTCGGCAGAGTTCAGCTCGGCAGGCAGCGATAAGGGCAGTCCAGGTGAGCATCTCCCATGGCGTGGGGGTGACCATGGAGATGGGGGGATGTCCTGGGGGGATGCAGGGATGTCCCGGGTGATGCGGGGACATCCCAGGGGATGCAGGGGACGTCCTGGGGGAGACAGGGATGTCCCAGGGGATGCGGGGACGTCCTGGGGGATGCGGAGACGTCCCGGGGGATGCAGGGACATCCCAGGGGATGCAGGGGATGTCCCGGGGGATGCGGGGATGTCCCGGGGGATGCGGGGACGTCCCGGGGGATGCAGGGGACGTCCCGGGGGATGCAGGGGACGTCCCGGGGGATGCAGGGGACGTCCCGGGGGATGCAGGGGATGTCCCGGGGGATGCAGGGGACATCCCGGGGGATGCAGGGGATGTCCCGGGGGATGCTGGGATGTTCTGGAGGTTGAGGGGTGTCCCCAGTGATGGGGAGCATCCCCAGGGCTGGGGGATGCTGGGGCAAGCCTGGGCTTCGCAGAGGGTGGAAAACCACCCCTCATGGCTTTTCATCACCAGAGGGAGGATGATGAGGGGACATAGTGGGGGGTCCCCGGGGCTGAGCCCTGATCCTCTCTGTTTTCTAGGCCTACAGGTAAGCACTCGTCTGGCTGCCAGCACGGAGACCCCACAAGAGGGTGATGTACACCAGGGTGGGGGGGGATGGACACTGGGGCCACTGCTCTGATGGGTCGTGGAGAGGAGTGGGGAGAGCTGGAGGTGGGGAGGGTGGGCGTGCCGGTCCTCGCACTGGAGCCCATCACCTTGGCTTCAGTTCGGGTGGGAGAGGGAAGGCCTTTGGGGAGGTGGGGGCCACAGCTGACATCGGGCTTTGCCCCCTCAGAACGGCCAGCGTGGGCGCATGGACAGAGGCAATTCCCTTCCCAGCATGCTGGAGCAAAAGGTGAGCAGGGCTGGGGGCTGCGGCGGCTTGGGCAGGGATGGGGGGGCTCGGAAGAGGGTCTTATAGCCCCCACCCTTGCAGATCTACCCCTACGAAATGCTGATGGTGACAAACAGAGGCCGAGTGAAGCTGCCGCCCGGCGTGGACAGGACCAGGCTGGAGGTAGGGGCTGAACCGGGGTCAGGGGGGTGCGGAGGGGGGGACCCGGCACCCCATCACCCTCCTCTCCTCCCGCAGCGGCACCTCTCCCCCGAGGATTTCCTGCGGGTCTTTGAGATGCCCCCCGAGGAGTTCAGCAAGCTGGCCCTCTGGAAGCGCAACGAGCTGAAGAAGAAAGCCTTCCTCTTCTGAGCCCGCCTCGGCCCCGAGCTCAGTCCGTGTCGCGCCGTGTAACCGCTTTAGGGCTCTCAGCCGGTTTTTACTAGGATTCCCCCTTCCCCTCTCCCCCAGCCCCCCGGCTCTGCCCCCCACCTCGTTCCTCCTGCGGGGAAAGGGCTTGGGGGGGCTCAAACCTGCCTCTGGTGCCCAGCTTGCAGCGGGGTGATGGGGCTGGGGGCAGACCCTGCCCCAGAGCAGGCACGGTTCAGCCAGGAGGGGAGGTGTGGGGGGGGTGTCTCTGTGCTTTGTGCCCCCCTCTCCCCCTCAGCATGCTGGCAGAGGCAGTGCCTGGCTCTGCTTTTGGCCAGCTGAGAGCGTGCCGGCTCCGGTGTGCGGGCAGTGGGGTGTCAGCTGCCTCCAGCCCCTGCACCCGGGGTGCCCCTCTGCCCCCGCACCTTCACCCCGAGACTTGGGAAGAGCCTGGGGGCTGACTCACTGCCAGACCGATGTGTTCCCAGCAAAGCCAGGCCAGCATCCCGCCTTGCCCCCCTCCAGGCCCCATTTTAACATCCCCCCCCGGTCCCTCCTGTGCCAGCTGCTGCAGCGAGGACCGCAAGGACACATACACTGCCAAAACCTGCCCGGCACCGGGCTGGCGGAGGGCAGGGCTGGGATGCTGGCGAGGTGAAGCACTGTGGGATGGGGCAGGGGGTGGCAGAGCGGGGGTCTCAGTGGGACCCTGGGGCAGCTTCTGCTGCATTTGTAACTGCAGATGCGCCCGCAGCGGGGTGATGCAGCGGGGTGATGCACCAGGGCGATGCAGCCAGGGCAATGGGGCGATGCACCGGGGCGATGCAGCCAGGCAGAACGGAGCAGGGCACGGCTCCACGGGCACCGTGGCCGCTGGGGTCTGGGCAGCGCTGCCTGGTCCCCCGCGGCCGTGCAGGCAGGGCTCGGCACCAGGCAGCACCTTCCCTTCTCACACCTCTTCTCCCATCCCCTCTTCTTTGGGCAGGACCCCTCTGCCCCGACACCCCCCAACCCCCCACGCTCCCCGGTTTCTGTTTCCAGCCACTCTCCAGCCGCTAGACCTTGTTGGGATGTAAAGAATGTAATTTATCGGGAAATCACTGGCCCATACTTGCCTTTCACTGCTACTCTACGAACGACATATCTATAAATATATATATAAATATGGGTTGTTTTCTGACTGGACTACAGTGATCCACTTTCTCTGTTTTGTTAGAGTTTATTTTATTTGCTGGTGTCGGAGAATCCGCGTGAGAGTGATTTTTTGCTTACAATTAAAGGTGAAATGGCTTTATCCAGCCCGGCTCCGTGGCTTTGCTTTTTCCCCGCCCGCCCCCGGCCCCGGGTCCCTGCAGATGGCGGTGGTGCTCCGAGGAGGATGAGGAGTCCTTCCCCGCCTCCCCTCCGCCCCGGTCGGGCTGTGCTGGGGGCCCGCAGGGCGTGTGCGAGCCGAGCCGGGCCAGCTCGGTCCTGGTCCCGGTCCCGGTCCCGATCCCGGTCCCGATCCCGGTCCCGATCCCGCCGCGATGTGAGCGCGCCCGCACCATGGCCCGGCAGAGAGGTAAGGGGGGGTGGGGGGTACGAAGGGGTGCGAGGCTGGCGGGGGGGGAGGTTGCAAGCCTGCAAAGGGGTGGAAAAAGAGGGTAGAGGGTGTGCGTGAGGCTGCGTGGGGGTGGAGAAGGGCGTGGGGGTGCCCACGGCGGTGTAAGGGTGCAAATGGGGTGTGGGAGGGGAAAGGGGGTGCACGGGAAGGAGGATAGTGTGCAAAAGGGGGAAATTGGGGGGTCTGGGGAGGTGGGATGGGTGCTGGGGGGGGAAGGGGTGCCAGGAGTGAAGGGTGGGTGTCAGGGCTTGGGGTGTCAGAGCAGGGATGGAGCGCCTGGGTGCCCCCGAACACAGCGGGGTGCCGGTGCACAGTGCCATGGCAGGGTGCGTGATGCCAGCGCGTCTGCCAGCACCCCCCCGGGGCAATTTGGGGGCGCAGGGGCCGTGGGGGGAGCGCCTCCGCCCTTGAGCCATGGCCCAGAGCCTCCCCGCAGTGATGGGTCATGCTGCGGCCAGGAGCAGCTCTGAGCTTGGGGCGGCCTCCAGCCTCCTCCTCTGAGTCATCCCATGCTGGGCAAGAGCCGCCTCAAGCACCAGAGCAGGGCCCTGGGGTGTCCCCGAGATGCTGCTCCCCCCTGCGCCCCACTGGGGAGCAGGGCTGAGCCCAGGTACCTCTTGCCCCTCGTTGCACGGAGAAAAATGCTTGTGGCCACGGGGCAGAGGTGCCAGCCCCGAATCCCCCAGGTGCTGGGATCACCCAGGGCTCTTGCGCTCCCCTGGCATCCCTTGGGCAGCTCTCTCCTTCCTCCTCCTCCTTTGAGGATGAGGATGCCGTCGGGCTGGGCCATGTCCTGCAGGAGCAGAGCGCTTTGCTAGGAGACGGCTGTGTGTTTTGGGGGGGGGGGGCGTTTTCCTTCCGCCCTGGAGACCGAGGCAGCTGTTTTTCATCTCGGCTGCCTTCCCTTGGCCCCGGCAGCAGGCAGCTGGCACGGCCTCGTGGGCGAGCCCAGCTCCTGCCTGCTCCGCGCCAGGCTGTGGGCATGGCCAGGCACCTCTGGGCACGGCTCCCCAGCCCCACCGAGGGCATCGGGGCTGGCCGGGGGGGAGCGCAGGGGGAGGACGCAGGGAGGGCTGAGGGGGTGAGTGGACAGAGATGTCATTGCCGAGGAATTCGGCCTGGGCGGAGGAGAGGAGAGAGGGAGGGAGAGGAAGAGCCAGTCACACCGGGCACGGGGGACGGTCCCCATCCTCCCCACGCTCACACTCTGCCCGTAGGTCCCTTCGGCCAGCCCCTGCCCCAGCCCCCCCCACCAGTCCCCCACAGGGAGCTGGTCCCCCCCTTCCCTTCCCCAGTTTCCAGGGAAATCCAGATGTTTGGGCCCAGCTCCGGCATTGCTCAGCCTCACTGCCCTGCCAGATGTTTCCTCTCCCCCCGGGCAAGGGTGTGTGCTCCCCAGGCTGGGGACCCAGGCGAGGGGGACAGTGCTCCCCCCCATGCAAGCATCTCCACAGGAGCTTCTCCCACGTCCTCTGTAACACCCATGGTACCAGTGGGCTCCTTCACCCCACCTGCCCTCACCTTCCCTGGGGGCTGGCACTGTCTCTGGGGGCACGTTGCATCCCCACCAGCCTGGATCGATGTGGGATGCAGGGAAGAGGCAGGGCACAGGGATGCCGGGGTCACCCAGGGCATTACGGGGCATCACCAGGGCAGCATCCCAGCCAGCTGTGTGTTGTCCCTCTTCCTGCGGGAGATGGCAAGGGGACGGCGAGGAGGGAGGCTGGGAATGGAGCGGGGCGGCGTGGGGGGAGCCGGCACAGCCAGGCCCCATGCCAGGAGGCAGTGGGTTTCGACAGTGGGTCTGCAACTTTTTATCCGAGCTGGGAGTAGGGAGCAGAGCCTGGAGTGGCCGGAGCAGAGCGATGCAAACTACTTCCAGATGCACAGCAGGGAAGAGCAAGGGGGGAGGCAGGCAGCGACCCAGGGTGGGGGGGCCGGGGGGTATCTGCCCACTCCTGCAGTGGCAGCTGGAGGTGCCCAGGGCGAGGGGCCTCTGCAGAAGCGGGGCGAGGGGCCAGGCTGGGGGTGTGCATGGTCCTGCTCTGCCATGTGCTCCTCCAGCACAGGAAACCCCTGCTTGGACCCAGAGCTGATAGGGCTGCCACCATTCGGGGCTGGAGGGACCCTCTCCCCATGCCTGTAGCCCTTCTGGGTCTTCCCCACCCCAGGGGAGGCCATGGGGCAGAGGCAGGGCTGTCCCACCCTGCTGCACATGGCACAGGACTCCCAGCTTCCCCGGCCGGGGTGAGGAGGCACAAAACAGCTCCTTGTCCTGCTCCATCCCTCCCTCTTGGCACAGCAGGGTCAGGGTCCCCGGCCTGACCCCGCTCCCTGCCCTTGGAGCGGGCAGCGGGTGAATACTCAGCATTTTCGGCATGCCCGGAGCGGCTTCATCAGCTACTCCCATGTGCCATGCCACCTCCTCCTCCTCCTCCTCCGCAGCACAGAGGAGCAGCACGTTGGGCTGCCCGGCGCGGCCCCCATCCCCGGCTCCCCTCGCCCAACCGGGAACAAACCCGCTCTGTGAGCGCACACAGAGGAGCCTTCAGCGGCGCAGGTCCCCGTCCCCCCTCCTCATCCTCCCCCAGCACCCCGGGCCCGTCAATAGAGGGATTGTGCAGAGCCGGGGCAGGTGCCGGGAGCGGGGGCACGGCCGGTGGCACGGGGCACGTAACCCCCATGTCTGTCTGCCCAGCATCAGAGACCCCCTTCCAGCCCTGCCCAGTGCAGCGGGCAGGGGACGGGTATCCCTGCCTGCCCCCTCCTCTGGCGGGGTGTGATGGCACGTCCCTGTCCCCTGCAGACCTGGACAAGCTGCTGTCGGACCTGCGGTCCTTCCTGCTCATCCTGGACCGGGAAAGCCTCAGCGCCGCAGCTCGGGCCAAGAAGAAGTCGGTGGCCGATCTCCTCTCCCGGCTGCAGAGCCCCCCGTGTGAGCATGGATCTGTGGGCGGGGGGGGGGCACGGGGTGGCCCCTGGTTAGTGCCCGGTGGGCAGCAGGGAGGGGCCGGGAGCAGGGCTGTGACTGGGCGCTCCCCCCGCAGCAGAGGATGCAGAGTACATGATCATGCGCTGCCTCTCCCCTTCCCCGGGGACCCCGCAGGGCCGGGCCAGCCCGGGTGAGTCGCTCGCTCTGACCCGTACCCCATCTCCGCCGGCGGCTCATCGGGCACGGCCGGGGATGCCCGGCTCCTCGCCGACCTGGCACATCGCTGCCAGTCCCGCTTTTCCCCCCAGGAACCAGGACAGTGGATGCAACAGGAGGAAGAGGCTGCGAGTACCGACCAGCCAGCACCCTGAGCCGGCATGGAGGGGTAAGGGTGGGCGGTGGAGAGTTTGGGGGGCTGCGGGTGTGCAGTGGGGCTCGGCCAGCAGCACAGGGATGGGACAGGGGATGGGAGAGGGCCACCCAGTGCCCATCCCTGCACTGCAGCCTCGCTCACGCAGGGGTCTGGCCAGGCTGGGAAGATTCCCATGCTGCCCGCCAGCCCCAGGCAGAGCCCTCCAGCCACCCCTTGGGGACCCCGTGGGGTTCACCCCAGGGCAGCACCTTTGGAGCTCCCCTTCTCTCCCCAGAGCAAGGTGCCGGGTGTCTCGCCATCCCCACCAGCTGACGACTCCTATGAAGATGCCGAACCCCTTGGCCCTGGCAGATGCACTGGCTCTGGTGAGCACCCCTCCGCGCCCCCTCCCCGGCACCCGCATGCACCCAGCACCCTAACACCATCCCGGCTCTCAGGTGGTGCCGACAGCGACAGCAGCCACTACGAGTCATACGGGGAGGATGAGGATGGTGTGACGGACCGTGCCCACTACCTGCGGCGGCCACTGGCCGCTGGCCCCGATGCTGAACCCCCTGGTCACCCCGAGGCGCAGCTCTGCGGCTTCCTCTGGAGGAAGCGCTGGCTGGGACAGTGGGCGAAGCAGCTCTTCATCATCCGGGAGCACGTGCTGCTGGTGAGCGGCCGGAGGAGGATGGATGGAGGGTGGGAATGGGTCCCCGAGCTCTGCTGACCCCACCGTGCCTCCACAGTGCTTCAGGTGTGCCGCAGACCCGCAGCCGGTGCTGGAGCTGGACCTGCGGGGCTGCCACGTCGCCTACAAAGCCAAGCGTGGCAAGAAGATGCCGCACATCCTGAAGGTGACGGGGACAGCGGGCGAGGCGCTGGTCATTGGCTTCCAGAGCCGGCAGCAGGCTGAGGACTGGAGGAAGGTTTGGAGGTGTTGCAGCCTGGCAGAGCTCTGCATGGGCAGGAGGGAGAAACAGGGGCACAGACCTGCTGGGGTGCTCCTGGGGTGGCTGGGGACGACCCCATCTGTCCCCAGCTCCTCTCCCGTCCTGGGGGTGCCTGGAGCCCCATTAGATGGGGAAGCAGGAGCCCAGGGCTGCAGTGTTCCCTCTCTCCCTTGGCAGGTGATCGAAGAGGTCAGCAGCGATGCCCCGATCGGGCTGGCAGCCATCAGTGTCCCAGCATCACCCTCCTCAAGGCTCGGCAGGGTGAGCCGCTTGTCCTCCCCTGGGAAACCCAGCCACAGGGAAGGGGCTGCCGGGGATATTGAGAGTACACCCCAATTCCCTGTCCCACTGTCCCTGTCGGGTGATGCTGGGGGGGGGGGTTGCATCGCCGTGGGGTGGGGGTCAGGGTGCAGGGGGCTTAAAATCTGCAGGAGACTGGGCTCTCTGGATCTCAGGCTGTCAGGTCCCAGCTCGGCAAGGAGGAGGAAGAAGATTGCTCCCGGCAGAGCCCAGCCCGCAGCCCCCGGCCCGGAGAGGACGCTAAAGGAGGTGCGGTGCATGGGGACTGGGCGAGGGGGTGTCCCTGCACCCCGTGCCACCGCTGACAGGGGATGGACCCACAGGTTTCCTGGCGGTGCGGCTGCGCGGGCGGTGGCAGCGGCTGTGGTGCGCGGTGCGGCAGGGAGCCCTGCGCATGTTCCCCGAGCCCGGCGGTGCCCAGCGCCCCGTCTGCGCCCTGCGGCTGGAGAGCTGCGAGGTTTCCCCGGGGGTGGCCGCCGGCTCTCCCCAACGCCTCCGCATCCGCATCGCCCAGCGGGGCCGGGAGCTCGCCCTGCTGCAGGTGACCAACCGCTGCAGCACCCCCGAGCCCCCCACCCCCCTCACTGGGGGGGACCTGCTGAGCCCAGACCCTCTGCCCCACGCCAGACCTGTTCAGATGAGGAAAGGGAAGCCTGGCTGAAGACCCTGCGGGCCAGGGGAAGAGGGGACCTGGCCAGTGACAGCCCCCGCACCGAGACCCCCAGGCTGGGCGATGCCAGCGGCTGCCCTGCTGCAGGGTAAGGAGATGCTGGCTGGGGCACGGCCAGCCCCAGCCCTCCCACCCTGCTGCAGGGCTGCGGGCAGTAATGGGACTAACGGGACCCCCCTCCTGCTTGCAGCGGGCTGCTGCTGCGCCGTGTCTCGACCCCCAACACCTACATGGACGACCCCTTTGGGCAGCTCCCACCTGCTGAGGCCCCCAAGCATCTCTACTCCAATATGGAGCGGCTGCAGCAGCTGGTAACCTCTGCTGATGCACCTTTGCCCCCCCAAGCAAGCCCCAGGGCAAGGGAGATGGGGTCCCACCATCACTTGCCCATGGGCTTGTCCCGGGCTTCCTTCCACAGCAGCAGAGCTTGGACCGAGCAGTGCAAGGGCAGCGCAAGAGACCCGTGTCTGCGCTGCCCACCGGTGCCTGCAGCAACACCCCGGGCAGCACCCTGCCCTCGCAGGCAGGTGAGCCGGGACTGGATGCTCCACTGAGGGGAGCAGCGGGGTCCCCCTGGGCACCCCAGTCCCATGTGCCGTGATGGAGGTTGCGGTGCCCATGAGCACGGTGTTGTGCCGTGATTGCTCTGCCCTTCCTCCCCAGCATCCTTCCTCTGCCCTTCCTCCCAGCATCCTTCCTCTGCCCTTCCTCCCCAGCATCAGCAGCAGCTCTCCAGGGCAGGGCTGCCAGCCCGCAGCGGGTGAAGGTGAGCCCCAAGCTCTGGAGCAGGGATCTCTCCCAGTCCCAGTGCACCCTGACACTGCCTGAGAGGAAAGGGGCTCGGGACGGGCTGGATATCCTCATAGGTAGGACCTCAGAGGGGCTCTGTCCCTGTGCTGGGGGGTGCCTGGCCCTTGCGCGAGCAGCCGGTGGGGTCGTGGGGTCCCCGGGCTTGGCAGCGCCCTTGCTGTCCTTGCAGGGAAGAGAGCCTTCCCCAAGCTGGAGGAGAAGGTGGGGCAGCTGGAGAGGGCCTGCCGCATGAAGGGCAGGCTGAAAGCTGGCTCCGAGATGAACCTGCTGGCCATCGGCAAGTCACTGAAGGGCCACATCGCTGCCACCGCCAGCTCGGCTGGCTCCGAGGTGGGGGGGGGGGCACGGGGGATGGACACCAGGGAGGGCACGGGCTGCAGGGCGTGCAAAGGGTTCGGGAGGGCAGGCATCGCCCTCTCTCCGCTGTGTTTTTCCAGCAGGGCTCATTCCTCACACCGCTGTTGAAGCGTACAGCGTCGGCAAAGAGCGCCCTGAAGCCATCTCCCTCCCCAGTCATCATTGAGAAGGGAAAAGTGCTGCAGAAGAGAAAGGTACCGGCCGGGAGCTGCGTGGGGTGGGCAGAGGTAAGGTGAGCCGGGTACCACATGCCGGGCTGGGATGTGAGGGGTTTGACCACCCATCTTGCTCACTCTCCAGGAGTGGGAGATGAAGTCTGCGATGTGACCAGCGCTGCAGCAGCCCCGGGGCAGCATCCGCCCCGCAGACGTACCTGCCAGACCGTCTGCATCTCTCAGCAGAATGTAGGGCTGCACGTGGATCGTGCAGCACCAGCCTGGTATCTGTTTTTTTAACCATCAGTATCAACACTACAACTACGCACATCTATTTTTTTTATATATATATATATAACATATAAACTCTCCATCTTCTGTGGGTTTCTAGTTTCTCTGGCGCAAGGGCAGGAGGGCGGCGAGCCCCTCGCAGGCTTGCTGCCTTCTCGCCCATCCCAGCACCTTAGTTTTGAGGCACAGATTTCCCGGTTGCAACCTCATGAGTCACCAGCTCTGTCCCTGAGACGGTGCACCGGCAGCACCCCAGTCCCCCCTCCGCGAGCACCCACTTGCAGGGGTGGGTGCAGATGCACCCTGGACCAAGGAACCAGGGTGGGGAGGGGTACACAGGGTGGTGGGGGCTGTTTAGGGCACCTCATTGCACCTTCCCTGGCGTCAGCGGGACCCGAGCTGGGCCCTGGGCTGGGCCCTGGGCTGCCTTCCAGCAGCTGCCTTTGTCATGGCTTGTTTTTAATTGTAGAAACATTTTTTTTAAGGATTAAAAAAAAAAACCAAACCTAAAATTTGGCTTCTGCCAGGTCGCGCCGCGGGAAGAGGCGAGCTGGTGGGGGGGTGCCTGGTGTGCCCAGGGGGCTGTCCCCATCCTGGTGCGAGGTGTGGAGGGGGGAGCTATCTGAGGGGGGGTGTCCCCATCCCAGTGCATGGGGGGCTGTCCCCATCCCAGTGCGAGGTGTGGGTAGGGGGCCGATCCCCATCCCGGTGCACAGGAGTCCATCCCCATCCCGGTGCAAGCTGTGGATGGGGGGGGTCCATCCCCATCCCGGTGCGAGGTGTGAAGGGGGGCCATCCCCGTCCCGGTGCATGGGGGGTCCTTCCCCACCCCAGGCTGCCTCCCCCACCCCCGGAGTATTTTTAGGGCTAAGGGACCCTTCCAAACCCTCCACCCCAAATACCCCTCCAACCCCCCCAGCCCCGACACCCCTCCAGCCTCCATCCCTCACCGCTCCCGCAGTCCCTCCGCCCCAATCCATCCCCGTCGCGGGGGGTGTGTGTGTGTGTGTGTCCCAACTCCTCCTCCCCCCTCGCTCCCCAAGCCCACCCGGAGCCCGGAGCCGGAGCGGGGCCGCCGGGGGAGGTACCGCGGCCGGGCCGCCCTCCCCGCCCGGCTCCGGGCGGAGCCACCGCGCCGGGGCGCAGCGGAGCGGGGCCGGGTGCGGGGCCGGGTGCGGGGCCGGGTGCGGGGCCGGGTGCGGGGCCGGGTGCGGGGCCGGGGCCGCGGTACAACCATGCTGAGCCGCCTGGGAGCGTTGCTGCAGCAGGCGGTGGAGACGGTAAGCGGGGCCCGAGGAGGGGGGGGACGGACACACGGACGGGACACACCGGGAGCGGGGAGGGCTTCCGTGCACCCCTAACCCTGACCCCGGTATGCGCAGCGGGAACCCAGCGTGGACCTGCTGGAAGCCTTCACCGAGCACTGGAAGGGCATCACTGGCTACTACCTGGAGGCCACGGGTGAGTGGGGTGCGGGTCCCTCTGCCCTAGGATGGGGTCCCTGGGGAGTGGGAATAAGGTCCCTGTGGTGTGGGAACAGGGTCCCCGTGTCCTGGGAGAGTGTCCCTGTGCCTTAAGATAGAGTCCCATCGCCTGGTATCACGGTCCCTGTGCCCAGGGAGGGGGTTCCCATGCCCTGGGACGGGACCCCGTGCCCTGGGGCAGGACCCCATGCAGTAGCAGGGCACCGTGGCTGACCTGGCACGTGGGGCTTTCCCATGGGACACCCATTCCCATACCCCAGGAGGACTTATCCAGCTGAGAGCTTGGCCCTGCCCAGTCCCGACCATCCTTGCACACCATCGGGGTCAGCATGGGGTGTTTGGGTGGGTGCGGGTTCTCCTGGGAGCGATTGCAGGCTGGGGCATGTCCCTCTCCAGGAGCACTAAAAGTAGGGCCTGGAGAGTTTCAGCCCTGTCCCTGGCGGCATCACGGTCCTTCCCACTTGACCCTCACGGCTCCTTCCCCTCCTGGGCCATGCTGGAGGGTCTCCAGGACTGGCAGTGCCAGGCAGCACCCCGCAGCCCCCCGGAACAGCAGCTCTGGCCCCAGCGGGGACAGCCGGCAGCTTGCTAGGCCATGAGCGGAAGGAGCAGCCTCAAGTGCTGCTGGGACTCCATCATCACATTGCCATCTAGCGTCGTCCTCGCTAACGGCGGTGGAGGTGGATTCTGGGCCAGCACGGCTCGGGGTGCTGCCTGCAAGCACCCCACGTTTGCACCTGGACCCCCCACCACGCATTGCTCCCCTTGCTGAGCCTGGCTGCACGCTGCCCATGCAGCAGGCTCCGATTCTTGTGTCCGCAGACGAGAGTGTCCCCGCCAGACAGACGGACATCCCCTGGCGCCTCAAGCAGATGCTGGACATCCTGGTGTACGAGGAGAAGCAGCGCCCGGCGGGGGAGGCTGGGCCGTGCCTCGAGTACCTGCTGCAGCACAAGGTCCTGGAGACCCTCGGCACGCTGGGCAAGGCAGAGGTGGGTGTACGGGCACGGGAAAGCCGCTTCGGGGCGGGGGGGGGCGAGCCCCGCTGTGCTGCAGCACCCACAGCCTTTTCCAGCTGCTTTGCGTGGTGCTGTTCAATAATTTTAGCTTTGAAACTCTTCTAGCAGGGCAACGGGAGTTTGTGGAGCGTGAGCTGGTCTGGGTGCTTTTAGGGGACTGGATTGCTCGGTGTGAGATCCCCATTGGGATCCTTCCTGCAGCTCCTCTGAACGGCTCTTGCACCCCATCACATCCTGCGTGCATGGGGTGTTTTTCACAGCCTGTTTGCACAACAAGCACGCTACTGCTTGGGTTCACAGGGCAAGATGGCTTTAGCACCCTCTCAAAGTAAATATTGGCCAACTTTAGCAGCTCCGCTGTTCCTCTGTTGCTAATAATAACGAGGCTCCCTATAAATAGCCTTTTAATCAAACCTAAGCAAACCCTAGCGCAGCGTGGCCTTCAGGAACACGCGCCGGCCCTTCCGTGGCTGTGAGGATTTGGTTTTTCAGGGTGCTGGGTTTGCTCCCATCGCTAGCATTGTAGCAGTGGGAAAGAGGAAATAATCCCCATTTTTTGCAGGACAGCTCAATTCAGAGAGCTGAGTTCAGTCCCTAAGTATTAAAGGGAGAGGAGCCCGGGGCAGGTGGGAGGTCCTGGGTGGGGGGGCTTCATGGGCCCTTTTGCATCATTTTGGGGGTGCAAAACTGCAGTCTCTGCTGAGAGTGTTCTTGCAAGCCACCCACACCGACTGGGTAACCCAGCAGGTGATTTGGGGCAATTACAGGGTAATCAGGTACGCAAACAGGTAACTGGGCTCTCACTGATGTCTCCCTCCCAGTATCCCCCCGGGATGAGGCAGCAGGTCCTCCTCTTCTTCAGCCGGGTGCTGGGGCAGGTGCAGCACCCGCTCCTGCACTACCTCAACGTGCACAGGCCGGTGCAGGTGAGCCCCGCGCCCGGTGGGAGGCCCCGGCTGGCAGCGCCGCTGGCGATGCCGTGTCCTGGGACTGACCCCAGCCCCGCCAAACGCTGCCGGGATCCGATGCCCACGGTAACGGGGCAGCGGGAGAGCAGCCAGCGGCCCAGCAGCCCCCTCCTTGCCCTGCCAGAAACTGCTCCAGCTCAGCGGCGACCGCCTGGGCTCTGGCACTGAGAAGGAGGAGGTGCAGTTCACGGCCGTCCTCTGCACAAAGATCAAGCAGGATCCCACCCTGCTGGCGTACATCCTGGAGGTGAGCATCCCCCCCCGGGCAGCCCTGTGCTGGTGGGACACGTATGGGCTCATCTTTGGGGTTTGGCTCGTTTAATTGACTTTTTTTCACGTGCTTTGCAGCTCCATCCACACTGCAAAGCTCCTCAGGGTGGAAGATGGTGGCTATGATGCTTTGCTGCTCCTCTTCCTCTCCAGGGCAAGAGCATCCTGAATGGGAGGAGAGGCCAGGAGCTGCCAGCCAGCCCTGTGGAAGAGGGTGCGGAGCATCCCCCGGGCACTGCCGCCTACCCCCCGCCCGAGCCCTCCCCACCACGCAGGGACAGCAACCTCGTCACGTCCTTGGTGGGGCTCTGCAAGAGCAAGGTAGGGGGAAAGGGCGGCCAAGGAGGGGATGGCAGGCGCCGCCGGTTGTGTGACGCTGCCTCTCTCCTCCTCCTCCTCGCAGAAAAGCAGGGTCGCGCTGAAGGCTCAGGAAAACCTGCTCCTGCTCGTCGGGCTCGCCCAGGAGGCGGCTGCTGCCTGCCTGGTGCGGAGCAGCGCCCTGTGCCAGCTGCTGACGGAGCATCTCTGTGACCTCTACAGCGCCGTGCCCGCCTGCACCGACCCCGCCGACATCCTCGCCCTGGAGAGGGCCAGCTGGAGGTAGGGTGGGCACTGGGCAGGGTGGTCCCCAGGCACCACCGAGGCTCTGCTGCAGCCCCGCATCCTCTACCCCACTCAGGTCGCAGGGTGATGCTGCCAGCGACGGGGTTTTCCCGGGGAAGGAGAGCCTGGCTGCCTTCTTCAGCTGGCTGGACTACCTCGATGAGCTGGTGATGGGCGCCCACCTGGTAAGAAGCACCTGGATGCGCTGCAGAGCACGGCAGCCCCCTGCCCGTGCTGCGGCTCAGCCTCTGCCATCACCCACAGGTCGTGGCAGATGCCATCACCGAGGCCGTGGAGGAAAAGTTTTTTCAGGGCATCCTGCAGCCGCAGCTCCTGCAAATGTGAGTGTCTGAGGCACGAGACAGCTGCCAGGGGGGAGTTTCTCTATCAAGGACCCCCTTGGGGCTGGGACCGCAGGGGTCTCCTTGCCTGCACCTCCTTTCTCCCCCGCTGTGAGATACCGTGGTGCTGCCTCAGGACACCCCTCGCGGCATCCCACCCTGTCCCCGGCAGGTCTGAGCTCGCCGTGCTCAGCGCCACGGCCATGCTGACGGGCACGGTGCGGCAGATCCGCGCGCCCCCCCTGCTCCACCGCCTCGTGCTCTTCTTACTGGGGCCGGACCGGCAGCCCGAGACCCCAGGAGACACCCCCCACCCCCTGCGCACCCACCTCATCGACCGCTGCAACCACCTCTCTGATGAGGTGAGCCCCATCCTGGGGTGAGGTGGGGAAACATGGGCGATGCTGGGGGGGGCAACGGCGGTGGTCTCACCCCGCTCGCCGTGCCGCAGATCAGCCTGGCCAGCCTGCGGCTCTTTGAGGAGCTCCTGCGGAAACCCCACGAGCACGTGGTGCACAACCTGGCGCTGAGGAACCTGGAGGCGAGGGGCTACCTGCAGCGGGGCCCCCCTGTGCATGATGAGCGCGGACCCCCCGATCCGGACCCTGACGAGGATGGGTTGTGAGCTGGGGGGGTCTGGGAGGGGGGTGTTGGGCAGGGCGAGGGGGGCAGCCCCAAGGCAACCCACCTGGCTCATGCCCCTGCTCCGGCCCCACAGGGACCTGGAGGAGGATCCCTATTTCACTGATGGATTCCCAGATGCTGGCTTCAGGATGGCGAAAAAGCCTCTGCCGGGATCGGCCCCATCGGGGAAGGGACAAGTGAGCGAGGTGGTCAGCAGGTAGGGATTTGCAGGGGCTGCTCCAGCATGGCGGTGGTCTGCATCACCCTCCCCATCCCTCTCCCCTCTTTTCCAGCTTCCTCTGCCTGGTCCCTGAGGAGGCAAAGACCTCCTCGTGCATGGAGGAAGGTGGCTACGACACCTACGTGCACGATGCGCTGGGCATGGTGAGTGGCTGGCGGGGTGGGGGGTCCCCATCCCCAGCAGTGCCAGCCCCCAGCTCTGCCTCTCACCCACCATCACCCCCCCGGCCAGGTCCAGGCGTGCCGTGCCAGCGCGGCCCCGTGGGGGTGGCCCCCAGCCCCCCGGCCCCTCGACACCTGCCACCCTGAAGTGACATTTTACGAGGGCCATTTCCTCAAGGTGCTGTTTGACCGGATGACCCGGATCCTGGACCAGGTACGAGGGTGACCAGTCGAGATGCCAGGGATGCACCTGGGTCCCTACTGCCCTCTGCTCCTTGCCTTGGGCATGGCTGGGGGCCTTTTACCCCCGCAAAAGGGCTCTCTGCCTGTCCCCACCACTGGGACTTCACTGGCTGCAAACGCCACCGATGCTCTTGGCCACTTTACCCCCACTATGGGGGGGGTCCCAAACCCTGGACCTGTGGGTCCCGGGGCTGGCAACAGCCATGGGAAGGCGATGCATGGTCTCTTCCAACACCCCCAAGCTGAGTCCCCACCGGGGGATGCTGGGGAGGGGCAACACTGGCCATGCCAGCTCCTGCTGAGCATCCCACCCCCACCCCAGCCCTACAGCCTGAACCTGCAGGTGACCTCAGTGCTGTCCCGCCTGGCCGCCTTCCCCCATCCCCACCTCCACGAGTACCTGCTGGACCCCTACCTCAACCTGGCACCCGGCTGCCGCTCGCTCTTCTCTGTCCTCGTCAGGGTAATGTCACTTGCTGGGGGTGGGGGGGGACGGGGACAACCCCTCGAAATGGGACCTGACTCTTCTCCCCCCCCCAATGCAGGTGATCGGGGACCTGATGCAGCGGCTCCAGCGTGTGCCCCATTTCAGGGCCAAGCTGCTCCTGGTGCGCCAGCAGCTCATGGGGCTGGTGCCCGGAGAGCAGTAAGTGCTGGGGCAGGGGGGGCATGGGATGGGGGCAATGCCTGCCCTTTGGGGGCGGGTGTACCCTCAGAGCCCCCATTGCTCGTCTCCCCGCAGGATGGACCACACGATGCTCTTCAAGGGGGTGGTGGTACTGGAGGAGTTCTGCAAGGAGCTGGCTGCTATCGCCCTGGTCAAGGGACCGCCAGAGGGGCCCCCCTGAGCTACGGCTCCCCAGCCTCCCCACCAAGCACCCCCTCTTCAGCTGGGCTGTGGTGGCCACTGGGGATGGCCCAACCGATGTGCCGGTAGCCTCCGGTGGCCCCGCTCAGACCGGCATGTCCCCAGTAGCCAGGCATGGTGATGGCACCCTGGGAAGGACACCGGCCTCGCATCACCTGGCAAGGAGGAAGAGGAGGCACAGAGCCCTTCACCAACCTGGAGGTGATGCCACCTCCCCGGCGCAGGATGCGGCCCCGCTGTGTGCAAATTGACCCGTCCTGTGTTTCCTCCTGGGTGGTGGGTTCCTGCTCGCCCTGCCCCATGTCGGAGCTGCCCCGAGCCCCCACCAACCTCACGATGGGTATTTTTTTGGCAATAATGGGATGCACGGGCCTGGTGCTGTCCTGAGCCTACATGGGGCAATGCAACCCCCTCAGCTGCAATAACTCAATCATCCCCCCAGCTCTGGGGCACGGGGGGGTGTGTGTGTGCATGTGTGTGTGTGTTTGTGGCTCCTGCCTGCAAGGGACGGTGCACCCTGGACCCTGCACAGCCGGGTACCACGTCCCCTGGGTGATGGGACTCTGCTACAATAAAGCTGTGAGCTCAGCACCACACGCTGCGCCCCCACCATCTATACCACACCCGTCCCCCTTCCCAAGCGTACCCTAAAACCAGGCTACCCACCCTTCCATCCCATCTCCTCCCTTCGACTTCAGCCAGGTGGATGCAAGAAGCAGCAGCCGGGTTTATTTCTGCTCTGGCACTGTGCTCTGCCCCAGAACATCCCCCAGGCCACAGGCAGCACATCCCAGGGCTCCCCGCTTCAGCACTGCAAGCAGGACCCCCATGGCCATATGTCCTGGCCAGACCCCCCCCCCATGCCCAAAGCCGGGCTGCCAGGGCTTACCGGGCACTAGCTACGGACAGGCACCGTGGCCGCAGCACGGAGCCGCTGCAGGATTCTCTCCCTCAGGCTCTCCTCCTCCACACGCCACCAGCAGAAAGTGGGGGTTCGGGGCTCGGGAGGGGCAGCCCCGGGGCTGCCAGGTGGGATGCTCAGCAGCATGTTGAAGCAAACACCGTCGGCCCCACCAGGACCTTCAGCCCGGTGCTGCAGCCCCAGCAGCCCCAGGGGTCCCGGGTGGGGGTCCGGCGGCAGGCAGTCCCGCAGCAGCTGCAACACAG